>NC_044303.2:34308714-34637714 GCF_007474595.2 Lynx canadensis
CACAGCTGCAGTTTACTTGTTTGTTCTACTGTGCTATCCTTGAACAAGAAGATCTTTTATCTCTTCCTCAGGGTGGAGGCCCTTTGCCCCCACCTCTTCCTCCTCCTCATCCAGAAGCAGTGGAATTTTGCCTGTGCTGCCTGCCTTCAGATGGGAAGAATTCCTGCCAGGACTCCAGCACTTGCAGGGTCTTGCTACTTAGGAGGAAAGGTCTGGGGAAATGCATTTTATGCCCTGACCCAATAGCAGCTGACCATTTCTAAAAGCCCTCACTGTGGTATAGCTCTCTCTGTAGCCTAGCTCCCACTCTGTCTGGTGAACCCCTAGCTCTTGGATAAAAGCTTGCAAGTGAGTGCAACACCCTCTTGTATCTGAGGTTCCCAGTTTATCTGTCACATGAGCCCCAGTCATTAGAAAACTGTCAAAATTATAGCTGACTTCTCCTTACCCTCTTTTAATGGAAATCACCACTTTCACCCATACTCTGACAAAGGCGAAATGTTTCCCATCTCTTTCTGAAGGGTTTGTCACTCTTTAAAATGTATTGCACTCAGTTATCTTGCAACCAACCTCAGCTCTCAGTTGGGCCTGAGAAAAGATGTGATGTTGTGAACTTCCTGAATTGTTCATCTGTTTGTTTATAGAGTGGAGACAATGTTTTCTCATACTTCTCTATATTTCACTCAGAAATGGGTCTTCTGTCAGTATTTTGATTACTTTTCTTTCTAAAGGTTGCTTCCCTTGACATTATCTGTTTCCTTCATTTTAAATTCTTTTCCTTTTCTTTTTGTTTGCTTCGGTATATGTTTTCTCTATAGGGTCTCCCCCCTCCCCAATCTCTTGGAATCTGCATGGTCATGTTAGGGCACATTCACTGGTGGGTCCACAGTAAAATGTTTCATTGAGGGACACCCATTCTCCCCACCTCCCCAGCACTAATGTCTAAATCAGTTACCATAAACAGAAATATCTCTTTTCCACAGGTTATACATTTGTGACCAGAAGTGTTCTGCAAGTCAAGGAGTTAAAGAAGCGGAGTGTCCTTGTTTAATTACTTTGCCCTTATGTATTCCCCAATCTAGAGCCTTTTCACATCACTCTCAGTCTTCTTAAGATGATCAGTGCTTCATTTACCTTCCCAGGATAAACCCAGTATTTCAGCTACAAAGGTGAGAGGGTGGATGATCCAGGTTCGCTAGAAAGATAGTTAAAATAGTTTTCTGTCTTGGGGCACGTGGGTGGCTCCGTCGGTTAAGTATTCGACTTCAGCTCAGGTCATGATCTCACGGTTCGTGAGTTCGATCCCCACATCGGGCTCTGTGCTAACAGCTTAGAGCCTGGAGTCTGCTTCAGATTCTGTGTCTCCTTCTGTCTCTTCCCCTTCCCTGCTGGCACTCTGTCTCTTTCTGTCTTTCAAAAATAAGTAAATGTTAAAAAAGAATTTTAAAAATAGTTTTCTGTCTTGAGTTCTACTTTTCAATTCCACCTTCAGGAGGAAATGTCTCAAATTCATCAGTTGATTGGGTAACAGGGTAAAGGTTACAACACCTGTAACTTCCTATAGCTTTCTCTTGCTTTTTATTTTTTCCCCTCAAACATAACTTCTTATATAGCTAGTTTACTTTTCATGATTTTGTTGATATCTCTTATCCACTCTTGTCTGCCTTCCTATTCCAGTTGTCTTTCCAGGTTTATACTTTTCTATTCCTTTTCTGCTATTTTACTTCATATTATGGGAGGTGTGACACAAAGTACACACATGTGTGTATAAAGCTACCAAATTTAGCCAGACATAACTTGTTGCAATTATCGATTGTCTACATTCAGACTATTATTTGGTGATCTTTATTTTAATATTTACTGTATCCAAATAAGCATCATTTAGTCTCCAATCCATATTTCAACATATTCATGATGAATTAGTTGGCTTATAAGCATTCTTCGGCTCTTAATTAAAGCAATAGTCCAAATCAGCCAGTTAACAATGTTTGTGGGCACCACCATGACAGTCATGAACATCCGTGTCAGTTTCCTATATGTCAGACACTTTCCTACCCTCCTTCCTATCCATTTATAGATATTTTTCACTTAAAACTAGAACACTCATTAGCCCTACATATTTACAAAACAAATCTCTGATAAGGAGTTTATACCCCAAATATATAAGGGACTCATACAATTCAATAGCAAACAAACAAAACACAAACAAACAAACACACAAACAAAAACCAACTAAAAAAAAAAAAAAAAAAAAAGAGGAGATGAAGGACCTGAATAGATACTTTCCAAAGACGAGAGATATACGAGAAGGTACAGAGAACATCACTAATCATCAGAAAAATGCAAACCAAAACCACAATGAGATATCACCACACCCCTGTCAGAATGGCTGTCATTTAAAAAGACAAGAGGGGCACCTGGGTGGCTCCATCAGTTAAGCATCCAACTTCGGCTCAGGTCAGTATCTCACCTTTTCTAAGTTCCAGCCTCGCGTCGGGCTCTGTGTTGACAGCTCAGAGCGCCAAGCCTGCTTCAGATTCAGTGTCTCCCTCTCTCTCTGCCCTTCGCCCACTCGTTCTCTGTTTCTCTCTCTCTCTCAAAAATAAATAAATATTAAAAAAAAGACAAGAGATAACAAGTGCTGGAGAGGGTATAGAGAAAAGGGAACACTTGTACTTTGTTGGTGGGAATGTAAATTGATACAGTGATAATACAAAACAATATGGACTTTCCTCAAAAAGTGAACATATATGTACCATATGATCCAACAATCCCACTTCTGGATACACTATCCACAGGAAATGAAATCAGTAAGTTGAAGAGGTAGCTGCACTCCTGTGTGAATCGCAGCATTACTCACAAAACCAAGATATGGAAATACAGAATATTATTCAGCCATTAAAAAGGAAATCCTGCCATTCATGACAACATGGAAGAGCCTAGAGGACATAATGTTTTGTGAAATAAGCCAGACACAGAAAGGCAATACTGCATGGTCTCACTTATATGTGGAATCAGAAAGTTGAACTCATCAAAGCAGAAATAGTACTTGCCAGGGGCTGGGGGTGGGGGAAATGGGGACATGTTGGTCAAAGGATACAAACTTTCAGTTATGAGATGAATATATTCTGGAGATCTACTGTACAGCATGATGATTGTGGTTAATTATACTGTATTGTATACTTGAAATTTGGTAAGGGAGTAGATCTTAAGTGTTATCACCGTACAAACACACAAATAGTCAACTATGTGAGGTGATGGATATGTTAATTTGCTTGGTTATGGTAATCATTTCACAGTGTATACATATATCAAATCAGAATAATGTACACCTTAAATATATACAATTTTTATTTGTCAATTATACCTCAATAAAGCTGGAAAAAATTCAAAAAAAATGAAAGCAGAGATTTTGAATGGCAAGGTCAATAGTTATAAGCTCTCTAACAAGTGTCTGCTCCTTACCATTATGCTGTCACTGACACCACAAAAGTGTTATTAATTCAACCCTAATAACATTTTTGATATACCAGTAAATGTCAATATTACTTCCATTTCACCTCATAATTGAGTCTTACACATGGTTTGTAAGGGTTTTATTAAACCCCTTCTATCAACCCCCTAAAAACTTATCCCAAAGTTACTAGCATTAAGCAAATAATTTAATCTTAAAATTAAAATGCTATACATTCATACTTTAAAGCCATTGAAATATGGGAGTAATAATTACCTTCTGTTCTAGAAAGGTTTCACAGAATGCCTAAATGTATGTTTAGCAGATACGAAATATGGGCTGATTTTATATTGCAATCCTCTTTTATAAACTATATATTACATATCGCTATTTTATACATAACATCTCTGTATGGTGAACAACTTGTTCCAATTTGCCTCTGTCTTTCCCGGTTTTGGCTCTGAGTCTCTCATTCTGGAAAAGTCCTAAGTCCCGGGCAAACCAGGTTGCTCAGCTGCCCTTTGTCTTTATTATATATTCTGAACATTCAGAAACCTAGAGGCTAGAAGAGAAGCAAGGAAATTCCATGTAGAGATTCAAAATCACACAATACTTTAACGCTGAAAACACATATTGCTCAAGAGACATATCTTCACCGTGACTTTGTTTTCCTTCATTCCTGTCATAGTAATGAGGCTTATCAATACCTAGAGTTACATAGTGGTTACACTTAAGGTCTCTTAGCAAAAGTAGGCATCTGATTAGGAAAATAAAACATATTTCCTCTGGGAAAGGAGTTTTTTCAGGGTGGAAATGTGCAAAGTCACTGCACAGGGTGGGGAAAGAAAGGAGGACATGCTGGCACAGTGTGAAGAGGAACGTGGGAGGGAAACTCTGAGGAGGGAATTATGTAGGTACAGTAGAATAGTAGTGTTCTTTGCTGATGGCAGCCTTGAATGCTCAGTTGAGGGTTCAGATTTTCTCAGATGTAAGAAAGAAGGCAGGTTTATAAGGTGATGAAAATGGACTTTTCCAAAGAGCAAATTACCCTAGAGTGTATGGATTTCCCAAAGAGAGGAGAATCATATAGAAAACTCTTATACAGATATTTGGCTCCTATAGTCCTGGCTTGCTTTGAAACAAAGAGAGAAGGAATCACTTGTCCTTGGAGCTTGAAAAAGTTTGTCAGAAGAGGAGAAACTTCTCACCTCTATGTCTTCCCCGTGATAGGTATTTTTCTTATGTTGACACCTCCTGAGCAAGTGGCTATGAATGCCTAATTAGGAAATACATTGCACAATACAGTGTTTCATAAATAATTACAGGGAGAATAGTGCTAACTATATACTGTTTTTTAAAGAAAACTCTGAACCTGGTTAAGTGTGTTCCTGAGCTCTTGGTCTCACCTCATGTTTATATACTTCCATTCTCTTGTAACTCTTCATTCTTTAGTCTGAACAATGACTATTCTCAGTTTTAAACATTCATGCAAAGAGCTGGACTGAGTAATACTTCAAAGCACATGAAACAGCCAAGTGAAAGTAAAAAGAGGCACATAAGATGGATAATGCTCAGAGTTCAAAGCTTTCAGTTCTCTTTCTTACAGATTCATGGTGCATCCATTCAGAAGGAGCTCTGGTTCAACACTGCAGATAAAATATCATTAGGACAAACATTTTCCTCATTGAGTTCCAAGACTTTTGTCACTGGTTAAATAAGCACGGAGAGTCTTATTTTTAGCTATGCACTTTTCTGGATTCTGAGGACTGGGTCTATCTTTTCTCACCCTTAGCTCAGTATTACCAAATCTCATTACAATAAGGCAACAGAATATATGGTTCTGCACATTTGTTTGTTTTTTCCTAGACCATTTCACACATTATTTTTTTTTCCTTTCCTTTCTTGTTGGAATTTAATGGTATATTTTGTGCACTATTCCATGACTTTGCATTTCTTCTTGCCACATTTTTCTTCTTTAGGCATAATTTTTTATTATTCTACAGACTGCATCATTTAATTTGTGAGTAATTTTTGCAAAAAAAAAGTTTAAGATGTCAAAAATTTAAAAAAAAAGGAAAAGAAAAAGAAAGAAAATCCAGACAACTAACATTGTGTTTGGATGGAAAGCCTAGTGTTGTGTCTCAGTCTATTCACAGTAGTTAACAGGTGTGAATTGCTTCCTCACTAGCATAAATTTCCTGCTGTGCAGCCCTTTGTTCACTTCATGCTGCTTTCCTGCTCTATTATGACTGCAAAAATACCTGATTCTGCCTTAATGTAATTTTAAATGCTTTACTGCTTTGAATAATGTTTATCTGGAAGACCCTTCCGGAAATGAAATTGAATACAGTAAAGGAAGCAAGTACCACATACATGTACAAGAAAGACTGCAGGCTATTGCATGTACATGCAAACATGCATAAATCATACATAAATTTATGCACACATATATTTAAATGTGTGTTCATGCAATAGAGCTTTAGTTGTATAGAATCAGATCTATCTATCTATCATCTATCTATCAATCTATCTATCTAGTTATCTATCATCTATTATCTATATTCATGTGTGTGTGTGTGTGTGTGTATACATTTATTGGTAAGGAAGAAGTTTGCTTCAATACTGCAGGTGTAATATACTTGTCACTATTCTCTTTGAGAATTTTAGAGATTCATCTTTGAGATTGGAATCTAATCTGGAAGGAAATTATTTCTGGGAATTTGTAGATGCCTAGTGCCAGGAGCAGAGATCTGTATTGATAAATATAACCTATTATAAGGCTGTTAAGAAATCCGTATCAGGAGAACTACCATTGCTGCACAATTTATTCAGAGTATACTCATGATCTGGTGAGTTTTCTGGGTCATTTTCTGGTTCCTTTTTAGACCATGGAATTTAACTGGGATGCCCTGTTCAGGAAAGGTCTGTGCTTAAAAAAGCTACCACCCCATCACCATAGTAAACCTACCAGAGAGTGCTGCTGTTAAAGAAAAAATTCTGACACATGTTAAAATGGTAAGGAAGACTTTATTCAGGACTACTGTGATAGGTGTCAAGTCTATCACAACAAGACAGAAATTGAGCTCAACTTTGAATACAAAAAAGGAAAAATGAGGATTTATAAATGGATAGAAAATTACTAAGGGGAGACATCAAGGGTAGGGAGATTCTTGCTAAACTGACCGAAGGGGATTCTTGCTGAAGGCAGGCTAGAGTGACCCTGTATCAACAGGACAAGGGGGAGGGGAAAGGAGGGGAGGAATTTGACCAGGTAACTATGGGGGTGGGAGTGTTCTCCCTAAACTGATTTGGTTGGATTCTTTCTAAATCCAGACTGCAAGGTCAGACACCAACATCCAAGGATGAAGCCTAGTTGAGACAAGGGCTCAGGGCAGCCTCACTGAAGGAGAGAGACTTTGTCTTCACCTCGTGGTGGAGGGGAAAAGATGATTCCATCATGCGCTACAGGGATTACAGAAGTGGCATGCATACAAACGATGGTGTGTGTTGAGCACTGGTGGCAGAGGAGGCTTCGGCAGCCATCCTACCCAGGGCTTCAGTGACAGTGCTAGACATAGCTACAGAGACAGCTCCTGTGAAGTTTGGAGGAGAGCTTGGCAGGGTGGCAACAGTGTGGCAGTGCAGCCCAGGCAGAGCAAGAAGCAAGAGAAAGCCTAGAGTAATCAACAGGAGTTGGTAGCATCAGTGACCAGAAGTGTTGGGAGAAAGTGGATTGGCCATATGCTGGGACACACACACACACACATTTCAGGCAGAAAAGGAACCTTGAATATGAATCCGAGATACTGTCCTTCCACAGGTGGGGGTTTATGGAAAGTGACATCTTATTAAATTGACCTCATTTGTACCCACAGGCTGGTGAAGCTTGGAGACTTTCAGCAATTGAAATAATAATTTAAAATAAATATAAGCCATAAATGCACACATAATAAAAAATGTGAGTAAAATAAAAATAAGCTCCTCTTTTAGGTACCTTACCAACATCTACTGTCAGAATCGGCTGGGAATGATAAAGGTGATGAAGACGTCAAAGACAATAGCAAATGCAAGGGAGAAAATTAAATATTACACCGAAGGCAAACACAAATAATTGGAATGCAGGGTGTTTCCTCTTCAAATAAGTCTTACAGCGTTTCTACTTGCAGTTCACAGTCCAATAGATCATTGGAGGATATTACAATAGATACAACTTTGCATTCATTTACTCTTCTCTCGATGAGGTTTTCTTTGGGTAACCAGAAGAAGGCACGGTCCCACCAAGCTACTGGAAATCCCTGGGTCAATATCTGAGTGCACTTTGAAGGAGGAATGGCTGAGAACGGATTTCAAATATTGGCAGAAGGAATTCCACTCTTAGAATGGAAGTAAAGTTGTGGCTAAACAAGAGCATGAGAGAATGGAGCACATGACACAATCATGACCCCAGTGAAGCCACCTCCGCCAGGGAATCAGACAGGCTGGTAGTGGGACTTCCGGCGAGAGTCCTCTGCTCTGGGTCCTGCTGCCTCACCTGCTGCCACTAAACTGGACACTGAAACTTGTTGCTCAGATGCTCTCTGCTCAGCTTGCTCTGACATGCGTCCAACAATCAATGTGCGAGTTTTTATTGAGTGCTTTTTCCGGGCCAGGGATTAACTCCACCCCAGAGGAACACACAGGAAGTGGAAAGCTCCATCTCTGCATCTGGGAACATTTGGTCGGTCAAGTTACGGGCAGATGATTAATATACATGATTAGGAAGCAAAACTATAAAAGATGATTAACAGAACAGCACTAACACATTGAATAGAGAACTTACCAGTTCATGTTATAATATGACTCAGGTTATAAAATTACTTGCAGCTTTGGTTCTTCTGTCACTGTGTGAGTTGGGCAATTCTTATTGTATCTTGATGCTCAGTGACCTCGGCAGTTAAATAAGGGGATTTGATTGTTCCCTGAGATGCCTTCCTTTCAAAGTTTACAGTTTATGAAATCCTTTCCAGTGCACCGCAAGAAAGTAGCTGTTTTATTTAATTATACTGAATTTTCAGTTTTGCTCAGGTTACGAACCACATATAAAGATAAATACTGGGAAAAATACAACCTTAAAACAAGTTGGAGATCTTAAAATCTAAATTTCACAACTCAACTGGCATACAACAAGCGAGAAGAATTTCTTCAGTAGAGGGATTTGTTGAACTTTGATCAAATGTTTTTGAATCATATAACCATATGCAAGTATGAATTTCCCATCATATATCTACCGATACACACACATAAACATATATACAGATATTTAAATGTATGTACATATATGCATATATATCCATATATACATACGTATATACATTTGTTTATATAATGCAGTCAGCAGTTATGCAAACACACTGAAAACTTCTTGTGATTTTCACATCAACTCACTGACATTATTTCTTATATTATTAATTCTTATTTTCATTTCTTTCCATTCTTATTCAGGGCATTAGATAAGACCACATTGTTGAATATTAACATAGCATAACTGTGAAGAAGCTGCCAATATGGCATTTTTAAGGTAGTTAAACAATATCCTTGAACAAATATTTGAACAAGTTTGTCATCTGTTCACACTTAAGTAAATAATTTATGAGATTTAGTATGGTCTGCATGCAGATGCGAATGCCATGGACATATTTTAAAACATGATATTGTTATGTTCATGAAGTCTAGAAGGCTTGACTTCAGTAAGTGGGATGTGTCCTTTCGTGGACGAGAAAAGCGGCGTTGGCAGCATGGAGAACTTGCAGACACTAGTCAATGCCACTTGAGAATTGGATTTTGCTAGTCTTAAGATCCTCTTTGGAATGAAGCATTTCCTCCACTTACCATTTGAAATCCTGTTTTATATTTTGCATTCCTTAAAATCACGGTGCATAAATATATTCAGAAGTTACAAATCACAGTAGGTAACTATTTACCCTAAACTTTCAGTAAACTTTATTCTCAAATCATTCATAGTTACAGTCTGCATTTTAACCATTTAATTGCGGCAGAGGGAACATCCCTGTTTCTTTTTCACCTAACTCATAAATGTCTTCATAAATTTGGTGGTTGTATATGTAGATAAATAAATGGTTCTCATTAATCAGGCTGTGAATGGAGCTTCAGTCAAAAACTGGAGCTTCTTAAATGACTCTGAAGGACACTATAAAAAGTATACACATTAAAGACTGACCTCATTACACATATAATGTGTTCAATTATTCTAACTCTTATGTTTCTCTCTAACAAATTGCACTGATGCAGCCAACCAGAATTTTAAAGCTATAACTTTAGTTATTAGTTGCTGCAAGAGTTGGATGTTGTAATCACAGTGCTTAGGCTTTCATTCCTGTCATCACCACTTATTTGATCTATAACCTTGAATAAGTTACTTAATCTTTTTCTGCCTCAATTATCTCACCTGTGGTATGGGAATATTAATAGCACCCAGCCGGTAAGGCTTGTGTAAGGATGAAATTGTTTAGTGTGTTTATTTCTTTTTAAATTTTTTTAATCTTTATTTATTTTTGAGAGAGAAAGAGAGACAGAGTGGAGACAGAGCGGTAGAGGAACAGAGGGAGAGGGAGACACAGAATCAGAAGCAGGCTCCAGGCTCTGAGCTGTCAGCACAGAGCCCAACCTGGCACTCTAACCCACAAACTGCGAGATCATGACCTGAGTGGAAGTTAGAGGCTTAATCGACTGAGCTACACAGGCACCCCTGTTTAGTATGTTTAAAATGCTAAATGCTTGATATATATTTGAAATAATAATTATTTTTACTATTATTAGCAATCACTGTGGATATTATTCTCTACAATTCAGTATCAGAAGTGATCACAGATGCTAAAAGTAGAAAACTTATGCACATATTAACATTGAGAACTTCTAATGATAGGACAACAAAAACATGGGGAATACTCTCTTTAAAACTTGTTTGCAGTGGAACAGCTAAAGATTTACACCTGCTTTCATGAATGATTACAAAGCTTCACTAATCAAAACAGTGTGGTACTGGCATAAGGACAGACATAAATCAACTCGAGGGAAAAAGAATCCAGGTAAAACCTTGAATTGATATTCACAAAAGATGTACAAATGGCTAATATGCACAAGAAGACAATCAATATCTTTAGTAATCAAGATTTGACAATAAAAATGAGATAATATTTCGCACCCATTATAATGGCTAAAGTAAAGAAATTAAGACTGACAACATCAAGTCTTGGGGAGGGTGTGAAGCAATGGGGGTACTGCAATATGGAACAACCACAATAAATTTATTCTTACACATTCAATTTTTCCTTTGCATTCTGGAGTTGATTATGGATAAAAAGTAACAATTCACATTAGCTTCCCAACTTAGCAAAAGTAAGAAGCGATGGTGTTTCTTTGGAAGTTTTTCTCAAAACACTGTTGCCATAGCTCTACCCCGGGTCTGAGACAAGGTGAATATTTCCTAGATTGAAGGGATGGTCATGTGGAAAGTAGAAAGTGAACCAGCCATGACAGGCATGGAAAATCAATCCATAACCCTTGTAAAATAGTTTTTTTCACTACTAACAAGAATATTGGTATAATGAGTGAAGAAATATTAAATGGTAAAGAAAAAAGTCATAATAATCTTGAATTTGAATAAGTAGTCAATAGTAATTAAAACAGATTTGTAGATGGTGTAATATTCATCCATATTTTAGGTGGAGAAACACTCAAAATAAATTTCCACAAGTGACCTCTATTTTAACATGTTATATACACATAGAGCACTCAATCTAATTTTAAACAGAGAAACAATGCCTCTCTTAATTTCAATGATCCAAAATTGAAGCACTCCATCACAAAGGTAAGGCATGCTAAATTTGATCAAGTAGTGTGGATGTATGTATCCTTGACAAAAATGAACAGAATACTTCAGTAAACTGAAATGATATATTATACTCTACTCACACACATGCACACATATATCCACTAACCATGACTTCCCAGACAGCACCTGAGAAATCTCTTTATATACAGTGGGTAACCGAGATCTTGAAGTTAAAGAGGTGGTTCATTGCATTAATATTTGTAGTATTTTCACTACTCTCTCGGTGACGTTATGTGTTATTCCTCCTTTACCAGCCTGTAGGAAACATTTGATAGGAGACCATGTGGTAATTTTGGGGTGAAAATAATATTTAAAAATTAATAAGCCCACAGCATTCAAGAAAGAGGGGTATCAGTGAAACAATAGACAGATTAATGGTACAGAAAAGAGAGCAGAAATAGAACCATACTTAAATATAGTCACTTGATCTTTGACAAAGGGACACAGGCAAGACAATCGAGAAAAGACAGTCTTTTCAACAAATGGTGCTGGAACAACTGAACATGGACATGCAAAAAAATGAATCTGGACACAGACTTTATACTTTTCACGAAAATTAAGTTAAAGTCGATCGTTGATCGCACATGTAGCTGTAAAATGCTAAACTATAAATCTCCTAGAAGATAACAGAGGAAAAAACCTGTACGGCCTCGGGTATGGTTGTGGCATAGCTTCAACACCAAAGGCAAGATCCATTAAAGAAAAAAATTGATCACCTGGACTTCACTAAAATTAGAACCTTCTGCACTGCAAAAGTCAATGTTAAGATAATGAAAAGACAAGCCACATTCTGAGAGAAAATATTTGTGAAAGACACATTTCATACAGTGTTGTTATCCAAAATAGACAAAACGTTAAAACTCAACAATCGGAAAACAATGGGATTTAAAAATGAGCCAAAGTGCTTAACAGATACCTCATACATCTATCAGAATGGCTCATGTTTGGAACACTCTCATCCACAAATGTTGGAGAAGATATGGAGCCACAGGAACTCTCATACATTGCTGGTACGAATGCAAAATGATACAGGAACTTCGGACGACAGTTCAGAAGACAATTCTTATAAAACTAAACATATGCTTACCATATGATTCAGTAATCTCGCACCTTGGTGTCTACCCAAAAGGGTTGAAACTTATGTTCACTCAAAAAATCTGCATTTGGATATTTATAGTAGCTTTATTTATAATTGCCAAAACTTGGAAGCATCCACAAAGTCCTTCAGTAGGTGAATGGGTTAAAAGCAAGCAAATAAACAAATGAAGGAACAATGTAAGTATGTTACCATTCAGACAATGGAATACTATTCAGTACTAAAAAGAAAGGAGCTATCCAGCCAGGTAAAGAGGTGGTAGAAACTTAAATGCATATTACCAAGTAAAATTAGCTAATCTGAAAAGGTTACATATTGTATGATTCCGACTATGTGACATTCCCTGAAAGGTAAAACCATGGAGACAGAAAGAAGATCAGTGGTTGCCAAGAACTGAGGTCAGAGGGAGGAATCAGTAGGCCAAGCACAGAGGATTTTTGGGGTAGTGAAAATACCCCGTGTGATACGATAATGGTGGATGTATATCATTATACATTTGTCCAAACTCATAAAATCGATGTGTAACACCAAGAGCAAACCCTAATATGAACTGTGGACTTTGGGTGATCATGATGTGTCAATGTAAGGTCATCAGTTCTAAAAAATGTAGTACTCTGGTAGACGTTGATAGCAGGGAGGCTAAGCATGTGTGGAGTCAGAGAGTATACAGGAAATCTCTGAATCTTCACAATTTTGCTCTGAATCCAAAACTGTGATAAAAATAGTATTTAAAATAAAAAATAAAAAATTAATTATGAGTGCTTAGAAAATATATTACGACATTATAATTCTTCATCAGTGACATTTAAATTATTGTATATTTTATTAGTGATGCAAAAAATATCATGGAAAAGGGGTGCCTGGGTGGCTCAGTTGGTTAAGCATCCGACTTCAGCTCAGGTCATGATATCACAGTTTGTGGGTTCAAGCCCCACATGGGGCTCTGTGCTGACACCTCAGAGCCTGGAGCCTGTTTTGGTTTCTGTGTCTCCCTCTCTTTCTGCCCCTCCCCTGCTCACACTCTGTCTCTGTCTCTGTCTCTCAAAAATAAAGAAACTTTAAACACTTTTTTTTTAAATCATGGAAAATAGGTATTTTAATGTCTCTCGGTGTGTTTTCTATAAGATCTTTCAGAGGCTAGTAATCTAAACAGTCCTTACTTACACTGCATGCCGGTTCAGCTGGAAATGTTAATCGTATTTCTATTCCTCAGGAGTGGAGAACACAAAGGCCACAAAATTTCTGCTATACAGATGATTTATTAAGTGTTGAATATTCTCCTTTTCATTACTATGCATTTACTTGGGAAAACAATCTTTGTAGAGGAAGAGGAACCATATGACAACTAGTAATTTGCAAACAAACAAACAAAAAGGATCTGCTTCACTGATCCACGGCATTAGTGGAGTCTTGGGGGCTCATAACAAGCATATTAGCTGAACAATACAGACCTCCATCTCCAGGTCATGCACATACAAGTCCACACTCATTCTCTCACACATACTCCTCTCACAAACCATATGCATGCATCACAGAAGCACGTGCAACATGCACATGCACAACACACACACACACATGCATACGTGCACATGATGCACTAGGCTAATCCACACATTCATGACAAGTAGCAAGTACTCAAGAGTTATTACCTAAAGAAATGAACTGATTAGAGGCGCCTGGATGGCTCAGTCAGTTGAGCATCTGACTTTGGCTCAGGTCATGATCTCACAGTTTGTGAGTTCGAGCCCCACATGGGGCTCTGTCCTGACAGCTTGGAGCCTGGAGCCTGCTTCAGATTCTGTGTCTCCCCTTCTCTCTCTGCCCCTCCCCTGCTTGTGCTCTATCTCTCTCTGTCTCTCAAAAATATATAAATGTAAAAAAAAAATTTGTAAAAGAGAAATGAACTGATTAAAGGCAAAAATGAAGAAGCAAAGAAAGCTACAGACAGTTGTAGCTATTGCAAACTTTGCCCTGCCCCCTACAAAATTACTGCCTTTTTAGACTGAAATATATTGTGAGATGAATAACTGACAAGTTCCTTTTCTCAAGAAAATAAATACATATTTAGTCATGTCCCTTATTGTATCTCCAGGCTCATCATAGTATGTGGGACACAGTCAATTCAAGAGATTCTTGTTACATGAATAAATTAATGAATAAGTATACTGATTGGATGAAATAATGAAAAAATATGGAGAATTTTGTGGACCTGAGAAGTGTTGCATAAATGTATTTCCCAGTAGTAGGGTATCTTTGCACATACAGTTTTGTGTCAAATCCTCCTAATAGTTGGTTTTCCTCCAATTAATTAAAAATGTCTGGATTATTTTTCTTCTTTTATAGTATCATTCAAATTTGCTACTTATGTCCTCTGCCTCTACCCCAGTTATTATTATTTCATACCTTGAAAAGATTGTTTAGAAGTTTTCCTACCTCCAGCTTCTCTCAATTCTAGGCCCATTAACCTGCATAAAGATGCTGGCTAGTCTTTCTAAGGCAAGGCTTTTGGCAATTTACTTCCCTGCTTGAACATTGTCAATTTCTCAACCCCTGTATCAATAGAATTATTTTCAGACTCCTTATCTTTGTATTCAGATTTCCTCGAGATAAGGTTTCCACTTTCTTTCCAACTCATGTACTTCTATATCTCTCTTGATTCTATGAATCAAGTTGACTTAACAGCCCTAAAACACACTTTGCCTTTTTCCATGTTGATGTTCCTGCTCACGCTGATCCATTTTTAAAAATGCCATCCTGTGTGCTCCATCCTTGCCCCACATCTAATCAGGCCTCAGCACAGATGTATCTGAAATGAACACTTCTCTTGATGGCACCAGGAAATAGTCTTTCCTTCTTCCGAGTAACATAGCACTAATTATCTCTACCACATTTCCTGTGTGATTCCTATATGCCTAAAATATATTATTCCCATATTGCTACAACATAGTTCATGATACAACACTAATTCTATGAGATAATAAGTATTAATAACAAATATCTAATAACTTTTAGAAACCCTGGTAGAAATATATTGAAAAAAGTTCTTATCAGTTCTTACCAAAAATGCTTCAAGCAGTGTTAGATACAATGGAGCATTGATCATGAAACGCACATTGGACAAAGTATCTGATGGAACCAGCATTCCACCAAATATGTTGCAGGAAAACACTTGTCTATGACAATTTTACAACATATATTTATGGTCTGAATTGTCCTTTTGTTTTTCCCACATAGGCATTTAAATTTTGTAGCTCTCGTTTGCATTGATTTCTAGGATTTTGAAGTTACTGTTGCTGTGCACCATATTCCTGGCACCATATTACTGTTCTACTTTTATTTCCCTCTACATCTTATTTGCTCCATATTTCCAATTTTTTTTTGTTTGTTTGGTTTGTTTTTTAGCTAGGTACATTTCTTAAATTACTGTAAGGATCTGTGTTAATTTCCTATTGCTGCTGTAACTCATTAGCACAAACTTGGTGGCTTCAAACAACACAAATTTATTATCTTACCGTTCCAGAGGTCAGCAGCCTGAAAAGGGTCTCACTGGACTAATCACAAGGTGCCAGCCGTGTAGCATTCCTTTCTGAAGGCTCTGGCGGCTTCAAAAGGCTGCCCCTACCCTCATTCCCGGGCAAGCTTTCATCCCTTCCATTTTCAGAACCAGCAATGGCCAGCAATAGCCCTTCTCACTCTGATTCTGACTCTCCTGCCTCCCTCATTCACTTTATAAGTACACCTGTGATTACATTAGATCTATTGGATAATCCAATTCTACATACTCCCCATTTCAAGGTCAACTGATTACCGACCTTAATTCCATATGCAGTTTAAGTGCCCTTTCCTTATAACACAACATATTCAGATCCTGGGCAGAATGTGGACATCTTGGGGCAGGGGGTGGGGGTGGCATTTATCTGCCTACAACAGATATCGTAAACTGTTTTGGACTAAGGTATGACATAAAAATGTACAAAACAAGAAAAGTAACTGCAATGTCTTTGGGGCACATAATTAATCTTGTTTATAGATTATAAGTGAATAAGCAGGATATCCTAACTTATTCTGTGTTCCTCAGTGCCTGAAAGAGATTCTTACGTACAGTTGATATTCAGTAAAAACATGTTAAATAGGGGGCCTGGGTGACTCAGTTGGTTGAACATCTGACTTTGGCTCAGGTCATGATCTCAGGTTCGTGAGTGTGAACCCCACATTGGGCTGGCCGCTGGCATTGCAGAGCCTGTTTGGGATCCTTTGCCTACCTCTCTCTCTGCCCTTCCCCCACTTGCACTCTCTCTCAAAATAAATAAATAAATAAAACTTTAAAAACAAATAAATAAATAAGCACTAAAAAAAACCCTTGTTAAATAAATCCAAACCTACATTATTATATCTCCATGATTCCACAGGTGCATACTCACAAACTACATTACATATTATCAACTCCAGTCATTTAAAATGCTTCAACAGGGGCGCCTGGGTGGCTTAGTCAGTTAAGCGTTTGACTACTGCTCAAGTCATGATCTCACCGTTCGTGAGTTCAAGCCCCATGTCAGGCTCTGTGCTGACAGCTCAGAGCCTGGAGCTTGCTTCGGGTTCTGTATCTCTCTCTGTCTCTGGCCCTCCCTTGCTCACACTGTGTGTCTGTCTCTCAAAAATAAATAAACATTAACAAATAAATAAATAAATAATAAAATGCTTCAACAATATGCCATATAATATTCTTCTATGTTTAAGACTTTTTTTTTCTTTTTATGTTTAATATAATTTTCAGAGCCACTCAGGGTAAACACTTTATGTGGTGTTAATCTGTTCTAACAATCATCATTTAAAGATTCATACCTATACAAAAACCACAACCCTAGAATCTCTGCACAAACAAGAGAGCTAAGACAGTTGTTCAAGGAAAAATAATTCTCCAGGAAGAATGCGTAAAACATAAACTTAACATTAGTGTGTAGCATATAATAAAAGTGCTAATTTTATTTAGTGTTTGGAATTTATGTCAATGATTTAAAAAATTGTTTTAATTAAAATAGCAGGATTAGAATACCTTGGATCTTTTCTGTTGCTTTCCAACTCAGTACCAATCTGAGTAAAGCACAATATTATCCCATGACTCAGGATACACATTAGCTGCTGTTATTTGGAAAAAGTATAATATAAACAATACAAATAAATGAGTGAAGTCCTATATTCTCTTTGTAATTGGCTGTAAAACTCTGTAACAGGAATTCAGAAGGGGAGAATGTGAAATAATCACTCTAAAGCAATTGTTCTCAAAGATGGCTGCATTAGAATCTCTGAGGATATTTAAAAATCACAATGTCCAGGTCATACCTCAGACCAGTGAAATCAGAGTCAGATTCTGATGCGTGGGCATGGTTGAGAATTATTGATTTGGAAACAATGATCTTACCTCTGGGGTTGATGTACAGTAGTTTCCCAGCAGCAAACAACCATCTGTGAAATTTGTAGACAGATCTTCATCTACTAATTTATTCCCTATATTCACCTAAGCAGAATTTCTAGAAGTTTAAATCTTAAACTTGTCAACATCCCCATGGGTAACAGAGATTCACTTATTCAACATTCATCCGTTATTGTTTGAGTCTCCTCATATTTACTCCGGAATCATGCCTGAGGTTTCATGCTAAAAAATTTACAATTGATTTCACATGATCTTACAATTTAGCAAGCCAGTGAGAAGCTCTTAATTTATCCATAAGTGTAAAGTTACACTATGAGTGTAAAGCTACACTAAAAAGATAAATTTCAAAATCTAAGGAAGAGAAGGAGTGCACGCTTTTAACCACAGGTATTGACATTTACAATAACTAACATTTGTTGAGAACTCACTATACACATTAAACCAATTCTATGAGGTAGGAACTATTACTATTTTTTTTCATTTTATTTATTTTAGTGAACGAGCACACTGAAGTAAAGAATATGGGAGATTTGGCGTAGGCCACAAAGCTTCTAGTTCTGAAAATTGGGATTATGAACCGAGTCAAACTGGATACAGGTCCTGTGCTTTTACCCACTATGTTGTAGCAAAACAGAATATGACAACATAAGCAAGCTTTTCTGAGCAGTAATGGAGATCCTCTGGGGGAGTAGTTTGTCTAGATGCTGTTCTCTTTCTGCTAAAGACTAAAAAGGCAGCCTTTCAGCAGACCAGCAGAGAAATACAGTATTCCCCAAACATTAAGAGGCAGCTGCAGGAAGCATTTTGTAAACATATGGTATTTGTATAATTAATGTTTAAGGGGAGAATTAAATTGCAGTTACAGAATTACAGTTAGGAAACCTGAATTCTCCAGAGCTGAATTCAGAATACCTCTTTTTCTCTCCAAACCCATGTATTCCTGTTTTCTCCGGCTCAGTGCATGACAACTAGAAAACTGGCTATTGCCTTCATCTTCTCAGAAATATCCTCCACAAGTCCTTTGTTTTCATCCAGGGTCCCCCCATCCCATACTTTAGATATCTCTCACCATTTCCATTGCCACCCCTCAGGTTTGGAACCACACTGGTCCCCTTCCACATACAACACTGAGGTAGTAGCCACCTAATTATCCTCTCGGTCTATGCCATCGTCCATCATCCTGACAGATGTCCTGCCTAAAACAAAATATAAGCTCATCGGGGTGCCTGGGAGGCTCAGTTGATTGAGTGTCTTGATTTCGGCTCAGGTCTTGATCCCAGCCAGGGTCATGGGATCGAGCCCCACATCCGGGCTCCACACTATGCATGGAGACTACCTAAGGCGCGCGCGCGCTCCTCTCTCTCCCTCTCTCCCTCCCCTTCTTTCTCTCTCTCTCCCCTCTAAATAAATAAATAAATAAATAAATAAATAAATAAATGCATGTCTTCCCCCCCCCCCCCACCAAAGTACTTCAATAAATTTTAGGCTAAACTACTACAGGGTAATCTTCAAGATAAGATCAAGTCTAATCTCCTTGACTAGCGTTCTAAAAGTTTTTATAATCTAGCCCTGGCTACTTGCTTAGTCTCATTTCTCATTTTAACTCTAGTGCTTAACTGAAATACCTGCACATCTCTGCCTCTGAGCATTTAGCAGGGAATATTAGGACCTTTTATTCTCCTCGATACATCCTTTTTTTCTTTTTTGAAAATTCATCCAAGTATTACCTCTTGTTGGAATTTCTTACTCCAATCTCCAGCTACAACATATAACATTTTTCCTATGTGACAGCAAATTCTAAAAGTCAACAGCTTTAAATGGCAACATTCAGAGAATGTCTCGTTAGGATTAGTTAACAATGAGCTGAATGGTGCCAGTACTTTCATCATAAGTTTGGGGAGGTTTTAAAACCTCAGTGAGGAAATTTCTATGCAAATTTTATCAAACTTCCTTTTCTTTTTTTTTTTTTTTTTAATTTTTTTTTTCAACGTTTATTTATTTTTGGGACAGAGAGAGACAGAGCATGAACGGGGGAGGGGCAGAGAGAGAGGGAGACACAGAATCGGAAACAGGCTCCAGGCTCTGAGCCATCAGCCCAGAGCCTGATGCGGGGCTCGAACTCACGGACCGCGAGATCGTGACCTGGCTGAAGTCGGACGTTTAACCGACTGCGCCACCCAGGCGCCCCAAACATCCTTTTCTCCATATTTGTTACTTGTTCTCCTTAAATGTCTGTGAATAAAGTAGGTATGAAGAAGCAATTACCCCCTCACTTCAATGGTGCTTTATTCAAGCTCACCATGTCACTTTAATACAATTTTTAGAATACGGTAATGCAATTACCTCTTCATGTAGTAGTAGGATGGATAAACCAGATGTGGGCCCAGTTATTGACTAGATCTTTTATAATTTTACCTGTTACTTTTTAAAAGGTAAGAAGAGCAGAGTAAGAAAAACATTTGGAAAGGTGATGCAGAGATGACATTATAGTTATAATACACAGCCTGATAAATGATCCAGAAGCAGTGATATTTCTAATATATTAATACGAGCATATATCCATGCTACTGTATAAACTAGAAGCCCGAGCATGCAGTTATGGTGTTTACCATTGCTCTTCAATAAAATTTACAATAAAATTAATTTATACTATTTACTGCATCATTTTACTCCATTGTCATGTCTCATACGAGTAAACAGTTTGCAAAAAAAAAAAATTGATTTACAATATCAAACTTTTTGTTTTTTTCTCTCTTCTCATTTACACATCTAACATGAAGAATATACATCACTATTGGAAAAGAAGTTTTTACCATCACTGCATACAGTAAATGACAGAAACTTTGAATTAATAGACTGCTCTGTTTCTCTTGGCCAGGATGTAGTACATCCTAATAAGGACATTTCCTAATTCTGTGCTGTGAATCTGACTCTACTAACTCCCTCATTCCTCTCTCCCTCCATTTAGCTCCTGTAAAAGCAAGAGACTCATTGTTCCTTTTCATTCCTACTTTGATCAGGTAGATTATTGTTATTGAAATTAACATAAAACTTAAAACTATCTGCAATTACCATATGTTATTACCATGTGAGAGGGCCCCTGGGATATGGTGACAGGACTCATCAGAGTGTACAGGTAAGTGGAGGGAGCTGAAAATGGGCTTCTATTGTACTTCACAGATTGCTTCCAAGGAGTGTCACCAGTTTGCCTAAATCTCCAGAACCCAGACTGGTGTTGATATTCAAGGCCATAACAGCTGGCAGATAGGATACTATAGCAAGAATTTGAAGGTTATGTCAACAGTTATTTGAGTATCACTGCAATGGTTCTTGCTGATCCTTCCATTTTAGAGCATGACTGATGCCAATGCCTGTGATATAATATGGAAGTTCTATGTCCCAGGCAAAAATCCCAACAAAGGACTTGAAATATATTCTGAAAGCAAGAGAGTATTTTAATTACTTGATTTAGCCAACATGAGGGACTGTAGAATAGCCTGCCCCATAGTTTGTACATAAATATCAGAGGGCTGAGCTATCTTCACATGGTTACATTTATCCATATGTACAAGCTCTAAGAGCCTATAAACATGCAGGTTTAGGTCAGCATATTAATAGAGAAAGATAGAAAGAAAGTGAAAAAAAGAAACAGAATAGAGAAAAATGGAAAATTAGATGGGGAAAAAAGCAGGAATGGCAGGGTAAAACAGAGTCATGTTAAAAGATTTTCAACATTTTCAACATATGAAAAGGGTAGAAGGATGGATAAATGTGATATATGACATTCCAAAGACAATCTTCATATTCTTCATTATCTTTATTTTTTATCAAAGAGTAGGTTTTTCTTTTATTCGTGCAAAGGAAAAAAGAAAGTATGAGCAAAGCCAACTCCTGTTCTGACCATGCTTTTGTGAGACGGATGGCTTTGGAAGAGCTGTGGAATAGAGGGACTAGTGGCATCAGTTGGAAGAAGCAAAAGGAATTGTCAAGACAGTGACAGTGAAAAGCAATAAAGTAGTTCTGAAATATGACCAACAAGCTTCATTCATTCACCCTATTGTACAGAGTAAGGGCAAAGGAATGGTCACTTCCTTCAAGGAGTCATTGTCAGAGAAAGACATGAAAGAAATAATTTCAAAAGTGATCAGTTGCATTTTATAAGTCTCCAGTGGCAAAGTACATATAACAAGGGCACAGAACGGCTCAAGGGATCAGGGAAGTACAATGTTATTCAGGTTCTGAACGAAAGGCTGAATCTTCAATATGGCAGCACTCTAAGAACAGGGATGCGTGGTTGAAAACAAAAGTCTAAAAATATAATATTTGACAACCAAGATTAAGTGGGAGAAGCAGCGCTGGAGGCAAAGAGTAGGGGATTTTTCTAACTCTTAGAGTTCACCAGAGAATAAACAGCTTGATTCCTCCTTCAAAACATATGAACCATATTCTTACAGTCTTGAAATAATTGAAATTCATAAAAGTACATAAATTACAATTATGGCATAATCAAATAGGTTTAACTTCAGAAATGAGGTGAATCACTGGGCAACTGCAATAAGCTAGCAATTTTGAGACCAGCAGTTTCTCATAAAGGTGTAACTCTAATTTGGATAACAGAACAGAGGCAGAATGGAGACACTGTGCCTCTCTTTGAGTAATTGCTTTTGTTTCTAACGGAGGAGAACTGCATCCTGTTACCCTGAAGTAGCATTACAATATGTGGCAGCCTCTAACTAAATCAGAGAAGAATAGTTAGAGGATATACAACTATTTGATATATTGACTTCTGGAACACTATTGTACCTGAGGAAGCCAATAAATAATATTTTGAAAGGTAAGGATACATATAATTAACTTAACTGAAAAGATAAAATAACCAGTTCACGTAGTGCTATACCTAAACTTTCAAGCTTGCTTCTATAAATATGAAGCAGAGTCTAGTTGTTTATGCAGGTGCCAAAGTTTCCTGAAGGATAGGTTTTAGTTATTAATAAATCATAACAGAGGAGAGGGATATAATGTAATATCTAGGCTAAGAAATTATATAGCCAAAGAAAGAACTCTTACCTGCCTTGAAAAGGAAATAGCTCTGGAGAGCCATATATGGCCAAAGGAATTCACAACTTTCCTTACTCAGCACATAATTTCAGCATTTAACCTTGTATTGCTTGATCTATTCTGGTTGTGTGTGTCTTTTATTTATATCATACCATGAGTTTAGCACGTGTAAGAACTTTATCTTTTCTACTTCAATGTCTAAAACTCACAGTACTTAGTGTCTAGCAGGTGCTCAAGCAATATTATTAATACGTATACCATACTGATGTGTATTTTATCTTACAGGCTTCAGGCAGACCAAAACACTGTTTTTGTCTTGTTTTCTGTTTTCCTTGCTTCTCAGATTTTTTTCCAATTACCTTCAAGGTTGTTAGCTGGTTTTCTATATCGCATGAAGTCTAGGGTTGACACTACATGCATGTTTAAATAGTTTATATGCAAATACTTGTGTATAAATCTCAGGCCAACATGCTGTCATTGGTGAAGCCAATAAACTATGACCTCAAGAAGTGTAAAATCCAAAAGGGACACCTATATAGTTACCTTATGACAATCAAAAACTGGTAGATTTTGAAAGATGTACGTGTGAAATGCCAGGAAGTTATTCCAGGTAATAGCATGTCAACACACACAAATGAATTAAAGAATCAAGCGTACTTTGTGAACAGTGGATTCAGCTTGTGTATACATATAGTTAGTAGACATGTCCAGGGAGGCAGATGGTTCTTATGTTTTTTGAAAGATCATGGCTAGCTGTCCCTTCACTTCTTCAAGTGAAAACAGAAATTTCCCCTTCAGTTGAGGCTTCCCTGATCACCGATTTAAAATTTAAAATTTCCTTATACCCTTTACATTTTATATTTCCCTTCCTGCTTTAATTTCTTAATGCTTATTACAAGGTAATCTACCATATTCTACTTATCATGTTCACTGTCTTTCTATCCCACTCATAAGGGTGTTAATGCTTTATATTTTGTTAAGCAAATTCAAAGGCTTTGAATAAATATTTATTGAATGAATGAATGGACAGAGATGGGTATAAAAATGAACAGCTGAGTCATCTAGCTGTCTCTTTCCTCTGATAGATGAATTGACAGGCAATCTAAACAAGTCTTTGTCCTTCAAAAATTGTATCAGAAATCTCTCTTGAATATGATACCAGCGTTGTGTGGTCAGCCAGCTCACTTCGAGACGTTTCAATCTAGTTAGGGGTCCTTGCCTCTTCTTATAAAACAAGTGTTTCAATCATCTTTAATTCCCAAGTAGATCTTCCTCATTCTCTACAGCTTTGCCACACTCAGCCTTATTCTCAGACCCAGTCTTATTTCTTAGAATTCCAAATAAGTAGAGCCATGAAATCCCTTTGTGCCTGCTTTTCTGGGTAGCCTCTTAATCAAGAAGCAGCGAAGGGTTGTTCATCTTTTAAATAACTCTTATGAATGCTATGCATATTTCTACCATTTATTTTTACATTTCTGTGGATCTGGCATGTTTCTATATTCATTCAAAGCAGTTAAATTTAAGATGTTCACACTTACTTTTGTTGAGTAAAGAAAACAAAGAAACATGTTTGGATGCAAAGGAGCAAAATGAACTGTGCCTGTAATTCCAGAGATCAATTACTTATGTTAATCACAGTCTCTAACTTTGGTATAATCATTGATAAATTGTTAGGCCATCCTTTATTAAAACATACTCAAGGTTGTATGGTAAAGTTTTTTTAAAATTATGAGAGAATGAAATTCTTGGTGGTAACACTGAAACAGGTATTTTGATTGCTTGTTTGCTCCAGTAAGAGTCAGGATGGGTTAGTAACTCTAATTACTAGAAGTTAATTTTCTAGTACAAGAGATGGAAAGCACAGTCCAGTTTAGGAAGATGAGCATTAATATTATCAGTTGTATTGTTTGGGAAAAAAAAAAAACATTGAGAAAAAGATCACATTTGTTGAAGATCATGAGGTTTGTTTACTGTTATGGGTGTTCGCTTCATTTGCCTAGATAGCTAGCTATCTAAGACTTGTCTCTAGTCAGTCAGAATTATATGGAGTGCTCTTTTCAGTCTTTTGTCTTCCGCAATATCTTTTTATTTTTTTCTTCTTTTTTTGTTGTTCTATAAAAGCCAGCATCTCTTTAGGGACATAGTTTATCCCAAGCAAGTTTATATTCAATTTATAATTAATGAATGCATTTTCAAATTTCAGCTGTTATACAGCAAATAACTTTCACAACTCTGGTGGATTCAATGTCATGTTACTTCCTTTTTCCAAAAGTATTCCGTTGTCATTCGTTGAATGTGTCAAATATTCAAATTCCTTAAACTGTCATGCAAAATCAACTTAATATAGTTTCTTTCTAATTTCACTGCACTCAGAAAATATTTATTATTGACGGCACCACAGGAATTGTTACAAATCCTACCTATTTTCTAAAACTAATTGAGATCGTACCTGTTTTAAGAATAACTTACTAAACACCATGACCTGTGTTCTGCCCATGCAAAAAAAGACTATAACAATTTTGTTGATGCTATTTCACACTGTTCTATGATTTTCTTTTTCTATTTGAAGTATTTATGATATTTAACTATCCACACGTGTTGTACAGCTAGCTTCTTGGTCCTCTCAAACTCTTGCCCTGTATGAAAAGCATTCCATGCCTCCGTTTAGCCCTTTGGATTTGTAAGATTACTGGAGCATTGTGTAACTGCTCTTTAAAACCTTCCTAGCTGAAAAGTAATGGGTCCTGGACTAGGAGGGAGTCTGAACAATACAAAAAGGGGGATTGAAAATTCTGATACCTAATTTTAGATAGCTAGACATAGGCAAGTGTGAAAACCTTGGTTCACATCGGGAGGTGAATTCTGATAAGGAGGGAAAATGGGTGGGGAGGGAAGCTGGAAACATAAAACCTGCATATCCACTTCTGAAATCTGTTGTCATGTTAAAATGGTTTATATATTCCTTTTGCTTTCACATTAAAAATCAGGCCCGAATAAATTATTTTATATTTTTTGTTTATTGGAGTGTACAATAATATCTCTGAGCAGATCAGGGTGGCCAGAATTTAGGAGTTTCTGCTTCCAGTCATATGTCAGGTAGATTTATTTATATTCCCATAATTCTTAGAAAGAGCTGTCACTTAAAATTCTGTGTAAATTTACCTAATTAATCTCATTAATTAAAAAGTGAAAATATATCGACAGGGTCAATGTGTTAAAGACTTAAATGTCAGACCTATTAATGTATTTAAAAATATTTATTGAGCACCTATTATGTGCCAGACACTCTTCAAAGCACTGGTGACACAAAAGAGGGGAAAAAAAAAAAAAAAAAAAACAACTGATTAGATCCTTGTGCCTGACAGGCTGGTATGCTAATGCAAGAGAGACAGAAAATAAAACAAAGACAAACTGAAAAAAAATCACTTACTGATAAATACTCTGTCAATAATTAAAATAGGATGTAGGTATGTCAAGTAACAGGGTGGCTCTTTTAGATTGGGTAGCCAGAGAAGGTTTTGCTAAAAAGATGACATTTCTGCCAAGATCTAAATAACACAGCCATGTTGGCAAAGATCAGTTGGAAAGGGATCCAGGCAGTGGGGCCAGCTAATGAGCAAATTCGGCATATGTGAAAAACAGAACGAAAGACAGCCTCGTTGGGGAGGAAAGAGCCGTGTGAAGTGAAACGCTTGAGGAAGGTGGAAGTGACTCGTGTATGTCTTTGTAAGTCATGAAGGGAAATTGATTTCCATTTTTTGCAACTGGGAATGTAAAAAGTGACATGATATGATTGGTTGGCTGATGTGTGGGGAATGTATACAGTCCTGTATTCAACGAATATTTCTCGACCATCTTTGATGTACCAGACAGTGTCCTAGACTCAAGGGATATATCAGAGAAGAAAATGTACAATGAGACCTGTCCTCTTTGGATTTCCTTCATAATGGGGGGAAGAGGCAGTAAAAATATGCAGATAAAGAATTACACAGTATGTCAAGGGATAACAAGTGCAAGGGAGAAAGGAAAAAGCATGGCAAGGAGGAGAGAATAAGGAATGCTATGGGGGAGGAAGGATGAGTTCACATTTTAAATAGGAAGTCAGGGCAGGAAAGATTAAACTATATTTGAACAAAGACTTGAGAGTAAAGGGAAGAATTTGAGACTGTCTCAATTTACCCCATTCTTTTTAAAGCTGAGAATAATGTCAACTTTAGTGTTAGTGTTTTTCTTGTTTTCACCTTTTATTACCATGCTTATCTCATGCTCATGGTTTGAAACATGCTTTTTAACTTCTCTACACAATATTCCTACTTTATTTTAACACTGAAAAAATTCTGCATTGAGATGGATTTTAGGGGAGCACCTGGGTGGCTCAGTCAGTTGGGCATCTGACTTAGGCTCAGATCATGACCTCACGGTTCATGAGTTTGAGACCTGTGCTGGGCTCTGTGCTGACAGCTTGGAGCCTGGAACCTGCTTCAGATTCTGTGTCTCCCTCTCTCTGCCTCTCCCCTACTTGTGCTCTGTCTCTCTCCATCTCTCAAAAATGAATAAACATTAAAAAAAAGAAGAAATGAATTTTAGGTGATGCTTCAGA
Source organism: Lynx canadensis (assembly GCF_007474595.2). NCBI lineage: Eukaryota > Metazoa > Chordata > Mammalia > Carnivora > Felidae > Lynx > Lynx canadensis. The sequence goes on from NC_044303.2 coordinate 34,336,245, forward strand.
CAATTTTTTTTGGCATTTGTTTAGTTTTCCCATCATCTCTCAATAATATTCTTCAACTCACAGTTACTCAAATGGACATAATTATCAAAATAGCTGGAAATAAAGCCATGACAGTTAATTTTATGTGTCAGATTGCCTAGATCATGGCACCCTGATATTTGGTCAAACACTATTTTAGCTATTTCTCTGAAGGTATTAAAAAAATTAGGATAGTGGCTAAAACAGGCTGAAGAGGATACTGCCACAGAGAGAAGTTGTGGGTTCAGAGATTTCCTGAGAGGAGTCATACAGGTTGGAGGAAAGGTGAGAGACTACTCACACAGAAACAGGATCAGAAGAAAATAAAATAAATACAAATGGTATACACCTGAAACTAACATCACACCGTATGTTAACTATACTGGAATGAAAATTAACACCTTCATTTAAAAAATGGCTACAAGCCAAAAAATTGTGCTTTCCTGGTAGATTAAACAACCAGAAACAAAACTGGATGGAGTATTATAATGAGACAAATTTTTCACATGTTACATTGGTAGGTTCAATTGAGTAAAAAGCCATTATGGCCAGTTTTAGTTAATCAGTATTTAAAAGTAAAACAGTGTTGCTAAAATTTTGTTTTTATCTTAGAAAAGCTGTGTTACAATTAAACCAATGGTGTACTCTCTCAAACAAAGACGCTTTATAAGCCTGGAATTATGACTCACCCCTAACCATCCCTTGCTAGAAATCTTAAGCAAAGAGCAGTCTGGAAAAACAAAGACACAACGGACGTGCATATTTGAACCTCAGAAATGCTGAGGGAAGCTGAACAGTAGGACAAGCATTATCAAGTTCTCAGGACAATTTGTCATATCTAGGTATGTTTCTGATCTAGAAGACTTTTTGAGAAACTCTTAGAGGCAGTAGAGCATTAGCAACTTGGCATCAACTTAACAGAGTCTGACCTGTAGGGACACTGTGCCTGTTAACTAAAGTGCCCTAAAATCCTAGATTAAAACAAAATAGCTCTGGTTTTTAATAATGGTGTCATATCTGAAAAACTATAAAATATCCTAGGAATCCTTGTACTCCAGTTTGTAAATATCTCCTAAACACTGCTTCTCAGATCCAGATGAAACATAAATATCCTTTCTCAGATCCAGATGAAACTAAACGACCTAAATTTTAAAGCTAAATGTAAGGGCATGGTTTCATGAACCTAAGACTTTCTGGAGAAAAAGTACATCTATTTGCATGCCTGCACAAGTTGTATATTCACATCGTAACTAATTCTTAGTGTCTTACAAAATGTGTATGTCTTAAGTATTGTTTTAATTTTCATGTATTTCTAATGACTATGATGAATTTACAAACATATTGATAATTTATATGCATTCAGGTTGTAATTGCTAAAATACTTATCAGGGTAATCTAGAACTGGATAGATTCATATCTTGTTGGTAATTTTAGCAGACTTTTCCAACTCGCCCCGACCCTCAGCATAAGACTACCTTTCTCTCAATCATTATTCTTTCCTTTTTCTCTTTTCTCCTCTTTCATGCTTCTTGTTGCTACTCTTTGTTTTGCCTAGAATTGTTTTATTATTGTATGTCACTTCCAATTGAGACTAACTCCTTGAAGACTCTGCTTTTTATGCTTCATGTCAGCCACAATGACCTAACATCGCTTTACATCCATATCTATACAACCTAAGTAGAATTGGAATTGACCATCAGACTCTGTGTATTCAGTTCATGGGAGCCTGTCACAAATCCCTACAAGTAATGTGGCTTGTATTTCAAGAATTCTGCCAGTCACTAAGCCACAAATGAATCTTCCAGACCCTGCTATTTCTAAAACTGTTTATGAAGAGGCATTGACTATGTCTTGATAATTATACATGATTATAAGCTCTTATTTTGAGGTAGAAGTATGTGTAATGCTCTATGAATCATTACTATTCATAATAATAAGAATAGCACTACCATCCAATGATACAATAGCAATAATAACTTCTGGTTTATTCTTTGCAACTTAAAGTGACTCATTCAATCCTCAGGATAGCTAATAAATACTTGTAAAACATGTGCTAATTTAGTCTATGAATAAAGTCTGGTATATAAATGTTCAATAATCAAGTAACAATGCTGTGTTCACAAGTTAATGAATAATGAGCTACTATGAAAAAACTGACTTCAAACCTAAGTTTTAAAATTAGGTGTAGAGTTTTTTTTTTTTTTTTTTTTTTTTTTTTTTTTACTTTCTCTCATGTAAGAAAGGGCAAAACTAAAAATTAGTTTCTATACTGAAGTGCAATCCATTAAAAATTGAATTTTCACACTTTGAAATTGCGGACTTAACTGCTGCTGAAAATGGCATTAATATGATAATGATATGCTAAATGAGAATCTTTCTTTCCTTGTTTCCTCTAACTTACGTGTATATGTATATGATATTCTTTACTTTTCTCTGCATCTTGTCTAGGCAGTAGTCCTAAAACCTTTTAAAGATTCAGTGATCCCGTGATTACTATATTGTTCTAAACACATTGGCAACCTGAGTCAAGACCTCATCTCCCATACATTCTCTGAGTCTTTGGCAGAGTGAAAGACGAACAAGACATTGTCAAGAAGCTTACTGTGAGGAGGGAGAGCGATGTAAAACCACTTGGAAACACAGTATACTTGAATTCTTTCCCTCAAAGAGGACCTCATGTATAACTTCCTGGAACACTCTGTAACAGCTCTTCCCTTTCTTCTCGAGATCTTTACACCCGAAACTACTCAGGGGCACTCAATTTCCAGACACGGACTCCTTGTCCTCTGTCTTTGCTCCCCCACGCTTTCCATTCTTTGTTCTTTAAATTGACCCACCTGCTCTCTTGGAAATGAGTAGACCTCCTTAAGGAAATAAAAGTGTAGAGAAAATTACTGGACAAATACAGACTTGTCTTTGGCAGATGGGATGAAGAAAAAGGCGGGCAATTTTTACATGAATGATATTGCCCTGTCACTCATGAATAACTCCAATATAATGGCCACCAAGAGTGAGAGCTCTGAGGCCTGGAATGTCTGGATTCAAACAGCCGCTTGCCCAATTACTATTTGAATGCCAACACACAAATGTCGTAATATGATTTCTTTACAAATAGATACATCTATTTGAATATGTATATATAAACCATAGGTTATATGTTATAAATGAATTTAGTATTTGAATAAAATGGGTGAATAAAACATAAATGCAATAAATATAGTGAATATAGTGATATATGCATATATGTATATATCAATATGTCATATAATAACTAGTATAATGAACCTTACAAGAATATCTAACTCATAGGCTTATTGTACAAGTAGATAAGTAATTATACATTCAATCCCTAGTACATTGTTGATCACATGATAACTGCTCAATAAAAATTTGCTATCATTTTTATTATTATTATTATCCTGGATTAGTTCCTGAATATATTTTCTAACTGGCTAACAAATAAACTGTTAAAAATCATTCCTTTGCCTGGATAGTCATTTCTTAATGAATTTGATGGCTACCTAATATAACACTTACACTGACAACTTTATTCAAAACTAGGCAGCTTTTCAATTAGCTTCTGTTGGCCAAATATGTATGGCTACATTTGATAGGGAAAGTCTGCTATTTCCATGATGAGATGTATAAAATATTACATCTGTAAATTACAAAACCAAAAAATGAATATATTAATTGTTTTTAACCTCAACTACAAAGTAGAGTTAAAAGGGAATTAAAAAAAAAAAATACATTCAACCGGGCCCTATCACCAGATAGTTTGCCTCAGTAAGTCAAACCTGGGCACTTGTATTTTTTTCCCTCCATAGATATTGCCAATATACAACCCTGGTTTAAGAAATCCCTGGGTATACATGATGATATCATAGAATCTAAGTTCTGAAAGTGATTTTGTGAGCTATGGAATCCAGATAACTCTGTAACACAGACTCATTCAGCATATGCTCAAGCAACTCTGATACGGCCTACTCTCTAAATAACTATGGCAGTTAGGAAAAAAAAATATTGCTTTTTCACAAGTTGGTCTTGCAAATATTTAACACAATTAACAGTTCTGTTCTGCCTACCAGACTTTTTTTCACAAGGCTAAGCATCCCAAACTCCTTCTAGTTTCTCTTACCCAGGTAGTCCTTTTCCTTTTTCAGTTTGGCCCTCAGGACTGAACACTGAGTAAGGTACGACTGTCATTCTATGTATCCTTTGTCTCCTAAATTAGTCCAAGGATATATTACTCTTAAGGTGCCTACAGACCTATTTTATAATCCATACATCCTGCTGCTAAGTAACATAGCTACTATATTAGTTATCTATCACTGCATATTGAATTACCCTCAAAACTAAGCAGGAAAAACCAACAGCATACACTATAAATGACATTACAAAATGACAAAATATTTATTATATCGTACAGTTTCTGAAGGTCAGGTATCCAGTAGTGGCTAATCTGAATGATTTTATGTCAGGGCCTCCCAGGAGGCTGTGGTATGCTTTGGGCTGAAGCAACAATTTCCCCCTGACTATTGGCCAGTGGCTTTAATTCCCTGTTATGTGGGCCTTTCCACAGGGCTGCCAGCACGTGATTCAAGATAGAACCAACACCCAAGACAAAAGCTACAATCCTTTTAAAATTCTCTATTGTATTCATTTGAGGCAAGCCATCAAGTCCAGCCAACACTCAAGAGGAGGAGGATTAAGCCCTACTTTGATGAAAGAATTTGTGCTGATAATTTTAAACCCACCACAGCAATGATCCTGAATTGATACAATTGCTTTTTTGTATACAGCTAAACTACTTCATTACTCTTTTACATGTATTTTTACAAGGTTATTGAGACCTTTTTTGACTTACATCCGAATGTATTCCCTTTCCTTAACAAAATCATGTTACTTGCATATTTGATAATTGCACATTGTATATATTCATCCAAGCTATAAATGAAGTTCCTGAGACAAATCTAAGCATGACACTATGACATGGTAATAAACCAGCCCTCCCAGATGACAGTAATTCAAAGTGCAAGATGCACTATCATTTACAAGCTTATCTCATATAATCACATTATCTTCACCTTCAAAAGAATATCATGTAGCACTCTGTTAAAGCATTGCTCAGATCTACAAAGAATATGTTCACCAGATTTTCCCTCAGCTCTGGTTCAGCAAGATCATAAAAGGAGGGGGGTGGACTCTTTTTCCTTAATAAATGAATCATTGTGTTTTGTCATAAACACATTTATGGCAATTGATTCTGAAATGCACCTTCATATCTGATCAGTTTCAACTTTCTGGCATCTCTCCCATTTTCCATGACTCCTCAGACACCCTCAAGCTAGTTATGGATTATTTTGCAATTCTCTTTAAAAACTGAAAGAACATCTGAAGGAGAATTGGTCTATTCAAAGACAATGAGTCTAATTTTTAAAGTATTATGTGTTTGCATGTTTTTGGCAGTTTTTTGCATAGTCTTTCTTAAATTTACTCTTCCACTTGTAAGAATATTTGTCTCCTAATCATTATCAAGTGATGAGTTATCACGTCGAAGCCAAACTAGCACAGACTTGAAAAAAGTAAAAATATGGCTGTGTATTATCAGAGCATCAAATCAAATAGAATGTCTTATCAGACTTATAATAAGGAAATTTCTTTGCTGAGAAAAACCTATAAAAAGACTTCTAGCTTCCAGAAGTAAAGGCTTTCTAGGAGTCTTAGGGGTAAGACAGTCAACACAAAATCCAGTCTGATTTGAAAAATCTGTTAGATTCCACTTCTCCTAAGACTCAAGCTCTAATTCCCCAAAGTAAAACCTGAAGTCTAGCTTCCAAGAAAAAGCTTTCTACAAAGATTTTATAAATATATTTTTATTGCAATAAATTCACATCTTCTCACTATCTAGGCATATGTATAACAAATGACATCATTCTATAGGTTGTTTCAAGGCCCTTTTGATGTTTTTCCTCTGAGGGTTCATCTCATAATATTATTTTTATTTTTATAGATCTTGTGTATACTAATATGCATAGCACCCGACAATCCAAATTTGTTATGTCTCCCTGGGACTAGGTATTCTTACTAGCTTGGTGCCAGAGTAAAGCTCTAAATCATCCACAGTAATATTCAGCAATCATGTACAAAAGAACACCGACCAAACAAAAAAACCAAGATCACGTGAATCCAATAAAACAAAATGAGAGTTATGCTCTCATCCCCAAAAGTACTGCAAGGCATTCTAAGATAGAAAAGAGAATTTGTATTGTACTCTTGAGGCAGATTTGAGACACCCAGTACAGATTTTTCTGTACAATTTTGTACAGAATTGTAAACCCAGTACAATTTTTCTGACACACTTTAAGAACTGTAATCTTTAGCTTCATTAGTTAAAAATTAGATGATATACAGTAGCAAAAATTGAAAAAGATTTCTTCTTTGATCTAGAGAGTTCATATTACATACATGTCTTTCCTACATACTTTTTTTCAATCTGATTGTCTACAATTCTAACAAATTCGTGTAGAGTTAGTGCTGTTCTTGGACCAGGCACCATGGTTTTGGAAAAATCCCAGACAAGAAACCTGACTGAATAGAAAAATACTTACTATTAAAATTGCCCAGGAAATAGTTTTCACAGAAGAACCTTAATGGATATCATAAAAGGCTAATGATAATGCAACAGTGACTATTCCGATAGAGATGCACTATTTCCTGGGAAGAAAATATATTTGCTAAAATATCCCTTGGAAATTACACTCACAATATCAACCACCTAAAAACAAAAATGAAGAACAAAAAACAAAAAAACCAGGAAAAGGGGCATTTAACCTGCAAGAAAAACTTTTCTGAGAAAGAGTTGTGAGTTGTCTTTTTTATAATGTATATGAAGTCAAGAATCAAGGAAATAATTAATTTGTTGTTTTTATGTCTGAGAATTCAAATTTGAATACAGTGTTATAGAGAAAGGAAAAGTTTATTCATATAAGAAATTTTCAGTACTGTATTAATTATGCCTTTCAAGTGCTCACATATAACATCCTATGGTTGTTTATGAATTATTTTCTTTTTCATTTTCTCTTTCTCATCGCACGTTCTCAAGAACAGAGAAGGTAGTGTTCAGCATTTTGTGCTTATGACTGTGGTTGGCAAATAATAGGTGTCAGTGAACATATTTATCAAGCAAATGAGTGATGAAAATCATCTTACCTACACAAAACAACCAATGTATAAAGAGTACTTATTTAGTGCAGTGGGATAAATTATTGGATATTTTTTATTTCCAACAAATGTATTTTCAATTTATTTTCAGTAGCTGGCTTAAAGGTGCTTTTCATGAAGACACCAAAAGTGCAGAAAATGTGACATGCAGGGGGTGCCTGGGTGGCTCAGTCAGTTAAGGGTCTGACTTTGGCTCAGGTCATGATCTCACAGTTCGTGAGTTCGAGCCCTGAATCGGGCACTGTGATGACCCCTCAGAGCCTGGAGCCTGCTTTGGAATCTGTATCTCTCTCTCTCTCTCTCTCTCTCTCTCTCTCTCAAAAATTAATGTTAAAAAAAAATTTTTTTAAATGTGACATGCAGGTAAAAGTGAAGTTGATATTTTGAGAAAATATAGACAAAAGAGATTACAAATGGAAAAAACAGAACGATTTTTCACAAAGAAGCTAATGAATCACCTGAATTTTATGCGGACATTTAGTAAAATCATATGTTATTAGTAGTCATGTTAATTTGAGATGCTGTTACTTATCAGTTCTGAGGATTCTACATATCCAGGTCACATCCAAAAGACCGACTGTCCCAAGGGTAACTACTATCAAGGCAGAGAGGAGAGAAATATTTGGGAGAGAGCTTGGAGGTTAGACAAAACATCAACAGAGAACCTTTGTCTTTGTGACCTGGCAAAGATTTTTTTTTTTTTTTTTTTTTTTTTTGCTAGATAGGCAGGTCTAAGGTCTAGTACCATATTTTCCTCCCAAATAATATGGAGATGGCATCTCTTTCATAAATATAGAAAAGACCTTGATTCCTTCTTGTTTGATAGCCCTATAGAAAGACAGAAAGAGAATTTCATGATATATTCTAAGGCAATGGTTCTCAACTAAGGTTGATTTTGCCCCCTAAAGGGGGATTTGGCAATATTAGGAGACATTTTTTATTATCATAACTGGGGTGATCAAGGTAGAAGCCAAAAATGTTGATAAATATTTTACAATGCACAGGACAGGCCCTTCTCCCAAAAGCAAAGTATCTGGCCCAATATGCCCATAGTGCTACTGTCGAGAAAATATGTTGAAAGGTAAATGTCTAAATATAGCTGATTATGTAAATTACATAGCACCTAACAGCTATTATTATTAATATAAACCTGCAAACAATAATTTAAATAATATTAATAATTTATAATAATAATTATAATATATATAATTGTATAATTATATAATAAATATATAGGGAGAATGATGAAGACGAGAGGAAAAAGAGAGAAGGACAAGAAAGAGAAAGAAAGAAGAAGGAGAAAGAAAGAGACAAGGAGGAGACACAGAAGAGATAATAAAATATAATTTATGTAATAAATTATAAAATATATGAATATTTATAAATAAATTAATATACAGTTATTATTATAAATTATAGAATTTATATATAAATAATAAATTATTTATAAATAAATATATAATTACTATACATAATTATGTATAATACATGTATTATTACATGTATATACATACATGTATGTATTATACATAATTATGTATAATTATATATTTATAATAATAAATTAAATAATATCTGCATATAGAATATAGCTGCTTCCCTAATCTAAGTGGTTTGAATCAAACTAGTTAAATCAACTGCTCTATGGAGACATGGCTTTAACGTGGTGTCACTATACCTAGAGCTGCATACATGTTAAATTGTCATCCTGCCAGTGTCTTCTTTTGAAAATAAAATAAAAATCTGTTTTTGGTTCTCTGCCAGCAATATAATCTTGATTAAACTAGCAGCTTTTTTTTTCTCTTCAAAATAAGACTGAATGTTTCTAAGCAGTCGAGAATGAATCACCTTAGGGATTAGTCATGAAAAAAAATACATATTATAAGCTCTTTAAAGTTAAAGAGTAGTGTTAAGTATATAGCAACGTGCAGTTCCACCCACCTTGTTGTTAGTAAAGATAGAAAGACGTTTAAAAAGCATGAGGTAATAAACACCACCTGCTTTTAAAGTACAGGGATCCTGACATTTGCATTTCTGTTTGTATTTAAAGTCTGATATTCACACCGAATTATGTTGGTATCTGAAAACAGGTTCACTTTTAATGTAATGTAGCAGCAGCAAAAATGTGAATAAATTGGATATTACCTATATATTTTCATACACCTCACAATGACAGAATTATGGCTGATTTTTAAACATTAAATTTTCAATAGCTAATAAATATTTTAATGTAATAAATTAGCAAGCACCAACTTTTAAAAAGCTTACTGTAGACAGGAAACTCAGATCATTATGAATGATGATTTATAAAATAAAAATTAATTATAATATGTACTTTTAATTTGCTTTCTTCACTTGAAAAATGCCATGAATATTTGCCCCTCTCTTACTCTCTCTCTACCTCTCACACCCACCACATACACATAAGGATGCAGTGCTGTATGGTTTCATTCCACTAATGGATATAATAATTTATTGAACTAGTCCCTATTATTGGACATTTTTGTTGTTTCTAATATTTTTGCCCAGATATAAAGCTTCAAATAACACCTGTCTCTCTGTGTATCTATCTACCTATCTATAAAATCTTTATGCTTTTTTTTTCTTTTATATGTTTTCTTGAAAATTTCTTTAGGATAAATTCCTAAAAGTACACAGCTGAATCAAAGGAAAATGTTTTTAAAGATTTCTGGAAGACAGTGCCAAATTGCCCTCCTGAAATGTTAGCTTCCTGAATGTTTTTAAATTTCTATGTTTAATCTGTGAGAGAACCCACTTTTCCTTATCATCACCAAGATACATATGATTTTCATATTTCAGCTAACGGATCATATGATGTTATTATCATATATTTAGAATCTCTCGACTCGCGTGCCTGGGTGGCTCAGTCCATTAAGTGTCCCAACTCTTGATTTCGGCTCAGGTCACAATTTCCCAGTTCAGGGGGTATCTGGCTCTGTGCTGACAGTGTGGAGCCTACTTGAGAATTTCTTTCTTTCTCTCTCTTCCCCTCCTGAGCAAGCTCTCTCTCTCTCACTCTCTCCCTCCCCCTCAAAATAAATACCCTTTAAAAAATAGAAAAGAATCTCGGACTCTAAATACACTTAAAGTTTTTTACTCAAATGAAGAATAAAATTATGTGTGTATCTCCCACTATATGCTTAAATTCAATGAAAGAAAGAACTATGGCTTTCAAAGGACATGACCTTGACAACTCTATCATCCTTCAGGTTTCTCTGCTTTTTTTCAGTAATGCTTTCTTTTGTCTCATTCACCTGTTTTGTCTAAAGGTCTTAAGTGACAGTGTTCACACATATCAATGGACAGATGCACTACATATAAAATAAAATATCTAAAGACATGGTTCTATTTTGCGATGAAGATGATTAATAAATAATAAAAATAAAAGGACACTATGTTCTGATATCAAAATTATGCCTTTCATTTGGAAGGAGGTGAAATGCAACTGGCATTTATCTGAATAGATAGCCAATGAAAAGTAAAAGAAGAATTTATAAAAAATATATATAAAGGCCAGAAGAAACAAGACTACACATTTCTATTGATAAATTCAAATATACTCCACATTAAAAGAAGACTGCACAGGGCCGCCTGGGTGGCTCAGTTAGCTGAGCATCTGACTTCAGCTCAGGTCATGATTTCACAGTTTGATTCGTGAGTTCAAGTCCCGCATCTGGCTCCCTGCTGCCAGTGCAGAGCCTGCTTAGGATCCTCTATCCACCACCCCCGCCCCCCCTCCCCCACTCTCTCTCTCTCTCTCTCTCTCACTCTCACTCTCTCTCTCTGTCTCTCAAATAAATGAACATTAAAACAAAGAAGACTGCCTATATATATATATATTAACAAATGAAACTTTTCATTTCTTCATTGTTTCACATGTAGCAACCATAAAGAAGTCATGTTTATGGATGCTAAGATTTTTCAGCAGTCTGAATTCTTAATTTTCCTAAATCCCACTAATTTAATAATATCTGAATCCTCCACGGGGCTAATTTACTGAATAGACTACAGCATTTTTATTGTTGAGCAGTTGTTCCAACATTGTTTCAAATACACAACAATCTTCTAACACAGGTTGCCAAGCTTTTCTCATTTTATCCATCTCGGTAGATTTCTGCAATTTTAACAAATCTCTAAGAATATTAAGTACTCATTGTTTTCAGTAAGACTGTGGAGCTACATCTGTATCATTTTAACCAGACATAATCATAATCATCACATTTATACTCTGCTTTACAATTAATAACGTGATTTCCTATACTTTAATTCACTGAATCGCCAAAATAGCCACGGGAGGCAAGTTTCTTGCTCTATTACATTTTTTCTTACACAGGGAAAGTAAGGCTAAAGAGGTGAAATTAGTTATCCAAATCCACATAGTCATTAGGTTCAGCATCATACATGATTTCCTGCTTAAATAAATCTCATTCCATCCACTTCACTTCTGTGTACTTGTAAAAAAACAAAAACAAAAACAAAAACAAAAAAAACCCCAATATTAAACTGTCACCATTTCTAGTTTACGTAACTAATTATATGTGTGAAATAAACTATTACAATTGTTTTTAGTGTTTTAACATGAGAATTAGCCCCATCATTTTTTCCTGCCATGATTTTTCCTTCTAACATTATCTATAAAGCTGGAATAATTGGGGATGGCATAAGCCATCTAATACGTTCAGCAGTCTTGTCATATTCATTTGACATGAAATTGATCTAGTGAGTTGATGATCACTCCATTCCCAGAGTCACTGTGAATAGAGAATCCATTGTTTCATGGTTGAATATGATTAATGGCATCAATGTGACTCATTGTTTCATCAATATGATGTAAACAATGAGTTGATTCAGTCAATTGAACAAACAAACAAAAAGTGTCAACCTATTTTTTTTTATCAACTAAACCAAGCAACATGTTGACTGCACTATTAACTTTTCAAACAATTGCTCAAAATCATGTTGGACATCCCTTAATTTGAGCTTTTCTTATTTGAAACACCCTTTGTACACATCTAATATAAAGACATTTTTAGTATGTGAATTGTAGTACAAAATATTTTATTTATATAAGACTCTAAAACTTATTTTTAATAATTTTGCATCTTATATATTTCATATTTCTAGTGGCATTTCTTAATCTCAACAACTTAATATCCTTGTGCACAAAACTAATATGTAATGTGTATAAGTGAAGGTGGGTGAGAGAGATACATACATTACTTATATTTGAGGCAGAATATAGATCAGATGCCTATAACATACACTATAAAATATAATTATTTTAAAAGTAAGTATAGTTTATTAATCACAAAATAGTTTTAGGAAAAAAATAGGAGTCACTGTTTTTGTTAAGGTGCTTCTGAGCACCTGTTAGGTGTTAGGTGTTTCTGAGACTGTGGGCAGTCTCTGAGGGCAAGGAGCTTGAAAAGAGAACATATACACACAAATGTCTATCACTGAAGAGAAACAGATTGTATACTGAAACCGATCACAGCTTCTCACAAGTATTCCATCTGGAAACACACGTCTGGGTTCTATTTTTTCACCCCCTTCACTTACCTGAGGAATGCAAGATGGCTCAGGTGAATGAAATTGACAAAGAAGATAAAGTGCTATTGCAAACAAGGAACTCTAATCCGGGAAAGGGTCAAGATGGTATCAAGGACAGGACTATTTTTATCATATAAAAAGCACTCCAATATACATTGAAGGTAACCGGCCATTTTACATGTATTGCCATCTATTTATCTGCATTATCAATATACCTGACACACTCATCTCTCTAATGCATTCATTTCCAACTTTATTGCTTTAAGTTACCAGTGTTATCCACCAAGTCTGATGCTCTATGTGATAAACTTTCTTTTCTGCAGAAAGGTCAAATAATGGCTCACTGGACGTTATCCACCAGCTTACCCCAGTGGCACTAGATTACATTTTCTTTTGAACTGTTTACAGGAAAGAGTTGCACTAATGTGAACCATATCTTACATATTCTTTAATTGTTTTGCTGTAGACTTCCCTGTTCCTGCTAAAAGGGACTGCTAAAAGAGATTTATTAAAAAGGCAACCAAAATGAGGGAGAAATGTGGGAAACGATGCAAATTTCCCACAAAGGTAAATACATGTTATCTCAAACACCTCATTTTACTACTAGACTATGCCTCTGAAGTCATCTCCATTTTATTGAAAAGTAGCAACTTAACCCTTAGATTATTTTGACATTGTTTAAATATACCCAGCACTGTCCAGAAAGTTCCTATGTTATTTTCTTTATTTTTTTTTAACGTTTATTTATTTTTGAGACAGAGAGAGACACAGCATGAATGGGGGAGGGTCAGAGAGAGGGAGACACAGAATCTGAAACAGGCTCCAGGCTCTGAGCAGTCAGCACAGAGCCCGACGCGGGGCTCAAACTCACGGACCGGGAGATCATGACCTGAGCCGAAGTCGGACGCTTAACCGACCGAGCCACCGAGGCGCCCCCCCCCCCCGCCCATGTTATTTTCAACATATTCTTTAGGTACTAAAAGAACTGGTTTTAACATTTAAACCAATTACTCAAAATACCTATTTGTCTTATTCTTAGTGTCTCTCTCTGACAGAACGTGTTATTGGCAAACGCTACCTACTGTGTAACTCACATTGCTTCACAGTGAGTACAAAGAGATACTAAAAAGTGAATAATTCATCTTAAACGTTTTTGTATTGCCCTGTTTACTGGAAAACTTGTCTATAGTGAAGAATATCATGTAATCTGTTGAAATTGTACCCAATCAATGGTAATTCCATTACACAGCTGACAACCACGCATAGAATCAACAGTCTTGGTAACATCTATGATTGCATTTTTGTGAGTGCGTGCTAATATTTCTACAAATAGTTCAGAATCATCCAAAATATTTGTCTCTCTAATTTAGAAAAAGCTAATTTTGTGCAGCGGCAAAATAGAAATCATTGAAGTTTCTTTGAGAAATGATTATATTGTGCTGGAAACCTAAAGCAACACTGTAGTTTTTGTTTTTGTTTTTTTTTTCTTTCTTAAGTAAAATAAATTATAAGAAGTACAAATACAATAAAGAATGTAAGGGGTACTTGCCAAAATAGAATTTTCAAGCAACAATACACATAGGATATTACAATGATAATGATCATTATGTATAAGCTTGTAGTTTTACACTAAAATGTGAGTTGCACAAAGCTGAAAAGTAGACAGGGACAGATTCACAGTAGCTCTGTCCCATACCTCCCAATGCAATATCTTCTGTCTGCTTCCTTCCCACTGTCACTCATCATCTGCATGCAGACCTGGAATTCTCTGGTGAGATTCTGAAACCCCACACATAACAAGCAAGGCTAACTTTACATGTAATTTCTGCTTTCTTTGTAGAACCATGCATCACTTTAGATCTGAAATTCTAATCCAAATTTTACTCTGATTCATATGACTAGAATCATGGTATTAGTGTGAAAGACAAAGAGGAAGAATGCTAAATTAAAAAAAATGCAGCAGGGGATTCAGAAAAGCCTTTTCATAAAATTATTATTCAGGGATAACTGATTTGTTCAAGATGTCTCAACAGAAAACTAAAATGAAATGCCCATGAAATGCTAAATTACAGGAATAAATAAAGGAAATGCTAGCTAAATAAAGGAAATTTCAGCGAGATGTACCTGATAAGATATATATTTTTATATATCTAAAATTAGAATGTGTGTGATGACCTCATGCAAATAGCATAATGTGAAAACAATATAAATATTTAGAATAACTCTTGATATAGTTTGTTGGTCTCAGAAATGTTTTCCTAGAAAAAGAAAATGTGAATTTTCCTCGGATTTTTTTTCTTTTTTTTTTTTTTTTGATAGAGGGAGAGAGAGAGAGAGAGAGAGAGAGAGAGAGAGAGAGAGAGAGAGAGAGAGAGAGAAACCTAAGGAGGCTCCACACCCAGGGCAGAGCCTGATATGGGGCTCAGTCTCATGCCTAATGAGATCATGACCTGAACCAAAAGCAAGAATTCAATGCTTAACTGACTGAGACACCCAGTTATCCCATTGGATGATTCTTTTATATGTATGTCAAAGACTAAAGAATTAAATATTATATTTCAATGTACCGCTATGATACATCTTAAGAAAATATATCGATCATTTTAGTTTATTTGGAAATAGACGAGGTTAAGCTTCACAATGATTTCTAATATTATCAGTACATTGATCTTTTTCCTGCCATAACTTTTTAAAAAGAATGTACTTTTATTTAAAAAGCATAACTTTCTTAACTTACTTTGTTTGGTCAATAAAGTAAGGTCTTTAGACAGGTGCTTCAATGCAACACCATGAGAAATCAGAAAAAAAAAGTGGCATTTTTTATATTTTAAAGATCATTGTATAAGAATTTGAGCAATGCGATGGATAGTTTTGCTTTTCAGCATATATAGTGAGATAAATATTTCTCCAATAATTCAAAAAAATTCATCCCTGAGAGTACTACCTGATTTTACTTTTCAAATTTCCTCTAGTGATAAAATACACCAAAATATTAACAGTGAAAATGCATTATTATACATCAAAACCTATAGAACCTACAACACAAGAGTGAGTGCTCATTGAAACTATGGAATCCAGTTAATAAGAGTCAATCAGTATTAATAAATCATAAAAAATAAACTACACTAATGCAAAATATTAATAGTAGTGGAAATTGTAGGCAATGGGAGAGGAGGCATATGGGAACTCTCTGTCCTTACCAAACTTTTATTTAAACCTAAAACCTCTCCCAAACCAAAATCTGTTATTTAAAAACATACAATATTACATTTTGAGAAAATAATATACCTTGAATATTATTTTCCCTATACGTTGCTATATAATATTTTTACAAATCTGTGTTACCACTAATTTTTTACTTATTTTTGTGTTTTTTTCACAAGAGCAAAAAACATTAATTTTGAGTTACTAAAACCTCTTAGTTTTAAATGGACTATAAAATTTTAACATAAAAAGTTATGGTCTGATTAAACTTTAAAAGTATTTTGAAAAATTAGGAAGATATTCTCAAAAAAGTTGAATATTTCTTTTTTTAAAAGGGCATTTCTTCAAATACATGCCCAGATGCTAATATATAGTTTCCACATTGCTATGCAGAGACACACACGGTGTCAAGAGAATTGGTGCTTATGTTTACAGAATGTTTGAAACTATTTGAGCAAACTAGTGAATGAAAGTGGAAAGTCAACGCAATCATCATAGACACTATCTGTGTACAGATGTGTGTTGGGTATTGCTTCAGATCTTCTCATACGTGCTTTGGCTCCTGGTTTCTTCCTTGGGGGTCTGATCCTGCAGCCCAGACTGACTTGCTTGGGTCTGATTACTTCCTGATATCTGAAGTGTTCTTAAACAGCACACATTTTGCCTTGGTAGGAATGCAGTAACTGCATTTCTGCTGCTACTGTTATTACTTTTTCCATTTCTCCTCCTAATTCTATTTGGTTTATCTATGAAATGCAGGGATTATTGAATTCAGCAACCCTATCATGCAGCTACACAGAAACTAGTTCTCTAGACTAGAGATATGCAAACTTGGTTGACCATCAAAGTTCAACAGTTTTGAAGAAATATAGATTCTTATATCCTATCCAAGAGAAAATGAATTATTTCTGGAGGTGGTACCCAAAACGTCTATTTTAATAAATATCTATATAAGATTGAAATTAGAAACCATTGCTTGAAAATGTAATCAGTCGCAGTATGAGATGTGTGCTTGTGTGTGTAATGTGTGTGTGCGTGTGAGATTACTACCCTAAAGCTCTATCTAATTAAGCAAGTGTTCTATGTTCTATCATTATTTCTTCTCTCCTAATATACATATTTTCAGAGCAAATAATTGCTGTCTTAGTCAGCCGACCTAGGCTTCGTTCATTTTGCTGTTGCAGAGTACAGTTCATTATTAATTTTTGTTATTGCTACCTGGCCAAATACACATTACAGTGAGAGTACAAAGCATTCCTTTAGGCCATGTCTTCAATCTCTATAGAGCCCAGAAGACAAGCAGAGAGGGTCAACTTGAATGGTCTTAGAGAGGTCTTTTGACTCCACTCATCCTCTCAAACTCCCTATTAGCTATTAACTTATTTTAAGATATTTTATGCATAAATATTGATATTTTCTCAGGCAACTTATTCTTCCTCTCTTCTCCAACAAACCCCCTCTGTCCATAATTGTTTTCTCTAACTTAAATCATTAATGACTAATAGTAAAATAAAAAAGAACAAACAAGATGAAAAGCAATATTTTTACAAGTTCAAGGACAGAGACATGAAATAATGTATTATGGACTCCCTCTTTTGGCACCCAGAGCACCAATCTAACTCTTTCCCAATGAGCCCAGACACAATCTTATTTTGGGTCGCAATCCTACAAAGATTGTCATAAAAGTTGAAATCATCTTGCCATTCATTATCAATCTCACAGAAAAATCAAAGCAGGTCCAATTGAGAAAAACATTAGAAAAAAATTTAGGAGATTATATTATCGTTGATTGACAACAGTATGTGCAAAGTATTGAGCTATTTGTTCACAAGCATTATCAAATCTTTCACATATGTGTGAGAGCCAGGTAAGTTCTCTAGCACAGAAAACACAAGAAGCTGGTTTTACCTGGACATTTAATGTACATCATGCCACATTAAATACATACTGATTTTTATGTTTCAAATAAGTTTTGGTGTTGATAAATTAACTTTTAGTTTTTTGTTTGGCCAGCAAATGACACAATGTTTAAAATATTTTTTGCAGTGACTAACTTATCAAATTTTTATAGAGTCTAAATGGACTGAATAGTCATTGAGTTGAAACAACCCAACACATTTGCTTACATAGTTTTTAAGAAAAGACATGCGCATTTCCATTAACATTTATGAAATCTATTCAAGAAATCTATCAGCCCACCTGATGAAGATCTTAATTTTTTTCTTAAAACGCTTCAGTACTTTCCAATTAACAATCATATAATAATGGTGGCTTCCACATTTAAGAAGAATATTCAATAATAAGCAGAAACTAAGCACCAAAGGGAAAAGAGAAAGAAAAAGAAAAAGCAAGTGCAGCAATCCAATACGTAATGGGCCACAAAACACATAGGTGCAATGCATAATGGCCATGGTGTCAGCAGCTCCAAACCCTCTATTCTGATGAATAGAAAAAGCCAATCACACACTGTTTCCCAAAGCGATCCCAAGCATCGTACACGAAGCAATAGCTGTAAAATGGAGTCCCAACAGACTTATTCAAACATGCAAATTAACAGCATTGAAAAGCAATGTACAGTAATCAGGTCCCATTTAGTATTGTAACATCAGCTGGGACACAATAGCTGTCTGTGTATCTTGTAGACAGTTTGTATTGGTAATAGCCGCCACATGAGTAATTAAGCACTTTAAACAAGTCAACCATTTAAGCTGTCCTACAAGTTAGGAGTGAAAAGCAAAGCTGGAACAAAGAGCAATAACAAGGAGCCATTAGCCTTGATAACACTGGTCCACCCAAAAGCATATGTTCCCCCAAATGAGAGCAGATTGTAGGTCTCACCTGCACTTCAGATGTTGCTTCATTAGTGTTCTACACATTTAAATAACTTAGATCCTAAATATATTTTTATGTAACTAAAATACTAATCACGGTAATCTTTTTCTAATTCATTTTATATTTTCAAAATATTTTAATACATCTTTAATAACTACTTAAAACTAGTCATCTAGTTAATACTTCCAGGCTTGGCCCATTTTTCTAACTGCATAATTAACTGTAAGATTTGTAAATTCATGCACCCTGGCATTTTGTACTCACTTGTGATAGGGCCAACGTTTTGGACTTCTGTGCTTCCCAGCATAACCATACACGTAAGCTTCGGCGAATCAGGCTTAATCTGTTTGAACTTATGGAGGATGTTACTGGGATAGACCAGTGGAGATGATATTTTTATTCAATTTGCCAGATACAACAAAAGATCACATTTAAAGTGTCTGTAGTAGTCAGGTGCTTCTTTCCAAGGGAGGAGATTTTTCCAGATTCTCTAATTTATCCCTGATGTTAAATTACATACTCTTGATTGCAATGGAGCTAAACAAAGAACACTTGTTTCACACTATTTGAAGATTATTATTCTATTTATCCTCAGCCTTCACTCCTCAAGGCTAAACGATTTAAATCCCTTTAGTCTTTCTACATAAGTGTGCTTTAAAGTGGTTCATCATTTTTGTGTCTGTCCTCTGAACCCTTTCTAATTTATTCATATCTTGCAGTTGCATTGGTATTTTAGTATGGCCTTTGCCCCACAGCACTCCTGCCAGGTCACCATGGTCAGTGTTCTCTCTAATTTTTTCCAGCCATGTATACACTGGGTGACAAGGGAGCTGCTGGGAGGCTTGGGTCAGGTCAGGGAGTCAGTGGGGTTACTGACTCACCTGGATCTGATCACTGGGACAAGAACGTGGACCAATAGAACCTCCTGAGGCTTCAGACCTGGCATGAATGATGTATGAGACTTTCTTAGAGTCACTTCTGAGTTACCCCCAAGGGAGTGAAACTTCACCAACTGCTATATAGATGTTCCATTTAAAGAATATAGTGACCCATAGGACTTCACAGATGTCAACCATCACAAAAATTCTTTCACTTATCCTTAACCTCACTATTAAACATTCAGCCTCCCGCTAAGCAGCCAGTAAATTTAGCTTTGAAGATTTTGTTTGTAATACATAACAGTTGGGGACATTTCGGGTGCCTTTGTAGGGAAACAAGAAAATGCTCATTAATTTTAATTCTTCTAATACCTCTTCAGCTGTTTGATGAGTCAGGCTCAAAGTAATGACTCATTTTTACATTATTTCACTCAATTGCCTTGAACTTCAAGATCCACAATCTTCTCCCTGTCATATGTAGCCCAAAGCAGTTGAACAAATGATATTAAAACAAAGTCTGGTCTTTATCTGACTATAGACAGCCTAATGTTATCATAATCAGGCAAGAAAAGGAACAGTGGTGAGCTTATTAAAACATATGTTTTAATAGAGGTAAGCTTATTAAAACAGATGAGTTATAGGGGAAATTGAGGGCAAGATATAGAGTGCCTACAGAAGAAACAGAAAGATTCCAAAGATAAAGAAGACAAGACAGCAGGCAAGAAGTAATCTTTGCCTAATTAAGCTTTGGGAGTTGAGGGGAAGTACTCATACAGAATATAAGTTTTAGGAAAATAATGGCACAGAGAAGCAATAGGGTAGATGTGTGGATTGAAGTATATAAATTGACTGAAAATCAGACTGAATATTATTGCATGAAACACAAGAGATATTGTGCCACTAACCAAAAATATTAAGAAGCAAGATGTTCAAACTAATTAAGAATATTATGCTACTGTGTCTTTAACATTTCAACGGAATCAACTGGAAATTTTCTGAAGTTTTTCCCTTCATCTGAGATGGAAAAAATTCACTCTTCGTGCATTTGCTACCTGGGACATGGCCAACAAGTTCCCAGGCAACAAATTTAGAATTTTTTGTAACAATCCAATGAAACTGCATGCTGTTGCTAACTTGTAAACATTCATATAGCTGGAGAAAAGCTCACGAATTCCCTTTTATAATATCAGCTAAAATATGATGTGTATTTATTTCTTCCATCTAGACCCCATATGTTCAATATCATCATATTAGCTGAGAATATGATGAATGTAATGGAAAAAGAAAGAAGTAGAATTATATACAAAATGATCCAATAACAAGGGATTGTGTCAGGGTCAGAGATAGTTCCCATCTCTGGGAAATAAAAGTCAAAACAATTGTATAATAGCAACTCTAAAGACCTTGCTCAGCATTAGATTAAAACTTGCCATCCCACTTGACTCATTTTATAAGATAATTAAATTAGACTCTAAACAATTGATCGAAACATTTTTTTGTGTGAGAAGAACTGCATGTTCTCTTTTGTTTCCAATTATTTTTAATGCATAATTTTATTTTTCTACATTATATCTAATTTCATTATGAACATAAAAACCTAATCATACCTGTATCTTTCTACTAATGGGGGGAAGGAAATTTTAGAATGAGAGTTTTGTTTTTTTTTTAAACAAAGCAATTTCTATTTTCTTACCCAATACAGGACATCTTAATTAGAGTAGATGGTAACATTATTTTTATACTGAAAACTGTGCTAAAAGCTATCATCCTTATTAGTCCACAAAGATTACGGGGCAGCATGTTAGTTCCTAATAAAACCAAAATGATTTGAGAAAATTAAAGCAAAATGTCAATGCACCTCATGCTAATCTACATTCTACACTAAAAATATTAAAATTTTAATGATGAATTAATTGACATATTTATATAGTGTCTTCATGTTGGCACCCATTTTTTCCTTAAGATTTATCTTACTTATATCTTTGAGTCCTTTAAACATACTACAATAGAACTTTACTAGCGTTCATGAGAGAAGTAATTTATTTGACTGTGACTCTTTGACTAAAATATGCAGAATAGCAACTTTTATTTTTCAAAGTAAGTGTTATGAGATCAAAGTAAACTAATAGTCTCCAATATGGAAAAAAAAAATAGTTTCCCTTTAAAAGGATAGAGAGGTGTTAGTCTCAAATTCTGGCCCAGATGAATTACTCTTTAGTTAATCTGAGATTCAAGCAAACTACTCATTGGGGGATTTCGACTAAACTGGGAGCAAAATAACATTTAAAATTCAATATAATTTATCTGCTGAAAAAAGTATTATGGCCACATGAATCAGTTTCACCTGATACTCAATATTTAAATATTTTACCCATTCATTAGATGATTGTTTTAAAAATATGTTCAGAGATTTGAAAAAGGATTCAGCCCATAAAGTGTTCTGAAGTTCTAACTCCTTTTCTTGAACATAGGAGTCTTCACGTTCTCACTACTGCCTGTTCCCAGTCTCATTTACTCCATTTTTAGCACCAATTCAATTCTGATCATGCATGTTCTCTGCATGAATTGGAATGTCTCACAACATTTCTTTATAGATGCTTTTGTACATGTTGTTCTACCTGGTTGAAACACATTTCTTTCTCCCTTATTCACTTAGCAGATATCAGTCATATTGCCCAAATGTCATCTTCTTTCATTATCCTTCCTAGAGTATTAGGTCTCTTGTAAGCTTATCATAGTATCTTCTATAGACCATTTAACAGTGTTTATTATTATTATTATTATTATTATTATTATTATTTCCTCACTTGAGGGGCATTCTTGAAGATCAGAGGCCTTATATGTCTCCTTGATTCTATAGAAAATAACATATTGATTTGTTGAAGAAATAAATGAATAATTAAAGCTATATTCCTTTACTTTCACAAAGGATCAAAGGACAAAATAAGTTGAAAGCATACTGTGAAATACAGTAAAATATTTTCATTATAATTAATATATTTATACTCAGGGCAGTTATTTGAAATCATCTTGCTAGTTGGCTAAGAAATAATTTTGAGAGCCTGTTGTCCAAACAAACTATTGCCTGCTTTTTACCACAGCCCATAGCGTGCATGGGATTATCAGATATCCCACTAGAATAATGAAGGCTACACAACATTTCAAACTTTGAATGAAGCTGAGATATCTCAAGAATATGAAATGGAGATGTTGAGTTAAGACCTATTCATTGGTAGGGTGAAATAAGTGCATATTCATTTTAAATTCTAAATACCATAGTAGGACACATAGACATATATAATTAAAGTGCCGAAGTTATACAGAGATAACTATGTTACTTATAAAATTTAATATACACAGATATGCTCTTATTTAAGGGAATCATGATTCCTACAATTATCTTTCATCCATGTTGGAATAAAAAAACAATCAGAGAAGTCAAACTGACAGATACTACATTTTCTAGTAAACTAATGCAATGAACACTCACACTGGGCATCTAAAGTAGTTATGAGAATAAACAATATATAAGTGGAAGGGATTTAATGAATATAGGAAACATAGACCAGTCATGTAACTTCCCTAGTGAAAATCTTTATGGCAACTGCACTTACTCACTTTCCAAACACTGCCATCAATGTAGATTTATGTTTTCTCTGGGGTTTTGTATGCAAACAGCATTTTATTTTTTTCTTATTAAATTTATTATTAAAATTATTTTCTTGTATATTTTCTTACATTTTCTCCTGCTTTATCATCTACTCCCCTCTGTGTTACCTATCATCTTCCAGGATTACCTCATTAAAAATCTGTAGTGACATTTTATACCTTTCTTTTCTATATGCTTATGTAACCTTACCAAAAGAAATAGGCAGATAGCCTCACAAAGACATGAAATAATGATTTTTGGTTATTTGCTGATTACATATTCACAGCAAACACATCCATAAAAATCCCAGCTAGGCATGGCTAGATATGTTTTATTTGTTTCTGGTTAGTAAACATCTTTTCATCAATATTTGTTGACATATTCTGCCTTCCTTGGAATAGCTCTTGTGCAAAATCCCATCCACATTCACATTACTTTTCACTCTATTCCAATTTCTTAATCTTAATCTTTCCTCCCAGAAACAGGACTTTCAAGAAAAAAAGTGAGTAACCCTTTCTACCCCCTGCAAGTTCACCTAATTTAATTGTTGATATGAAATACATAAATGTACCTAGAGGTGTACATTTTCATTGGGTGATAATTAGATGAGTGTCAAAATTAATCTTCATACGAAACTCAAGCAGAAGACAAATATCATCAGCATAAAATGAACTCAGAGACCAAAGAATAAATTTGGTGTTACACAAAAGATAACAATTATTAATATTCTGTTATTAACATTGTAGTAGTTGATTACTTTTAAACATTTTAATATAATGGAGATACAATCAATTTTTAGATCAATTAACTATTGGATTGACTCTGTCTTTCCTATGCTGAATATTTGCAATGCTAAATAGATGCATTCTTTCACAGGAGGTCAGTTGTGAAACACATTATGTTTTTGGTTCGTTCAACCCAGACAGAATACAGCTCATGGTAATATTATCATAAAGCGGTAAAATGTCCCTTCTCTTTCATAGCATCTGATTTAAGGAAAGGTTATTTTCTTTAATGGTAGTAATACTCACATAGCAATTCCCACATTGACAAAATTATATGATCCAATTAATATTCTAGCTTCGACAAGAATCACATGTCTTTCCCAAAGTTATTGAGCTAATGTGTTCACTCCCAATATTTGTATAAACTGTCAGCCTGTTTTTATATTTTCAATTTCTTTTGAGTTCATTACTAACATTTTGGTCCATAGAATCATCTGTGACTGAAGTCACAATTAATTACTGCAACATTTTACTGCTTTAATAATAAATATATATCTAGACTTCAATTGAATGACAAAATTTCAATATATAACGTAGACTAGGAGGTTTTTTTTTTTTTTACTGTAACCCAAATCCATATTTGAAATGGATATTCAGATATTACAGTAAGTTTGAACAATGGCAGGCTTTGTTTTTATCACTGGCACCATAATGCTAGGATAGATGAGGTGGAGTCTTACCCTAATATCTCTCTCTGTCGCTGATCCCACACAGGGTCAGTCAAGCAGGGGGTCAAAGGCTGAGATCAAAGTTGAAGAATCATAGTTGCTCATCAGTATCTCTAATGTACCTATTGCACCAGTATCTTCATCCCTAGACAATGAAAACGAAAACAAAAACATAAACAAAAACAAAAAAACATTCCTCCCATTCAGGCTTTGCTTTGGAGGAAACAGCAGAAGTCATACAACTGTCCCTACCCTACTGTTTTCTATTCACCCAAATATATTTCCTCATTTTCATTCTTTATCTCTTCTATTACTTTCATTTTTAGTAAAAAGGAATCTCTACCTTTTTACTTATTAAAAGTGTTCCAAAAGCCATTTTCTCGTGTGTGTGTGTGTGTGTGTGTTTGTATAAATCTTGTTTCTTCTACATTTTGTAGTATTACCTTTATCCTTTCTGTCAAATCATTTTATTTCTTTCTAAATAAAAATATAACCTCACATCACTCCTATAGCATAAATGACATGTTTTGAACTTAATACTCTCTCAATTCACCACTCCTAATCTGTTGCCTTTGTCAAACTTTTTGCTAAAAATAGTTTTCATATGCTATCTCCAGTTCATTACCTATTTATTTCTTAGTAGCTTGAAATTAGCTCTCCTCTCTGAAACATAGCTCCTGTTTAAAACAATATCCCCTGACACAAAAAATACAAGTACGTATTTATAATTTTTAATAAATGTATATATGTGATTATTATCATACTGACACCTTTGGTTCAATATTTTGATATTTTTTCTCTTTAGCTTGCTTTTCCCATAATTTATGTTGCTATTCACTCCATATATTCATCTCAATTATTTCTCCATGGTCCTATAATATTCTCTCTCCCCCTCTCTTTCTGTCTCCCTCTCTCTCACACGTGTACATATTCACATGAACACATATAACTAAACATATCTACACACATATTTAATGTTTTATTTAGGGACTGCTTCCTTTAAAAACCATTATAACATCCATGCACTTCAAGATCTTTCTTTTCTTGGGCAAAATATCCACATGTAAATTTCCCTACGTATATAACTCACTTCTGTTAATGTCAGTGTAGTACACTACATTTTACATATACCCTGATTCATTAACCGCTCTGCTGTGGATGGGGGTTCACATGATTTCCCTTTTTATTTTCCTGCCACTATCAATTGTGCTGCAATAAACATCTCTGTACATATACCCTTAGGTTTAGTGTTTTTATTCTGAGTGATATCAAAGTATTTAGCAATTCTTTTGGTGTGAGCCACACCCATAGAAATAGACTCTAAAGATATAGACCTTACTGTTGTGAAACAACTTCATAAAAATCTGTGGAATAGATTTGCATGAATAGGATTCCTGGGTCAGAGGGTAGGTGTATTTGCAACTCTGTTAAATGTTTCCAAATTGGTTTCCATAAAGGCTACAATCATTCATACTTCTTCCAAGAATCAAATATAGTACTGTTTTCTCAACATATCCACTCTCAGAGAATGATATAGTTATTCCTAAACATTTGAGTCAGTTATGTACTGTGTCATTAGATTGTTACTTTAATTTGCATTCTCATTGTAACTAATGTGCTTGAACATTTTTTTTTCCTCTCTCCCTTCTGCCCCACCCCCCTTATTGCGTCTTTTCTCTGTCCTTTTCTGTCTTCTGTTTTTGACAATCTGAACTTGTTTTTCTGAAAATGACTTTTTCATGGTTTCCCCATTATGGTATTAGATTGCTTGATTTATCCCCTTCTTATCATATCAAAAAAGTTTTGAGTAATACCAGTATTATTCTGTGCCTTCAATCAGTTTTTCCACATCAATTAAGCAGCTATTGTCTCTCTTTAGTATACTTTGACATACAATTTATAAAAATGTTAGAATTGATTCATTTTAAAATTTGTTTTATAACTTTTCAATTCCCTACTATATTATTCTGCTTTGGCTGCTCTAACAAAATGCTACAGATTGGGTGTTTTAGACAACAGCATTTATTTTTCCCAGTTCTGCAGGCTGGGAAGTATAAGATCAAGATGCTGGCAGATTCAGGTACTGGTGAAAGCACTCTCCCTGGCTTGTAGATGCCCATCTTCTCACTGTCTCCATATGGCAGTCCATAGCATTCTGTTCCTGATCTCCCCAAATTTGTGCCTTCTCAAATGCAAAGTACATCATACCATCCCAATGGCCCCCAAAGTCTTAACTCCTTCCAACATCAACTCTAAAGTCTAAATTCCAAAGTCTCATCTTAACATTTAAATCAGAAACAAGTGAAACTGAAGGTATGACTCATCCTGAGGCAAAACTCTCTAGCTGTGAACCTGTAAAACCAGACAAGTTATGTACTTCCAAAGCACAATGATGGGACAGACATAGGGTAGACATTCCCACTCTAGAAGAGAGAAATTAAAAGAGAGAAAAGAAAAGAGAGAAAAAAAAGTTTTTGAAGCAAGTCCAAAAACAAGCAAGGTAAATATCTTTAGTTTTTGAGTCTTGAGAACAATCCTCTTTGGTTTGATGCTTTGCCTTCCTAACTTAGTGAAATGGCAGTCCCACCTTTTCTGGGCAGTGGCCATGCCCCCGAAGCTCTCCCCCCTTAGCCTCTTCACACCCTGAAGATTCCTGGGCAACCCCACCCTTAAGGATTGGGGACTGCTGCTTCCTGGTTGTTGAAAGCAAGGTGATGCCTCCCATTTGAAACCAAGGAGGCAGTTCTGATGATCTCTGGATTACCTTTCCAGGGCATTCTTCCTCTGTCTTGAAGAATAGTGTACATTTACAGCCAAATGGTTCTATGGTTTGATCCTGGGGGATCTAATAAGTCCGACAGCCTTCTTTCATTTGGTCTAGTGTCCATCTCCTCCACTTAAAACCGGCAGTGTTTCTGCTGGTGTGGCTGATTAGGTCCATGATTTGCACACATATGAATCTCCTTATCAAATGATTATTTAGCCACATCCTTAGCATCTCTTCTAAAAACACTTTACGGTTTTCACAATGTGGATAGACTGAGAATTCCCCAAACCTTTAAGTTCTACTTCCTTTTTAAATTAATTTCTTCAATTCATTTCTTTTTTCTCATGCTTTGCTATAAGCAGTCAGGAGGAACCAAGCTGCTCCTTCAATGCTTTGCTTAGAACCCTCCTCAGTTACATATCCAGTTTCCCACAAAACACCAGAAGAGCAAAACAATTCAGACAAGTTTGCAGACACTTTATAACAAAGATCTCTATTTTCTAATAACAAGTTTTCATTTCCATCTGAGACCTCACCAAAATGACCTTTCCATCCACATTTCTACAAACAACATTTTGCAAAATTATCTCATATCCATGAGTACTTCAAAACATTCTATTATTTACTGTGGCAATTTCTCCTGGTGCCGTTTGTGTTTCTAGGTATATGATCATGATATCTACAATTAAAATCCAAAACAAGTCATTTCATGTCTTCTTTTCCAATGTTTCTACTAAGTCTTTCATTTACTTACCTCATTAAATTTGATTCTGTTTGAAATCAAACTGGAACCTGACTTATATCAAATAAAATTCTAACACTTTCATTGTGACTCCATTAAAATTTCATTAAAGTATAATGACAAAAATGTTTATCTCTGCCCAGCTTTGTATATTTAACTTACATGGCATTAGTGATTTTTCTAATTATAATAATGCTTACTGTATTTTTCTTTAAATAGGGTTAATAGTATTTAAGGAGTTTCCTTCTCACCTTTTCTTGCATCTAGAAACCACCTGGGATAACTTGGAGTCTACTAACCAGAAGTATCTTCAAAGAATGAGGTTTAGAAGCAGCTAAAATGAGCAATGGCTTACAATAAAGCTCTAGCTTATATTATTGTAATAATACAGTATATAATACATATAACATACAAAATATGTGTTAATCAACTATGTATGTTATTGGTAAGGCTTCTGGTCAATAGTAGGCTATTAGTAAAATTTGGGGGAACTCAAAAGTTATACACAAGTTTGTGACTGGCAGGGAGTCAGTGCTCCTAACTCCCATTTAATTCAAGGGCCAACTGTACATATGTATCACATCTCCTTTACCCATTCACCCATCGATTGACACTTAGGTTGTTTCCATACATTGGTATTGTAAATAAAGTTGTATTGAACAACAGCAACAAAAATGAGTAATGGCTTCTTATAGGGGGACTGATCTTAAAAGGCTGATGGGGCTGTTTTTTTAACCATAGCAGAAGAGATCCACAATACAATCTCATAATTTCATAGATGCTTAGAGTCAGTGACAGTGTAGTTTTTAGTTTGAAAGACCTCTCAGTAGTTGACATGTTACCTGGTTACGTATCTTTGTACTCTGGCTCCTATCTTTTGTAGAGATGTACTAACTGCTTGGTATTCTTAAACAAATTTATTTCTTATTCAAAACAGCCGGAAGGGGTTTTGTAGGCTCATAGCTCACAATTCTGTGCCATAATGAGAAATGGGTGCAAAGGACCCTGCAAGAAATGGGAATTTGGGATTGATTTTGTCAACTGGTTTGGACTGAAGGCAGTAAGGATATGGTTTATACTTACTATGGCCTAGTGAGTGTGTCCACCCAAAATGTATATGTTAAAATCTTAATGCCCACTGTGGTGATATTAGAAGGTGAGGCCTTTGGGGGTGATTAGGTCATGAGGGTGGAGCCCCCTAAATAGGATTACTGCCTTCATAAGGAGGCCCTGGAGAAATATCTACACTCTTCTGCCCTGTGAGGTTACAACAAGGGCGCAGAAGTAGGCCTTTACTAGAATATGCCGGCACTCTGATCTCAGACTTCCAGCTTCCAGAACTGTGAGAAATGAATTTCTGTTGTTCATAAGACACCCAGTCTGAAGTATTTTGTTAATGCAGCCCAAAATTTTTGAGACAATACTGGAATATGGGAAATTGGTAGTCCTTGACTACAATGGCTACTCAGGGAATTTTCACTTTGCTTATTGAAACCAAGGATTAATGGCTGCTAGCAAAGACCACTGTGAAGGCTACAAGAAATATACATGGACAACTGGGTTGGATCAGATGCTTTAGATATTACTGAGGCATTTAAAAAACATGTTAAGTTCAGACACAGATTTGTAGTTTCAGCGAACTCAGACTTCCTTAAAATAATATGTTCATATGATTTAATTTAGAGATATTATAACTAAAAATCACATTCATGGTAGGAACCTTTGGCTTGCTGATTTGCAGCACTTGAATTCAGAATTTTATGAGGTCTTTATGTGAAAATTAAGGATTTTTGGGTAGGAAACGGAATCATAAGATTGTGGTATGGGAAATGAGAAAATGTAGGTGACTCAAAGGATTCCCTAATCTTTTGGGCCTCCTATCATCCCCTACCTCCCAAAGCTGCTTTGTCTTCTTTAAATCCCTGTAATGACTTTCCGTAAGGTGATCGTCTTCCAAGGAAAAGTAAGTTCTCATACACCATCTTCCCTAGTACTCATTTCCTTTAGATCCTGGAAGCCAATTACACAATCAAACCCAGAACAAGAATTATATATCAAATAGAATTGTAAGGATTTTTTTCTTTAATATCTGCCTTGAATTTGGAAATATACATAGGAATGAATGCAATTAAAGCAGGACCAGGGAGAGAAAAACAACTGTAGATTGTTCTAAATTTTCCAGTATGTTTTCACTCAAGTCTTTGGATTCAATGAAGGATCTTGAGTAGCTGTGAATTGTTCTAATTCCTGCTGACCTTCATAACCGGCATAAATCATCAATGGTGTTCTCAATTAAACAAAGTTGAAATACTCAGAACTTTGTGTTATAATGTAAAGAAGGACTTTAAACACTTAGAAATATTTAAGTGGATTATTTTTGTATAACCTGTTTACTCATCCCTTATTCATGAGCTTGAGAATGCCTGTGGGGCAGTCCCTTCACCAGGATCTGGGACATACATTCGTGAGAACAGCACCCACGATCTTGAAAGATTCTAAATGATGGTCCTCTGAGGGCCAGGGATACAAGTAGGAAGGCCACCACCTGAGCCTAGTTTTCTCATTATAATGTGGATATTGAAATCTTGGGGCAACAGAGGCCAGAAGCAATACTTAATTGCCAGAAGAAATAAGAATGCTACTAATGGAATAGGTACCATGGTTAAGGACAAAACCAAAATAGTTTAATCCTTAGGGATGGTTGGCAGTCACTGATCAATGTACAATACCCAGTACAGAAACAGATGGGCAGGCCATTAAGGTCCTACATGAGCTATATTAAAAAATAAATAAATGGGGCAGTTGGGTGGCTCAGTCCGTTAAGTGTCTGACTTCAAATCAGGTCATGATCTCACTGTTCGTGGGTTTGAGCCCAAAATCAGGCTCTATGCTTATGGCGCGGAGCCTAGAGCCTGCTTTGAATTCTGTGTCTCCCCTGTTCTCTGTGCCTCCGCTGCTCATGCTCTGTCTTTCTCTGTCTCAAAAAATAAACATTAAAAATAAATAAATAAGGCAAGGTCATATAACTAGAGTTCCAAAATGACTACCATGCAAAACCGGTTTCCCTCACGAAGATGCTAATTCCACTCTGTTTCACCTCTCCCTCCCACTTGCCCCCAGTGAGATGGAATCTTAAAACAGTTTCACTTTTTCAGCATCTTTTCCTTCTCTTCCCCAAACAAATCTGAGATTTTGCTGATATGGTTTATTACTTTCAGTTATAGAGTATTATAGAATTTCCCTTGTAATATTTTATTCCCATGTCAAGAGAACTTAGTTCACATTTATACCACATATTCTCAGGTTAGGATAATCAATTTAAAGTCTCTCTCTCCTACTAAACTTCTTGTCACCTTATAGCTTTTAATTTTTGAGACAAGAGTTAAAATTTACTTCAAGGGAGCACTTGGGATTGGAATAAGTATTTAGGCGTCTTTCAAATGATATGTTTGAAAAATTGGTGACTTCTCTAAGCCAACAACTTAGTTATTAAGTTAGAAAAATAAATTATTATAAAAATTTTAAGATTTAAATTTATTATAAAAATATGTTATCAATACCCCTCACACCCCTTTCTAAGAAGGATTAATTCTGTAAGTTATGACTATTTCAGAGTTCCCACTGAGGGAATAAGGATTCCATCCAGAGCTGTTAGAAGTCACAGGAGAGAGGGAAGACTGGACAGAAGAAAAAGTAGTGAGGGTTTTGTATATATGTGTGAAATACTACCAATTCTTGAGTTTCAACCCCTCACCCCTCAAAAACAAAGATAAACAGAAATGATTTTGTGTTATTTATGGAAAATAACAGGCAGACTGGCTCTGTATGTGTTAGTAATGTAGTGCTCACAGATGAGGGCTCATTTTGCATTTGGGGTGTGAATGTATCTCTCTACAAATATGATTGTGTACTGGTAAAACACTGTAATTATTTTTTATTGATATCTGTTCAATGATTTAGGCTCTTTGCCTTCCAGTAAGTCAATTTTCAAATTTTAGTGATATGAAACACATCATCACTAAAATAATTACTTACCAAATATTGGAATTTATTTTTAAGTACTCATTTTTATCATAGAGATAATCCTAAATAGATGGTCTCCACCATTTCAGGGACTTGTAGAAAATTAAAAGTGTTAAAAAAAAAACCTAAAAAAATTATTAAGCAAAAGTATGCATGTAGTCTACATAAGGCTGGCTGACTTACCTATTCAGGACCTGACCAAAGTAATGTTGTGATTAATCATTATTTAGTTATTTAGTTATTTAAGAGAGAGAGAGAGAGAGAGAGAGTGAGATGGGGAGAGGGACAGATGGAGACAGGGAGGGAGGGGAGAGAGAGAGAGAGAGAGAGAGAGAGAGAATATCTTAGGCAGGCTCCATGCTCAGCCCAGAGCCAGATGTGGGGTTGGATCCCATGACCAGGGGATCATGACCTGAGTTGAAATCAAGAGTAGGACACTCAAACAACTGAGCCACCCAGGTGCCCATCATCATTCTTTAAAAACAGTTTTTGTGTGTGGTCAATTTCCTGTCATACTATAAGTGCTGGGATGGGCGGCACAGTCATAGACTAAAATTTGTTGGGAGAATTTGAATGGTGTCTTGTGGACAGAAACACACCGAGACAGGTGTGGGACTCTACGTTAAAAAAAAATCTAAATGGGAAAGATAGGCTTGAGCAACCTGTAACAACAGATTGAAGAGAAAGAGCTAGAACAGCAGCTATCCACGCTTCTAGGTATGCTGTATCTTCCTGTGAGATGGTTCAACAGGTAGCTGTGTAGATCTGAATGAGTCACGAGTTGCCCAGATTTCTGGTTAAACATTAATTTGGGGGTGTGCCTGTGAGGGTGTTTCCAGAAAACACCAGCATTTGAATTGGTGGCCTGAGCAAAGGAGTCCACCCTATTGTAGGTGGGTATCACTCGGTCCTCTGAAGGCCTGAAGAGAACTAAAAGGTGGAGGAAGGTTGAATTCTCTCTTCCTGCCAGACTGGCTTATTATCTAAAACATTGTTCTTCACCTGACTTTGGGCTGGGACTTATACCTCTGGTGCTCCTGGTTCTCAGGATTTTTGGTTTGGACTGAAATCTACACCACTAGCTTTCCTGGGTCTCTATATTGTATACAGCAGATCTTGGGATTTCTCAGCCTCTATAGTCATATGAGCCAATTCTTTAAAACCAATCCATCTCTCTCTCTCTCTCTCTCTCTCTCTCTCTCTCTCTCTCTCTCTTTCTCCTCTGTCTCCCCCCAACCCCTCTCCTATTAATTCTATGTTCCTGGAATATTCTGACTAATCCAAGTGATCTTGGGCAGACGCCCAGTGAGTCTGGGTAGAGTGTTGGTTAGAACAGAAGCAAGAGGCAGATAGTCCACTTTTGCCCCAAGGAAAGATGTAGAGTGTGTTCCTCAGGATTGGAGGAAAAGGAAATCTCCAAAGAGCCCACAGAATTGCCATATCAAATGAAAAATGGGTGAGCTGGTGATCATTTAACAAACTAGAGCACCAGTGAAAAAGGATCTAATCATCCCTTGCCCCAACCACAGGGAATATAGAAGCTATCTATGATGGGAAGACAGACTAGCTTCCTTTTTGTACTGCTACCCTGCAGAATATTGTATCGGGCTCTTTTCGGGAATGGGAAATACTTTATATCAGATTAGAAGGTGAAACTTTGAAATTAGTTCAGACTAGGCTTTCTCAACCTGCATCTGAGAGTTTCATACCAAAAAGTGTACTGAAAAGCCATGGAGGTACATGATATACTATCCAGAAACAAGTCTGAACACAGCATTATAGAAAGTTAACTGTTTGAATTCTATTGAATCCTACCCATTCATAGAAGTTCAACAGTGACTTTTCCCCCATTTCCTTTCAAAATACTTAGTAGGGAAATATTCACAAATGCAGGAATATGTTTTAATGATCTGTGGGGTCTGAGAAACACAGCTCTGGAGGCCAGGTATATAAGGGAAAAATAACGCAGGGGCAGAAAGGCATAAAGTTGTGGTAGTAGGAATCTTCAAAGTTATAGTCATTTTTAGAGCTCTTTGATTTTGTCCTGCCATCAGGGTAAATAAATTGGAATTTCCTATTTGTCTGTTTCCGCTTAGGGGTAAGGTTTTTAATAATAATATATTTCCTCCAACTGTATCAAAAGATTTAATGGTGATAGAAAAAGGGTGCTATGGGTGGAATTAGAAGAATGTTAAAAGTCAGTGCTTTTTTTGTCTAAATGTTATGCCTTTCTGTGCAGCCATCTTTGAATTATCAAGAGGATAATTCAATCTCTGAATATAATATGAAAATTAATATGTTCATAAATGTGAGGAATTTTTAGGAGAATCCTCATATGAAACAGGGATTTTATTGATGAAATTTAGAAAGGATTTAAACATGGACATACAGATATAGATACAGATACACACATGTAAGTGTGCAGTCCTGTGGTGGTGTGTACAATTATAATTTATGTATATAAAATTTAATAACTATTCAAACTTCAAAGTAGTTCTTTACAGGAGTGAAGACTGGTATTCCATTATTTTCCTTTTCTATATTCTTTTGCTTTTGCTTTAGAAAATGCAATAAAATTTTGCTGGGAATCATTGAAAAGTATTTTTAAGGGAATTGAGAGACAACAAAATATAATACAAATGTATATATAGATTTAGAGATTTCTGAAAGTAACATCAATAAATGCATAGTGTTAATTTTCCATTATTACAATGTGTTAAGCATTAAATATTTTAAGCTTTAACTTTAAATAGGTAACATTCAACTTCAAATATTGAGTGAGAATGACTTAATTGCATCATTTGGTACATTTTCCTCTATTTGAGTTTTTTTCTTTAATTTCTTGAGGAATTCTGTAAAGAAATTACCTACGATTGAATATATCTATAGGCTAGTATTGGGTAAATAAATATGTTAAGTAAACACTAAAACTCTCAAAGAATATCTATTTCACTAATCCTATCTAAACTGCTTAATTACTTATGAAAGCAGTGGTTAATTAGTGGTTCTCTAACCTGACTGCACATTAAAATTATTTGGGATTTATTTATTTATTTATTTATTTATTTATTTATTTATTTATTTATAAATGGTTTATTTATTTATTTTGAGAGAGAGAGAGAGAGAGGGAGAAGAGAGAGAATCTCAAGCAGGCTCTGCTCTGTCAGTGTGGAGTCTGATGCAGGGCTCAAACCCATCAACAGTGAAATCATGACCTGAGCCAAAATCAATAGTTGGTTGCTTAACCAACTGAGCCACCCAGGGGTCCCTGGGTACTTTTTAAAGATACAGATGTCCAGAACCTATCTTCATGTAAGTGGTCTGGGATGGGACAAAGGAAATAAGTATGTTCAAAGCTCTCTAGGTGTTCCTGACCCATGATCACTAAGTAAAAGTAAATCTGTAAGCTTTGCAGTTACTATTACTAATAGTTCTTGTTCTCTGGAATTCTCTCTTCTGCATTAAAGAACCCCCCTATAGCCTCTTATTAGGGAATAACTAATTAATTTGTTTTTCTTATGGATTTATCCCTCAAAAAAGGTTTCCAGCATACTTGCAAAAGTCGATTCATGAATATTAGAATGGAGAAAAACTGTTACATTAAACGTTCTGATTTAGTTAATATGGAATATGAAGAAGAGATTTTGAAATAAAGTGTTGGAATATACAATAAAACTGACCTAAGATAAAAAGTATTCAAGATGGGGTATCTGGGTGGCTCAGTCCTTTAAGCATCTGACTTTGGCTCAGGTCATGATCTCACCATTCGTGAGTTTGAGCCCCGTGTTGGGCTCTGTGCTGACAGCTCAGAGCCTGGAGCTTGCTTCGGATTCTGTGTCTCCCTCTCTGCCCCTCCCCTGCTCACACGCTGTCTCTCTCTCTCTTTCTCAAAAAATAAGTAAACATTAAAAACAGCTTAAAAAACAAAGAAAAAGTATTCAAGATGAATTACCTGAGGTAAGTAAATGAAAGTGGCACTAATGAAGGAAGATATGAATGAAAAGAAAAAATAGGGTTCAGAAAGAGGAACTCCTTCCAAATACATTTGGGCCCATATCTCAAATCCTGCTTTGTAAAATGTCTTTTAGCTTTGCATTAAGAGTATGTGGGCCCCTGTGTTTCCTTAGTGTGAAGGCTAGGTCCTTCTTTTCTTGTACACTGTCCTTAATAGGAATCTCATTCCAAAATTCAATCAGAATGAATGAACATATAAATAGCATCCACATGGTTTTTTTGTGCTATGTCTTTTACTTACATAATTTTAGCTAACTCTAATCCATTTTAAGCCAAAAGTGGCTTGTTGGTAATTTAGAGGAAATCATTTGAAAATTACCAAAAAACAAAAAAAGGCATGCTTGCAGATTAAAGATTTTAGGAGTCATAAGAATGATGGAGTGAGGAAGACTAGAACATCATGTACGTGTGTGAGGCTGTTATTCCTTGTAAGTAAAAAAATCCCAAGTACATGGGCAAATTGACTGTAGTATGGTTAAGCTCTGACCTGAATTGGGCCTGATAGCCTTGCTAAAGATTTAAACTGAACATACAATGAGAAAAATAAGAAATTTCCTGGGTCAGGTAATGGCTGAGGGCATCGGAAGAGACTAAATGAGTGCAAGTTCAACAAATTACTTCCTGAATAAAAGATGCCATATCTGGTAAATGCCTTCCCCGACAGGACAGAAGAAATAGTTTCAACTACCACATAAAGGCTAAGATAGAGATACTAACATAGGATGCAGAAGTTCTCAAGTTAATAAAGTATGGTTTTACTTTATTTCTAAGTATTTCTAAGTATTTTCAACGATATCTAGGGTTCAAAGCTTATCTCTTCTTAAAAAGTAAGTTTGGTAGAGGAGGCTGGGTGGCTCAGTTGGTTAAGCGTCTGACTACAGCTTAGGTCATGATCTATGGTTTGTGAGTTCAAGCCCCACATCAGGCTCTGTGCTGACAGCTCGGAGCCTGCTTCAGAGCTTGCAGCCTGCTTTGGAGCCTAGAGCCTGCTTCGGAGCCTGGAGCCCGCTTTGGGTTCTGTGTCTCCCTGTCTCTCTCTCTCTCTCTCTGCCCCTTCCCCGCTCACACACTCTCTCTCTCTCCAAAATGAATAAACTTCAATGAAATTTTAAAAGAAAGGAAGTTTGGTAAATTTGTCCTCATTAAGGAAAAAACTATATCTGATAAAATTCCCATGAACATAGTCCACAAGAAAATAATAAACCGGAGGAAAAATAAACTTAAAATGTACTGACAGTTGAAGAGTTGTTTTCATATATAAAGTACCCACAAAAATCAGTAAGTAATAGACACCAATAAGAGATTCATAGAAAAGTCCTCGCTTTGGCAGCACACGTACTAAATTGAAACCACATAAAGATTAGACGGTCCCTGCTTAAGGATGATACACAAAGTCCTGAAGCATTCCATATTTTAAAAAAAGATAGATTCCTAGAAGAAAGTGTGTAAATAGCAACATGGAAAAAGCAAGAGTTCAATAAATAACTGATAAACAAAGAAATGTCAAATAAAATGACATTTAATATGTTTTTAAATAAAATTGAAAGATTCTTGATTCTTCGAGTTGTATGGTAGAAAAAAATGCATAGATGTAATAATAAAACATTCACATATAGTTTTAAATGGTAGTTTGTGCCATACAGAGAAAGACAGATACCATATGTTTTCACTCTTATGTGGATCCTGAGAAACTTCACAGAAACCCATGGGGGAGGGGAAGGAAAAAAAAAAAAAGAGGTTGGAGTGGGAGAGAGCCAAAGCATAAGAGACTCTTAAAGGCTGAGAACAAACTGAGGGTTGACGGGGGGTGGGAGGGAGGGGAGGGTGGGTGATGGGTATTGAAGAGGGCATCTTTTGGGATGAGCACCGGGTGTTGTATGGAAACTAATTTGACAATAAATTTCATATATTAAAAAAATAAAATAAAATAAATGGTAGTTTGTATTTTTCAATTTAATTAATTTATTTTATTATTTATTATTATTATTATTATTATCATTATTATTATTATTTTGAGAGAGAGAGAGCGAGCTTGTGCACAAGCAGGGGAGGGAAAGATGGAGACAGAATCCCAAGCAGGGTTCATGCTAAGTTCAGAGCCCGAAGCAGAGCTTCATCTCACGACTGAGAGATCATGACCTGAGTCAAAATTAAGAGTCAGACATTTAACTGACAGAGTCACTTAGGTGCTCCAAATTATGACATTTTTAATTCGACTAAAATTTTTTACTTTTATCTACTCTTAGTTTTCACAATTATGTCTGTCTTAGAACAATTCATATCAAAGACTCCTCTCACTATCAGTTATTCATCTGTATTTTCTTACAGTATTTTTGTGCACATATGTTTCACATCAGGATTAAGATGTCTTAATTCTCCTGCCCCTCTCAAATAAACAAACTCTTTCACATGTGAATTCAGGAATGAATAATCATCTCATGTAGAGGTATTTGTCAAAATACCTGGCAAAAACAGTGAGCTCCGACCAAGAATAAAGAAATCAGTTGATAGGTGTCAATGGATTCTGACAACAGCATGTAGCTAAGATACAGTTCACCCCTGAACCTCTACTATACATATATAGTATATGCATGTGTGTGTGTGTATACATATATATATATATATATATATATATACACATATATACATATACATATATACATATACATATATATATCTCTATACATATATACATATATATATTATATATATGTGTGTGTGTGTGTGTGTGCATATATATACCTATCTCTATCTTTATCTCTATCTCTATCTCTATCTCTATCTCCTATGTGTAAGTGGGGCTTGACATGCCATAGTTGATGATGTGAGTGACAGATGTGAGAACATAATCAGTCCTCATTCAAAATCATGAGCATAAGCTTGAAATACACACTTTAGAAGGCTCAGTTAATTTGCTAATGACTAACTCCACTTAATTGTTTGAACATAGTGAAGAAGAAAATTTGTGGTACGTAGACCAGAGGGGAAGTCTAAGATAAAGTGTTTTTAATCACACACCATGAAAAGCTGTTAAATTCATGAAAAAAGTTTAATCCTGATGTGTCCAACTTTAAGAAATATGGAAGCTACCTGATTCTAATAGCTTCACTAGAATTAGTTTGGGTTAATATTAAGAAGTGGGTAGGGGCACCGGGTGGCTCAGTCAGTTAAGGGTCCAACTTCAGCTGAAGTCACAATCTCCCAGTGCATGAGTTCAGGCCTCCTGTTAGGCTCTGTGCTGACAGCTCAGAGCCTAGAGCCTGCTTCTGACTCTGTGTCTCCCTCTTTCTCTAACCCTCCCCTGCTTGTGCTCTCTCTCTCTCTCTCTCTCTCAAAATAAATAAATAAACTTAATAATTTTAAAAAGGAGTAGGTAGAATTTTTTTCTTTGGCTATCTTCTCTCCACAACCTTGTCTTTTTCTTATTTCTCACAAGCACTCATATCCCGTAGGACAACAATATGATAAATTCATCCATACACTCTGAGATATTAAGTTCACCCTGTGGTGTTTACTTTCCAGTAAGGATCATATTAGAAAAAAATATATGGATTAATTTTAATATATATGAATGATTTTCCAACTGTGGTATTTAGATACCTTAGGCTAGATAAAAATAATAAATAAATAGATAGATACATGCATACATACACACATACTATTCGAAAAAAGAATATATTATCTCTCTTGATGCTGGTCTAGCTCCAACCCTGGTAAGCCTCTTGTTTTCCAAGTTAGTAAATGGCCATCATCACCCTTCCTATTGTGTAGCTAAATATCTCAAAGTTGCCCTTGCCCTCTCTTATGTTGAATCAAACTCAAGGCTGTACTGATTTTTATCTCCCAAATATGTCTCACATAATTTCACATCCACCCATCTCCAGGCACTCCACCTTTGTCCAGGCTATGTATTTTCCCCTGGATTCACTGAATAAACAAGTTCAGATTATTTGCAAGAGCAAATGGGCATTTTCAGTACTACTGAAGATAATGTTTTAGAAAAAAGCATATTGAAGTAACAAGCACTTCAAGACTAGTAATATAAGGATTTGCCCAGTCTCCTTGGAGGTGTGAAACCTTCAGCACAAGGGTCCTTTTTAAGATATCAAAGGGGAGAAATATTTCAGGCAATAATTTGATAAATCTAATAAAATTGTGCTTTTTATTTTGTGTCCACCTAATTAAAGCATCGACTAATCTTAGCAGAGAAGGTTTTTTAATCTAATTAAGTTTGTCAAAAGCCTTCTAAGAGAATTTATGATCCACAAAATATTAGTCTAGTAGCATGCAATCTGGCAGCACTTCTAATTGTTTTGCAAAGATCTTTTCACCCAAGTGATTAAAATGATGCACTGCCCCCATCCCTATATCCAGGTGTAATAATCTCTGAAAATTTCATGGATTAATCATGTTTTCAGTTAGATCAAAACTCCCAAGAATTAGAATTTTAATTGCCTCAGAGTAATTCTACTGAGCACAATATTATATAGGAATATACTTTTGGAAGTGTGTGTGTGTGTGTATGTGTGTGTGTGTGTGTGTGTGTGTGTGTGTATTACTTTCTCTTTTGATTCCCATTGTAACTCTTTAGAACAAGTTGGTAGGGTGGTAGGAATTATTATAGCTCCCAATTTATATATTGAAAGAGTTAAGTCTTTGAGAAGTGTTTTGATTTGCCTTGGATCTTAGAACATGTGAGCAACATAGCATTCAGGAAAATAAAGGACCAAGTGAGCACACACGTGCTAATAAAACTCAGTGCAGGCAGTTCTTGGAGCTCAATGATTATGTAAGGCTTTGAATAAAGTCTCCTAAATCTAAACCAAAATAAATCTAAGTACTAAGAGTACAAATCAGAGCAACTTCTACTTTGCTCTTCCAAAGGTATTTTGAAATGGTTTTGAACATACAGTAGCCCTTTCTCATCTACAAGGATAAGTTCTAGGACCTCCCCCCAACCCCAGTGGATGCCTGAAACTGTAGATAAAAATGAACCTTATATATATAATTTTTTCTTATATATACATACCTAGGATAAAGTTTAATTTATAAATTAGGCACAGTAAGATATTAACAACAATAACTAATAACAAAAATAGAAGAATTACAACATACTGTAATAAAAGTTACGTGAATGTGTCTTTTTTTCTCTCAAAATATCTTACTGTACTGTACTCACGCTTAATCTTACAATGGTATGAGATGATAAAATGCCTCAGT
This sequence comes from Lynx canadensis, assembly GCF_007474595.2. NCBI lineage: Eukaryota > Metazoa > Chordata > Mammalia > Carnivora > Felidae > Lynx > Lynx canadensis. Next base: position 34,377,840 of record NC_044303.2, read on the forward strand.
GATGATGTGAAGTGAGGTGAATGACACGGCACTGTGACATAGCATTAGGCTACTATTGACCTCCTGACAATACACCTTCAGGAGGATCTTCTGCTTCCAGACCACAGTTGACTGTGGGTAACTGAAACCACAGAAAGTGTAATTGCAAATAAGGGTAACTACTGTATAGTTAAATTTGATCTGAGAGAGAGAGAGAGAGAGAGAGAGAGAGAGAGAGAGAGAGAGAGAATGTGTGTGTATATTAGAAGTCACAAACTCTATGGAGCAAACTTTACTTTCTAATCTAAAAATCTTAAATATCTCCACTCCTTTCTTACAATTTAATTACATCTATACTTAGTATGCCTTGGAGCAACTAATATCTTAGTTCCTCTTTATTTTAAACATTTTTAAAATGTTTATTTAATTTTGAAAGAGAGAGAGAGAGAGAGAGAGAGAGAGAGAGAGGGGAATGAGTGGGGGAGGGGCAGAGAGAGGGAGACACAAAATCCGATGCAGGCTCCAGGCTCTGAGTTGCCACCACAGAGCCCAACATGGGGCTGGAACTCACGAACTGTGAGATCATGACCTGACCCGAAGTCAGACGCTTCACCAACTAAGCCACCCAGGTGCCCCAGTTTCTTATATAAGCAGAAAACATAAAATGAGGCAGGATGGGAGTAGAGAAGCATATCTTGTAAGAGGGCGATATTGGGGGAGTTGACTACTACTAAAACCAATTATTTTTTAAGTCAATTTGATTTGCTAAAATCTGTAAATGTTGTAATTGTTTCCTTCAGCACAAGAAAGACAAACATGGAGTGAAATGAGTTCACTTTTATAATAGCATTTTAAAAATTATTTTAAGTTCAATGAAATCAAAAGAGAAATCAATTCTAACTGAGGAAGTAGTTAGAGGTGGAGTGGCATTTGCACTCCACTGAAGGTTGTGTATAGAAATTTTCCAAGGGGGAAAAAATGACAAATGCATTCTCAATTAGGAGACTGTGAGTCAATAATTATCTGAGGACCTCTAAACATGTTGTTATGGCTTAACTTTAATACGTGTGGGGGAGTTTGGTAGAACATAAGACTGGAAAGTTAGTTTGGAGACAGGTGACAAAAGCCTTAAACATGATGCTAAGGAATTAAGATTTGTTTTTTCCTCAAGGTTAAGGATTGAGAAAGGGGTGTGATTTGCATGTCAACTCTGATTGATAGTGACTCCCCAGACCCTGCTATTGAGAGGCATTTTGGGCACCAGTGTGAGCTTAGTGATCTGTTTAAATCAGCAATGTCTTCCATGAGTAAAGGAAAGGTTGGGAAGGAATGCATGTCATGTCTGATCAGTTGGTTTATTCCACAGTCTGAATTCGGTAGGGGTCAAGCATGACATGATTTTGTTTGCCTCTCATCACTGCCTAAAACCATGCTATACCAGATGTCCCTTCCTTACTCTTACTAATATCTGGATAAATCTTACATTTGCCCATTAACTTTCCAATATAAGAACTGAGAGTCTGTGTTCTCACGCAGAGTTTTAAAAGTAAAATTCAGCCTAATTTGCGTTAATTTTCTATACATTTCAACATATTTTTTCACCTTTCTCCTACCTGATGGCTAGTCCATTGGTTTGAGTCTTGCCAAGATTATTTAAACCAGCTAACTTTCTTGGACCACAGTTTCTGGTCTACAGGAAACTGACTTACCTTTGCCACAATAAATACAGCCTGTCCCATTGTCTCCTCTCTCTCACGGCTCTGCTTTCTCTGAGCAATTTGTTTCCCATTGCTTAAATAAGATGAGGGTAAACCAATCTTTTGCTGCCTCTTTTTGCAGTTGTAATTACTTTATTAGCAGCCCTCAAACAGGGATTTTGAGAACAAACAGACTGTTAAGAAGGGAAAGTATGGCAATGGGATGTGACACAGTGAAGAGAAAACAGCTAAGAAATGGGGCTTTACGAGCCAGCTGCCACTCTGGGCAATGAGCCTTCTTCCCACTGGGTCAACTCTGAGAGTCCGTGTATAACCCATACCTCAGATCTATTAGACCCAAGAGGCATAGAGTCTGGTATATTCATACACCAACTCCTATCCATCACTGTTGAGTGCTATTCATGGTAAGGGTGTATTAATTACCAGGCACTTTTGCCTGCTGTATAAGTGACAAAGCAATGTCCAGGGGCCAGGAAAAGCTCTCAGGCAAAGTGATTAAGGTTCTGACAACTGGAAATCCAGTGAGTATTCCCTTGAAGTGGAAATATGGGCAAGATCCCAACAACATCTGCTACCCTGCCTGAAAAAGACATCTCAAAGTCTAGGAAGGGCTCCCTTGGAGGCTTTCTTCTGTGACTTGGGGAGTGTTGCTCATGAAGAAAGAGGCAAAGGCCAGAGAGACCTTTTCTGAATCTTGTGACTCCTAAAATGTCTCCAGCTTCAACAATTTTTTTCCTGTGAATTTCTACTCTTCTGCTTCTATCAACTGGTAATGGACATGGGGCACTTTGGACCACATCTTATAAAGCCATAACACTCATTGAAGGTTTGAATTATATAATATCAGCGTACCTAGCATCTATAAAAATATGTATTCATGCCACAGCTTTTCGTAATCATCAACCACATTTATATAATTTCTGTTCTCACTGTTTTAACAAAATATGCTTTCCATTTATATTCATAGTCAAGTACTATGGCTTTGTAAAAAGCAATTTCATTCTAATTTCTAATAATTTCTTTTCAGGCTTTCAAAATGATAGACAAAATCTTGAGGAGATGAAATATAGATCTAATGAGTGGCAAATCTTTAAAAAATTAATTTTAAAAATTCTGATATTGCTATTTATTTCACCAAAATAAAACTTTATTTCACCAGGAAAAAAATACAAGTGCTATAATAAATTCTAACGTGTGGGTTTTTTTTTTTCTGATTTGCAATAATTGTAATGCTTATGGTTATCTTAAGTACGGAATTTAAAAATTGCTCACCCAGAATTATTTTCAACTTAAAAATGAAATGCTCTTCCAAAAAGCTTTAACAACTTTGGTGTTACACTTACCTAGAGAAATTTTAGTTAAATGTTTGATTTAAACTCCATCAGCTGGATATTTTTATATATAACTCACACTTTTGTCCAACTCCTCTTCATTCACTCCCTAATGTTATGTCTTATGTGATTATCTCCCACACTAAATTACAAGTTTCTTTAAGGACAGGGATTGTCTTTCTTAATGTTAGATTATCAACCTCCCTACCACCCTCCAAATCCCAGGTCTTATAAGTGCTTTGCCTAAAAGCTCTCTATATATTACTTTTAGCACAAAAATAAAATCTGAAAGTTTGAAATACCATTTGCAGAGGATTTTATTTTATCATCTTCATTCCTTTTTGCCCTTGAAACATTTGTGGAACATACAATATAACAAGTGGCTAATCATTATTAAATTGATAGATATTCATTAAAATCATCTTAATGTAGTGCTTAATGTAATGCTATCCTATATGCATGCACTGGGAAGTTAACTTCGTTTTGTGCTCTTAAAATGATTAACCGAGAAATACTCTGGTATATACAAGTTTCAGCCCCTTTCCCATCAATAATACCCTTAATTGTGAAGCTCCTAAAGGGAGATAATGGTGGCCAAAAAATATGCACATTCTGGCACCTGTATGTGGCAGCTTAGCCCCATTGGGTCTATATAATCTTGAGGGATTCCTCAAAGAAAAGCAAACCTTTACTTTAACTTAATATATTTAATTGTGTAAATTTTGCTTGCTAATATGGGTTAATTGTACTGAATTTATTTAATGCTATGGAGTATTTGAAATCATCTCCTACTTTAGAACATTATTATTATTATTATTATTATTATTATTTTGCCATCTAATCATTTTGTTTGTAAGCATTAATTTATAACTGCACAAAAGAATTTTGTATGTCAAATGACCACTATTCACAATCTAAAAAACATAGGATAATTGGCTAAAAGCAGACACCAGTCTGCTTAAATTGAAAAAATATACAGTTATGAATATTAATGGGAGTTCACATTATTCAATGCTTATTTTGTGCTGGGAATTTTTTAAGTGCATGACACGCAGTCTCTCACTAAATCCTCCTAACAAACTTATACTGGAGATTCTATAATTCTTTTCATTTTACAGGTGAAATAAGTCTCTGCAGTTCAGTAACTAATGATTGTCACTCAGCTAGAAAGCAGGAGAGACAAGATGTCAGCATGGGAGTTCTGATGGAAGGGCCTATGTTCTAACACAGTCCTCTAAGTAGTTATAGAGAAAAACAGACACGTTTTTGGAAAGCTCTATTATTAGATTTGTGTTATCATTGAAAGAAATTAATCTTACTTTTGTTCATTTTTTAAATTTTTTAACGTTTTTATTTATTTTTTAATTATCTTTTTTTTTAATGTTTGTTTATTTTTGAGACAGAGGGAGACAGAGCACGAGCAGGGGAGGGGCAGAGAGAGGGGGACACACAGAATCTGAAGCAGGCTCCAGGCTCTGACCTGTCAGCACAGAGACCGACGAGGACCCCAGCTCACCAGCTGTGTCCAAAGTCAGACGCTTAACCTACTGAGCCACCCAGGTGCTCCATATTTGTTCATTTTTAACAAATGTTAAGTTCGTCCTGCAACAAGTATATTATAACTACATGATTAAAAATAACATCGCCCACAACATTTATTCATTAACTCATTGTTGACCTGGGGTGGCTCTAAGTGTCAGAGACAATGGCCTTCTATCTACAGGCTGCATTTAGCTCTTGGATTAATTCCACTAACCCAGGGACTTCAAGCTCTATGGGGCAATGGCACCCAGCCTTGAAAATAATTCTTTCACTGGCAGGGTGCTGTGGCTACCTGCTAAAGAGTCAGTCAGCTGAACATCTGCCATTGCAGAGTTATGGACCCTCGTCCGGTGCCTCCAAATTTCAAAGGGATCTAAAGTCAGGGGTTGGTGTATTAAAATTCTACATGTGTCTTCCTCTAGCATAACTGTCGTGAAACCTACTGAATCTCTTTTTTCTCTTTCTTTCCTCCACGATTCTTCTCTTCTTGCTCTTCCATCCTCACCATCTAAAACTCTTAACGTTTTATTTCTCCTCTCTCTAACATCTAGATATTTTTCTATTTTTTTCATTCACTTTCCCCCAATTTTTATTGATAAATAATTGACATGCATGGCTGTGTAAGTTTAAGGTGTATAGTAAGATGTTTGATTTACATATATTGTGAAATGATTACAACAAATAGGTTCAGTTAACATCCATCATCTCATAGATACAATAAACAAGAAAAAGAGAAAAATTCTCCTTGTGATGAGAACTCTTAGAATATATTCTCTTAACAACTTTCCTTGATATTGTGCAGCCGTGTGAACTATAGTCATCATATTGTATATTATATCCCTAGTATTTATTTGTCTTATAACTGGAAGCTTATGCCTTTTGGTCACCTTCCTCTTCAACAACACTTAGTACTTTAAGAAGCAGAAGACTGAAAGAAACATAGTTGATTCCATCTCCAGGAAGAACTAAGTATAAATTTTAACATATTTCTTTTCCTTAATTGATAAAGATCCAAGAAAATTAGTATTTTAAGTAGAAAAGAATCTTACACTCGCCCTCTACATTGTGAAATTTTTCATATTATTTCCAAAAATCCTTGACCCAAAATATTTTACACTTATTCATGGTTGGCCATGCAAAAACTATGGTCAAAATTTAAAAAGGTTTCTAAAAGAATGCACACAAGAAATGCTAAAATTGGTATGACACTGTATGTGTCAGTTATCTAATGTTGCATAACAAATCACAATGGATTTTCAAAAAATGACAATTTTTAATACTCACGGTTTCTGTAACTCAGCTATTCAGACTGGGCAAGCAGGAACCATTTACCTATCCTCCATGGTATGTAGGGCCCAGTTGGCTGATATGAAGGTTGGGGCTATAATCATCTGAGGGCTCATTTACTCAAATGTCTGAAGGTTTTTACTAACTGAATATCTGTTTTTCTCCATGCAGCCCCCCTCTAAGAGGCTTCTTTCTGTGGTCTCTCTGACCTCCTCCACATGGTCTCCCCATGGTGGCTGAGTGGGAGGGTGAACATCCTAAGAGGGAGCCAGGAAGAACCGTATCAGGATTGATGACCCACACCTGAATGCATATGGCATCCATTTCATCATTTCCTATTGGTGGAGGCATCCTAAATCCTACCTCCTTTCAAGGAGAGGGGAGATAAATTCTGTCTTTTGTTTGGAAGTGGTAGGTTTCTGGAGGGGCATTTGGGACCAGAAATCCTGGTGTGCTATTTTTGGAAAATATAATCTGTCAGAGGAATGTTTTGTGTTCTCCATTTATAAATGAACTATACACTGCAGTATGTTAATGGTGGTTTCTTATGTATGTGGGATTTACGCTTGAATTTAATTTTCTTGGTATTTTACTATACCTTGCAAACATTCATTCAGAAATAATGAACATGTATTACCTTTGTAATAGAAAAAGAGAGAGACAGAAAAACAAAACAAGAGATGCTTTTGTGTATTTTTTAAGTCACGAGAAAAGAAAAGCTAGAAAACAAAGCTCGGGATCAACCAAGCAGTCCCTGTGACAGCTGCATTTTGCTCTCTCATTACCTTCCCATCCTGCCTTTATCTGGTACAGCTGCTAGACTCGGCCCAGGTTTGTTTAAACTCGTGGCCTGAATGTTTCTAAAGCCTCAAAAGTTCTATTTCACACTTAACCACCTCTGCGCCCATCCTCAGGGAGGAGAAAGCAAGCCAGTAGAGATCCCGGAATAAAGCACAGAGAACAAATCATCCCTTGATACTTTCCACTGAAGCCTTCTCAGAAAAAAAAAAAAAAAAAATCTGTAAACATTACTGAGAATGGATATACGGAAAAAAGATTTTTCAAAGATAAATGTGTAAACTACCTTCCTAATAGTCTTAGTTACCTAATGTCACTCTCAGGCTTGGATTGTTTGTTTGCTTGTTTGTTTGTTTGGAAATTTTTATGGCCCCTGAAAGCAATGATCATTTCCCTGACATATAATAAATTCCCATGATGCAAGATATCTTGCAATTTCTTTGTAGCTTGAAATTGATAATCTGATAATAAGAATGACTCCAACTGTTAAGTGTCTATACAGTGCTTTCCTATTTGGAAAGGGTTTCCGCATACATACCTAATTGTGTTTTCCCAAACTCCCCTGTAAGGTGAGCTGTGCCGGGTAACGCTCTCTGTCTTCACAGGGCAAAACATAACTTTAAACGATTTGCCCGCCTTACAAGTAAGTAAAACCAAAAGAACAACAAAGGCAGTCTATTTTCTTTCTCAGTGCTAAGAAGAAAGGATTATTTTTGATCTAAAATAGCTTTTTCCTTTTTCTTCAAGACATAATAGCCAAGGGTAAAAGTGTAGAAGGTAGAGCATTTGCATATTCTAGATACAGAACTCCAGGAATGAACACTCTTGACAGGGCATCTCAATGCCATTTTTTATGTCATATGTGCCATCAACATTAAAAGGTCTTCGTTTCCAATCTTGTGCCTGACTCAAAGAACTAGGAGTATGGACACATGTTACCACACAAATGTTGCCTTCTCTTCGGTACAAGGCAGGGCACCCTGTGCTAGGAAAGATTAACTCAGGTGATTACTGCTGGTGAAGGGTTGTTCTTTGACTACTTGCTGAGAGGGTGCACCCTTGGATCACTAATTAACCAGAAGCATTATTAGGGTAGCTACTGCTTTAAAACTATTTCTAAGCTTCCCAGTTATTTTCAGTTTCCAGTGTTCCCCTTCTCCTGCCCACTTGATTGGTTTTAAATTGCAACTGTCGACTACAGCTTTCTATAGCACTTACTCATGACTGCTCCAGCTTTCAACTTTCTCTTTCCATTCAAACAGCTAAATTGGAAGTGTATAGTGCTTGATTTATATTTAGATGTATTTTTTAAATGAAGAGTTAAAAGTTAAAAGTCTGCACAGCTGCAGGAAACATTATTGAAAGTCCTTTAAAACCATTATGTAGACTCACTCAAATGGCTGCTACAAATGCACATTATAAAATCGGCCTTTTAGCTGTTCGTATTTCATTGGAGTTTGTACTATTTTCCCTCGCCATTGTCAGTATTTAATGGTAATCATTTAGTATCATAAAGCTAGACATGTTTCTCTACATAAGAATAATAACAGCAAGTATAGAAAAATAAGTGGGCAAGGAAAGAAATGTTAAAATGTTGTGGAGGATTGAGGTTAAAGCATGCATCAAAATTAGTTCACAGCAATATTGAAACAAACTTGCTTAAACTATAAGTACCTTTATCATTTTAAGAAAGTAGAAGTCCGTATGGAGTGTGGGATTCAGAGTTAGACTATGCAATGTCTCAGGGATGACATCACAGACCCAGATTCTTTCCATTTCTCCCCTCTGTCACCTTCAACATCAATTCAGGTAGGACTGGTTCTCTTTGTGAGGGTAAGGAGGTTATTGGTATTTGCAAAACTGCTGGGCTGTTTGCTTCCTTTCACATATTCAGAGGGAGGGGGGAAATAAAGGGTGAAAACAGGGCAATGCGGGAGAGGGAGAAGAAGGAGGCTGGAGGATGACAGGAAAAGGGAGAGTGGAAGAAGGGAGGGAGAGAGGGAGAGAGAGAAAGAAAATGAAAGTGAGGAAGGAGGAGAGAAGAAGGGAATATAGATAAAATGAGGAGCAAGAGAAGACAGAGGTTCTCTCAAAAATCTCTCTGATGGACAATAACTCTCAGGGAGGACACTGGTAATTATGTACTGACTGGCTGAATAAGATTCTAACCAACCACAGGTGAGAATAATGGCGCACCATGATGGAATTAGACCATTCAGGGCCTTTCCTTGGATCTGTGTGTTAAGTCAGCTTCTTTGGAGTTTCTTGTGGGGCATGCGGGCAAGGTGAATTCTGAAATAAGGTTAGGATTCCTGTGAAAAGAAAGATGAGTAAATAGATATTGCCTACGTAGCAACCAGTGACTGCTATGTGTAGGCAAGGTTGAAAATCATGTAGTAAAACTTAGCCACATATAAAAAGATTTGACCTTTTCTTTAATCTTTATTTGTTTTTGAGAGAGAGAAAGAGTGACAGACAAAATATGAGCAGGGGAGGGGCAGAGAGAGAGAGGGAGACAGAGAATCTGAAGCAGGCTCTGTGCTCTGAGCTGACAGCACAGAGCCTGATGCAGAACCTGAACTCAGGGACAGTGAGATCATGACCTGAGCTGAAGTCAGAGGTTTAGCCGACTGAGCCACCCAGGAGGCCCTGACTTTTTTTTAATACTCGGTTCATACACAATTTATGAAAATCTCATTGGAAATAATTCAAGTACATTATAGACATGTAACATAGGTATATTAAACTGAGGATATGTGAAACCACTATCACAAACATTTCATTTTATTTTGAGAGCTTTGGATGGATTATTATAATTTACCACTTTTATTGAATAGACTATGAGAACATCTCCTTTAAGAATTGCAGCTATTTTATGATTAATTCCCCCTACCATTATATGAAATATAATTTCAATATTGTCATAACATAAATGTAGTAATGCATTTAACCTGTACCTGGTAAATACCTACTTCAGAGTGTAATAGGTTAGGTGTTCAGAAATTATAAAAATATGGCAGAAAGGGGTTTGGTCCCCAGGCTCTTAATGGTATAATCAAAGAGATAAGATGTGTATAAATAACTCCAGTGCAAGGGAGAAAATAAGCTCCATTAGAGAAGCATAGATAGACGGTAACAGGAAATGAGGCTCTTTCTGTACAAGATTATCTATGTGAGTTTTCCAAAGCAAATCTCAATTTCCAGTTCTTGTCGAAATTATTACCAGCTTTTCTTACTTTATCATTACTTATGTCATTATCAGCAGCTGCTTGCTCTTATCATATGCTAGTTTTACCTGCTTATGAGTCACAATAGAAGGACTTTTACAACAAAGCATTTAATTACTTTTTTGCCTCTAGGGAAGTTATAAGCTAAGATATTAAGGTAAAATGGCACCTATGTGCTCAGCCTCAAAAGCAGTCTTCATCCCTGCTCTCCCTGTAACACCTGAAGTAAATAATGCTATCTGTTATAGGTCTTAGCCAGTAATTTTTTTTTAATCCACAACTGTCCTAAATAGTCCAAAGTTTAGACCAACCTAATTCAATATTTTGACTGGAATTATTCATGAATTATATCCTCATATGCTGCTTTGGACACGTATATGTAATTAATGATGCATACCCCCAGAATTAAATTGTCAGATAGAAAATAATAAATAGCATGGTAGTTAGTGAAAATGGGCATTTTTTCAGCTACTTCAAACTGAGATCTGCATTTTGAACATTAGTTTGATCATTTTATTTGAAGGTACTATGAATTCACAGAACAGGAAGAAAAAAAGATGTGATCTTCAGTCCCAAATCTAGCACTAACTAGCTGGATTACATTTATAATTGTATTTGTTATCTCTGTCTGACTGTTTTCATCTATCAAATGATAAAGTTAAACCACTCAACTCTCAATATCCTCTCTTTCATGTCTAAATTCTAGAGTGAAATATTAGACACAAAATATCAAACTAGATCACAAAACTTTGTGAAATTATGTTTAACATTATTTTTATTTATCTGCATAGAGATTTCCATATATTAACATAGGTAATTGAGAGCTGCTTTCAATGGGGGAAATAATAATCTATTTTTGTAGGAGGAAATTAATCGTTTTTACCCTTTTGAATATATCCAATCATGGGAATGTTGCTTGCACTATCTCTTTTAATTTTCAAGCAATCCTTCAAAGTAGATATTAGACTATCATAGACACTGATGAAGAAAATAAAGCAGAGTTAAAATTACTTGTCCAAGAAGATCATGCAACTAGTAAATAGTGGAGGTGGAATATAAAGCCATGCCTCTCTAGGCTTTTTTATTATAGTCAAATGAATCTGCATAATCTGTTGAGAGGCCCTGTTGAACATGTAACACTTATCAGTGGGGATGATAGTTCAGAAAAACATATTTATTTTCTTAGAATCATATATTTATAAACCACAGAAAATAGGTATTTCACTAAGGGTTCAGTAAATGTTGAACAGTTTAGTTTGCCAAAACAATTTAAGTAGGGGAGGCCTGGACAGTGTGGAACAATCAGCTTTCCCTTCCTTTGTACAAGTGATAGAAAGAACTTCTCTCTAAGGCTCCAGAGAATGCTTTGAAATACTCTACAGGGTATAATGTGGGAGAATCTGGCCATAGTTTCCATTTATATAAAGAGAGTTTTTATTTTAAAAGCACTTTCACATGCATTATGTAAATATTCAGTAATGAATATTTAATCCAAAGGCAACTGAGCCTCATCTATATTTTTATGGAGCATAATTTAAGCAACTTTTAGTCTCCCGATATCTCTGCCCTCTGAAGAACCCCACTTATGACAGCCTGTTAAAAACTAGATTTAATAAATGTCCAATATCAATTCACCTTGCATATAAATAAACCACTTCATTCCAAAATACAACTTATTACAGATAGCTTTGTTCTTCTAGAGTCCGTGGGCTGCACCGTAGTACAATGGAAATAGTACACTGCAGGACACTTAGGCAACCTACTCTGTAGGGCTGAAATTGCTCAAGATTAAAATTAAAACAATAAACTTCAGCCTAGATGTGTCTTCATTACTAAGGCTTTGGGTCATTTACTTTAACAATGTCAACTTACTTTCGGTCTCACATTCCGTTTAATTAGCAAAGGAAGTAATATGCAAGAGCACACCTCATGGTGTCCCATTACCTTGGAGAAATGTTTTATCTGCTCCTAAAAATAACAAGTCCAATTCTTACACCCTCTGTGGAATGAAAAGATATCTCAATGGGAAGACACCATACAAACACTAGAATAAAATTGGCTCTCAATGTCTAAAAAAGAATGTAGTTAGAATGATGATAAAACAGGTACTGTGTATGTTTTATACCTAACATTGTGTAAAAAAAAAAATTGCGTTGTCTCAAACCATTACATAAAAGTAATGTTCTAACCAGAAAAGAAATTCTAACCAAATAGTGAAGGGAAGCTGAAACTAATAGAAATAGTACATATCCATTCTGGTAAAATATCAGTTTAGTTACTAACAGTGGATATGAAAATCAACATATGTTTTACTTCCAAGTATTTTGAAATTGTAGAAGAAAGGAAATCTAGCTGTATTTATCCAACCCCTGGCATGAGAATGCAGCCTGGCAGTCATAATATATAATTTTTAAAATAAATAATCCAAAGAGTAGTACATGGTTTATTTTGGTTAACACAATGGAAGGCTTAAACAGTACATTGTATGAGCAGGACTCATTAGACATGATCATAAAGCAAATTATTTTATTTCTCTTACGTTTATTCTGGGGTGAAGTCCTCCTCCTGCGTCTGGATAAGACAGACTGGCTCTTAACTTCTCTATTCACAATTATGTAATGAAGAGTTCTATTATCATGTTAAGTCAATAAACAAGGTGTGCTCTATGGAAATTGTACTTTCTGTCCAATTTACTATAATTTTTTCACTCTCCCTCACTAGAGTCTGTTCTATGTAGTTTGTTTTAGGTGAAGGATGAGAGTTTGTAGACATCTTTCCCTACGGTTGCTCCTTCACATTGCTACCTCAACTTCTTGGTCCCTTTGGTTTTGGAATGGGAAGCAGGTAAGACAAATAAAGGGAGCAGGAAAGCACCAGACTTCTACTTTTATAAGATGGCTTCTATAATTACCACAGATTTTCTCCTCCTGTAGTTACAAGGTCAGGTATACATTTTTCACCCATGAATTTCAGTCTCCACTCAGATCAGGCTGGCAGCAGCAGAAGTCACTATTAACTGAGGGCTTATTATATGCTGGATGTTATGCAAATCATTTAATGTACATTTTCTGATAAAGACCCACTTAGCACATTTAGGAGTAGGCTTGTTAATTTCATTAGTATGTAGAGAATGTCAAAATCAGAGAGGGTAAATGTATTCTTCAAATTATTATAGCTCATAAGGGAAGGAGGCAACAGGTAAACAAAGGACATGCTGACTCAAATGCTCTTATGTAATGTGTGATACTACCTCCCTGAATGACCTTGAATAAATGAGATACTGTCTGGAAGGTGATACAGATACTAACAACCACAGAGCCCACAAATAGAAGTTCTGCTTCATACAGCACGTGAGTGGCTCAGTCTGTTGAGCATCCAACTCTTGACTTCAGCTCAGGTCATAATCTTGCGATTCGTGAGTTCAAGCCCCACATAGGGCTCTGCGCCAACTGCGCAGAGCCTGCTTGGGATTCTCTCTCTTTCCCTCTCTCTCTGCCTCTCCCCTGCTCATGCTCGCTCTCTCTCTCTCTTTCTCTCAAAATAAATAAGTAAACTTAGAAGAAAAAAAAAAAAACTCAGCTTCTGATTCTTGGAACTAGATTTCTGTTTTTGTGATAGGGTCAGGCAAGTGAGAAGTGGACTCCGTGTCTTGCTATGTTGTATTTACAAAATAGGTTTGGTCTGATTACTGCTCCCTATCTAAATAAATATGTGCACATATACACCTACACACATGCACAAGGACACATATACAACTGACCATCTATTCAGCAAGCACTAAAACAGGCACTGAAAATATAAATATGAATGAAATAGGATCCCTGCCTCTAAGAGCCTTGTGGTTTCACTTTGAAGACAAGATGGATTATAACACAATCAGATAAGTGTTATTAATAGATGAAAAGAAAATATTTGAAGAACATTGGGATAGCACAATTTCCTCCTTTGTCTATAAGGATTGGAGAATGAAGAGGCATTTCTGCACTGCAGGCCTTTTCTCCATTTTGCAGCTTATGTCACATTTAATTACATTCATTAGTCCATTTTTATTACTTATCTAAGTAACCCATTTATTTACACAGCATACAACAGTAAGCATTCTTGCCTTCTTGCAGGCATCTAAAAAATATGTCCCTGGGAGCCTGGGGGGCTCAGTCGGTTAAGCATCCCACTCTTGATTTCAGCTTAGGTCCCGATCTTGGGGTTTGTGAGATCAAGCCCTGCATCATGCTCTGTGCTATCAGATTGGGATTCTCTCTCTTCTTCTTTCTCTGTCCCTTCCCTGCTCATGCTCTTGCTCTCTCAAAATAAATAAACTTTAAAGACTATGTCTCAAATGGCTAAACAAATGGATGATTTAGGGATTGGACTTGTCAGAGGTGAGGAAGCCTGAGATGATCTGGTTACTAACCATAAGAAGCTTACTTTTTAATAAGAGAAAAATATAAGTAAACAAATAAAAACAATTAAATGCAGAAAGTGATAAATGCTGTAAGTTTTGTGGTAAGTGGTATAAGAAATGGCCGTGGGTGTCCTGTTTTAAGTCATAATAGATTTCACTGAGCTGGCATAGCTGTATTAAAATAAGCATCCCCTTCTTTTTCTGTCTTGATTCTTCTCCACTGCATAATCAATGAGATAGCAAGCTTATTGTTATTCAGATAGGTACCAAAAATTAATGTTTGGAATCAGAGTCATTTCTCAAATGAGATTGAAAGAGGTTTCTAACGGCCATTACCTCATCAGCATTTAGCGTCTCTTTTGAAGGACAGGAGAGTATGGAAAAGAAGAATCAGAATTAGGAAGAGTGGAGATAAAAGAAAAGCCAAAGGAAAGGAATTTTTTTCATTATGCTGTAGACTTTAATGGATCTCTGTTGTCAGTCTAATTTGTAAAGATCAATGACTTCTGTTAAACGGCAGTCTGGGCTTCCCTATCTCCTTTTAATTCATCTACTCAGCACATGCTTTTCCTTTTGAAAGATAAGAACACGAGGGAGTTTTCAGATATTTTTGCTAGTCCTTTTTTTTCTTTCAGCTATCAAATAACCTAAAATGTATATGATAATGAAAACTTCTTATCAAGGACTAGGACATGAAAGCCACCATTCGAAATACTGTCAAGATACAGGCAAACTTCAGTTTATCAGAGTGCATTTAGGTTGTATTTACAAGTTGCCAAATATAAGAAGGAAAATGAGAAATTGAGTTCAATTTTCAGAAATTTCTTAATGTCTGGCTGTAAAAAACGACAATATAACTGGTTCAATTGTCACAAATTATCCCGATAGTCCTTATGTCTAAAAGGAACCTTAAAATTCTTCGTGCAAACATATTCTACATATTCCATGGAATGTGTTCCTCATACTATGTGGAATAGAAGATATGACCCTTGTTTTTAGTTGATCGTTATCTATTTACCTAATATTTATAAGACTTTTGTCTGACACTCAACACTGACGGATCCAGCTTTTTGTTACTTCAGTGTCTTGTTTTATTAGTTTAAAATACAAGAGGAGAAAAAAATAAAAACATAAAACACAAGAGGAGAAGAAAATATATTACATTAAAACACTGATAAATGGTAATTTAAATAACATTGTAAATATGTAATACTAGATGATAAATGTAATTTTATATGTAATACATATTATATATAAGTATATAAATATATATGTTATATAAAGATATACTATATACATTTATAAATAGTATATGATATTTTACTATATAAAATTTCTACTTTTATGGATTCATATATATATGAATATTTTGCTCCTCTGTTTCCACAGAAGACAGCTCATTTCTAAAAGTAAGATATTACAAATTAATGGTATTTTATTGCAAACTTTTAGAATGCAGAATATATTCTAATATTTAGTCACAGTTACCCACATCCACTGTATAAATGTTGAAAGTCCCACCATATAATATTAACATTGAGATCCTAAACAACCTTCAATCATCTAGAGAAGAATCAATTACCTTTTGCATAATGTACTATAAAGGTCAAGGAAGTTGACTAATACATTTTAAAAGAGTTTTCAATAATACATTTGAAATCAAAGGGTTTCCTGTTTGTCTCGCTTAAAATGAAAGATAATTTACCACAATATTCCATTTTATTTGCTATGTGATTTACTTTCAAAGAATTTTGGAGTCTATGGTAAAAAGACGGTCTAAGAAAATGAAAGAGCACTGTGACAAGAGTCAAACTGACTTGGGTGTGAATCTCATCTCTGATGATCAAGCAGATTTGTAATGGCAAAGCAGAAAAAGAGAACCTAAAAGAAAGGTGTATGCTCATTTTTTTTTTCTCTCATTCAGCCTTGCAGCTGAAAGAACCCAGCAGAGTTCAACACCTAGGGGGTAGGCTCAAAGAGTGGTACTGGGAGCCACGTTTATACCCTCATCACAAAAACTAATTGTACTCATGTCCCTGGGGCAAAAAGCAAAGGAAACAGAATTTGTTAGAAAGTCTCTAAGAAACCCAAATCAGTGTTACTGACTGGCACAGACCCATTCATTCTTTCATTTCCCATTCCATTCTTCTTCAATTCTTTGTTTCCTTCAAAAACAAATCACGAATAAGACATATACTTACATTGAAAAATGAGAAAAGGATCTTAAGAAAAAGGCCCTTGAAGAACAGCAATAAATTGTTAGAAAGTACGAGATGAGTTATAATGGGAGAGTTCAAACAAATACTACTCCTTAGTCTCAAAAAATTACAAAAATACGACCTTTCAAAACAAGCTCATTGCTCAGATAAGAGAAATGGAAGTTCAAGGAAGTGATTATAAGACAAAGGAAGGAGATAAAATTAATCTGGAAGTGCTGAGAGGAAAAGTAGAAGTTAAAACTAAAGGCTCTACTGGGAGGAAAGCAGCATTTAATGCCACAAAAGTAGAGCAAATATGACTGACAAAAGCAGCTGGGAGACAGTGGTTAGGTGAGGATAACATAGGCGTGGAGGGACACCATGATTACGCAGGGTGTGAGGGAGGACAGAGGCAGAAATTGAGGAAATGCAACATCAGTGATCCTGACTGAGCAAACTTAAAGTAAATCGTGTGTAAAAAGCATATATATTATCTGAAATTTTGTTTTAAAAGTTTGTTTTCTAATTAAAAGGAAAACTCATTCCCTGAGAAAGAAAAATATAATAAAATAACTAAGACTATTCTGGTCAAGCTACAGAATTTTCATGGTTTAAAAAAAAAAAAAAAAGAAGTCAGGTTACATGGGGTAGAAATTCAGAATAACATCATATTCTTTCATAAAAATAGTCAGTAATGGGACTTACTGAAGATACATCTCCACAATTTGGAGGTGAAAAAATATTGGTCGCTTATGCTCAAAAACAAACAAACAAAGAAAAGAAAAAAAATTAAGATTCATATACAGAAGGAATAAAAAAGGGGGGAGGGGATGTTGAATGAAGGAAGGTTTTAGGTAAGTGAAATGAAAAATAACCAAATAGTGCAGCCACCGGTGAGATTATCTAAATAAAAGAACTCAGGAATGAAGAAGCTGTGTTTCAGACTCATAAAATGACCTCCTGAAGCAAATTCATTATAAAATACACCTCAAAATGACTGGAATTATATTTAATAGAATTTAATATAAATTAAAAAAGAAGAAAGAGTAGGTTGTGACAATTTCCCTGTTTTTAAAGGATGGTGTCAATAGTTATAGTCCAATTTAAAATTTAAAATACACAATTAAAGAACACATGATGATTTCACTCTAATGTGGAATTTAAGAAACAAAACAAATGAATAAAGGGGGGACAAAGAGAGGCAAACCAATAAACAGACTCTTGGCTGTAGAGAACAAGTTGGTGGTTACCAGAGGGGAGATGGGGGGGTAGGGAATGGGGAAATAGGTGATGTAGATTAAGGAGTGCACTTGTGGTGAGAGGAATTTAAGTAAAAACTTAAAAAAAAAAAACCATGATGATATTGGAACTATTTTCACTTTTCTCAACTTTAAAGGGACCTTTTTTATCTTTTCTTTTTTTTTTTCAATATATGAAATTTATTGTCAAATTGGTTTCCATACCACACCCAGTGCTCATCCCAAAAGGTGCCCTCCTCAATACCCATCACCCACCCTCCCCTCCCTCCCACCCCCATCAACCCTCAGTTGTTCTCAGTTTTTAAGAGTCTCTTATGCTTTGGCTCTCTCCCACTCTAACCTCTTTTTTTTTTTTTTTCCTTCCCCTCCCCCATGAGTTTCTGTTAAGTTTCTCAGGATCCACCTAAGAGTGAAACCATATGGTATCTGTCTTTCTCTGTATGGCTTATTTCACTTAGCATCACACTCTCCAGTTCCATCCACGTTGCTACAAAGGGCCATATTTCGTTCTTTCTCATTGCCATGTAGTACTCCATTGTGTATATAAACCACAATTTCTTTATCCATTCATCAGTTGATGGACATTTAGGCTCTTTCCATAATTTGGCTATTGTTGAGAGTGCTGCTATAAACATTGGGGTACAAGTGCCCCTATGCATCAGCACTCCTGTATCCCTTGGGTAAAGTCCTAGCAGTGCTATTGCTGGGTCATAGGGTAGGTCTATTTTTAATTTTCTGAGGAACCTCCACACTGCTTTCCAGAGTGGCTGCACTAATTTGCATTCCCACCAACAGTGCAAGAGGGTTCCCGTTTCTCCACATCCTCGCCAGCATCTATAGTCTCCTGATTTGTTCATTTTGGCCCCTCTGACTGGCGTGAGGTGATATCTGAGTGTGGTTTTGATTTGTATTTCTAAAGGGACCTTTTTTAAGCACTATATTTTTGAGTGTATGTGTACGTGTGTGAATAAATATTTATCTTACATTCAACCATTCCTTCTCTTATACTTCTGTGGTGTTAGTTGTTAAATTTCACTGAAATAGCATAATACTTTTTATTAAATAACATGCATAGCATACTTCATTTTTCATAAAATATTATCAATCTCTCCTGCTATACACATGTGTTTATAAGAAATATCATAAATTATGGTTGGCAGATATTGATAAAGCATATTTCTGGGAGATTGGATATTCTATGATATTTTTACTAGTCTTTCTATTTCCCTGTATTTGTCCTGTATTTTCCTGTCTTCTTATAATGATCATATATAATTTAAAGAAAAATGCTTTTATTTTAGCCTTCAAAAATATCAGCATATTTCTTCCATCTCTGTATTCTATCATACTGTTTTATATTAAAATAGTGTTTAGCCATTTTCCAAAATGTTCTAATTATCAGTTGCCCAAAAATGATTTATATTCAGATTACAAATTATTCATATCCACACATTCACAAAAGCTTTTAAAAGTATATCTCCCCAAAGTCTGTTCTGGAAAAAAAAAATAGCAGGTTATTCTTCATTTTAACTCAAAGTTTTCTACAGATGCCGGGGCCCAAACTAAATTTAAAATAGTTCACTACTTGGAGCACCTGGGTGGCTCAGTTGGTTAAGCCTATGAGTCTTGATTTTGGCTCAGGTCGTGATCTCATGATTTGTGAGTTCAAGCCCCACGTAGAGCCTGCTTGGGATTCTCCCTCTCTCTCCCATGCTCTCTGCCCCTCTCACATGCTCTCTCTCTCTCTCTTAAAATAAATAAATAAACAAACAAACTTAAAAAAAAAAAAAAAACAGGTCGCTATGGTATGTGTATGAGTGCCTAAAATCTCTTCCTAAACATATTCTCCCACCCACCACCACCGTGACCCCACCACCTAGTCACCACTGCCAAGTAAAAGCTTTCATCCACCCGTCTGTTTCTATATCCTTCAGATGACCAGAGTTGCACAATTCAAGCATGAAACCATAGTCAGCATGGGCTCCATGCATTCTACACCTAGATTGAGCATAAGTTAAAATTTTGGGGGTCCACAAGTCTGTGTCACTGTCGTGACTGAAGGTCTTTGGGGTACTTTAAACCAAGAAAGGTTAATAGTGTTCCCATACATACAATCACGTATAGGCAAACTCTGGTTGAATTGTTAGGGTGGGGGTCAGCTCTCTTCCTCCCTCCCTTGTTCCCTTTCAGGTAGAGGTATGTCCATTAGTGAAACACTCTTGGTTCCTCTTCATCCCTCCACTAACTTCTCTATTCCAGTCAGTCTATCATTACTGGTGTGTCTAACAAGCCTGTCTAACTCTGAGGATGAATGAATATGTGGAAGACCATTCAATTCCTACATATTAGCACTTTCTATAATAATTAGTTCCTTTTTTATTTTATTTTTTTTACATTTATTTATTTTTGAGAGAGAGAAAGAGCACCAGTGGGGGAGGGGAAGAGAGAGAGGGAGACACAGAATCTGAAGCAGGCTCCTGGCTCTGAGCTGTCAGCACAGAACCCGACGTGGGGTTGGAATGCATGAACTGTGAGATCATGACCTGAGCCAAAGTCAGACACTAACTGAGCCACCCAGGTGCCCCATATAATAATCAGTTGCTTAATAAAGATTATACTTTGACTTTCATTCGTCTGATCCTGTATAATATTTCTCAACTGATGTATAGCCTTGGAAGAGATATAACACTGAACTTATGATTGGACCCCACCAAAGTATATTGTAAATAGTAGGAAAACATCATGAAATGGTATAATCTCCAACCCTTAGGCTGTAGGATTCTGTAAAACACTGTCTCAAAACACTAATGCACCTTCTAAACCTTACTCAGTGTAGTATTCTGCATGCTGTAAATACTGATTCTGTTACCTATTTGGTTGGTAAATATCATAATAAGAGTACATAGCATACTGTTATCCTTATTACTATTATCATATTATAATGGACTATAGGGAAAAGGCTTTCATTTTTTGAAATTAATTCTGAAAGATATACTTTTTTTTTCCCTTCAATTCAATGATCCAGTTTTTTAGGTTAACATCTCTGATATCAAGATACCATATAGCATACCATAGTTTGTCAGCATTACTCTTGGTTTCTTAGTAGTATTAAAATAATTACATGTCCTTACACTTAATAGCATATTAGATTTGCTTAAATGTGGTATATGGACTGTCTTCATCTGGATTGAACTTGAAGTTTGAAAAGTGACTTTTAAAATCTTTTTTTTAATACTTACACTGCTGTTGAAATAAGCCATTGCAAATGTGAATTGTTAAAATAAAATCAAAAGAAAATGCCAGAAATATTTTGCCTCTCTCTTTGAGATGTTAGTTTGAATCAAATATCTGGAAGTCAATGACTTCTCTGAAAGTGGATATGGATGTCCTGAAGCTTAGGGGAAACCTGGGAAGTCAGAGTTTAGGGTTGCCTAGAAATATCATGTGGTACAAAATTATTCCGTATGCTTGGCAATTCATGGTTCCTCGCCTGCCACCTGATAAATTGATAATACGTGGGTGTGCATAGTCTGAGAAAAATGCTCCTGTCCCCATACAGAACATTCATGCTTCACTCCTGGCTGAACTACAGAAAAGGCCACGAGATAACTCAAAAGCCTGCATCCTTCGTGAGAGGGTTAACAATAGCCACAGAAGAATAAAGGTCTCACTACTTGTCCAAGAAGTTTAAAAATGGGAGGTATGATCGTCCATATCCTCACCTTTGACAGACAGTATCATTGGAGATGTCCCACCTCTGTTGGGACTTGAAACAACAAAAGGAGAAAACTACTCTGTTTCCAACTTTGTACAATTGTCTTTATATAGTTTTGATCTTGTGTATTTTATGAAGATTGAAGATATTTATCTTTTTTGCCTTGGTCCGTTTAGCTATTTCCATCCATCACAATAACAACTTGTAGCAAGAAATTAAACTTTGCTCTTCCCTATGGTAAAAAATAGGGCAGTTACTTCCTTAGGAATAATTGTTTAGGAAGCATTTAAGGAAGATTATAGATCCCTGGAAAATACAGTGGCTTTATCTTCCTTCTCCTCTGTATTAAATTAACAGTACAGTGGAGAATAACCGGGGAAAAACTAACTTCAGCAAACTTGTAGTGATTTTACACTACTTGCAGAAACTGAGATGTAGTTCTCTTCAGAAGCACTGAGAGATGAGATAAACCAGTAAATCATTTACGGTCATTAATACTGTAGTTCTTTAGAAAGCCAAAGTCACACTTTCACACACCCACAACAATTACATTAACTGTAGCAATACAAAGTTTGATATATCAGTTATGAAGATGTGAATTTGTTTCCTGGTTCAAAATGCATATCTGAAAAAACTTTTTATAAAAACACAGTTTTTGTTCCTATTTTTAAAAATTAGGTGGACATACACATGTTTTTTAAGTTAAAGTAACTAAAGTGGTTTAACCTAAGGAAAAAATAAATAAATAACTTGAGGATTGTAAAATGTTGGAAGTAGATGGCCACTTACTTATTTCCAAGCATTAAATTACTTTTAAAATGTCAATATAGCTATAATATCTTCAAGTACTTTCAAAATTTGTGTAAGAAAAATGTGCTATTCATGCTGGGTTATTCAGCATAAACTTCTATGTGGCTTTTCATATGTAGATAAATTTACTCTCCCAATAGAAACTAAGGAAATAAAAAAGGCCAATCAATTTCCTTTATGGGTGAAAACTGGCCCTGCTGCTTGGTGATATTCACCTTTTAAAGAGTTAGATAACAATTCTTCTTGGCAATGACTATCACACAGTGTATTATTTATCCCTTCTGAAAGCCATCACCATAGAAGATGATTAGGTTTTGTGTAAGAAATTCATTTGACCATAAAAATGTTAGTTGAAAAATAAATAAATAAATAAATAAATAAATAAATAAATAAATAAATAAATAAAGGCAAAATCCCTTCCTGTGAAATACAACATTAAATTTGCTCTCTACTGCTTTCTCTCTTCTACCCTTTACTCTCTGAGGTAAAATTTTATTTAAATACATCACAATAAATACCAGTAAGTATGTATCACAGATTCAGATACCTCTTACCTTCAAATCTCATGTTGTTCCTTGTTATCACCAATGCATTTTTTTAAGAAAAGAGCATAAATGACATTTGGTGATATCCTATCTTTAAAACTTCCTGGCAAAGAATTGTAGTTTCCACACTCTCAATATTTTGGGGAATTTCTCATCTTCTGCACTCTAATCCATCCTTTGGAAACATGTAAAATATGTACAAAGTACTGTAAATATATAAGCCCTATGAAGGTACCCATGTGAAATTTTGCCCTTTCTCACTCATGATTTTGAAATCAATAGTAGTATTTGGTGTAGGAAATAAAGGCAAAAAATAAATAAATAAATAAATTTCCTTGCTACTTTCAGCCCATTGATAAGTCCTTGAGACAGGCAGAGCGACCTTCCTCTGGGAGCTCAGCTGCCTGGATGACAACACTTTGCTAAGGACAAGAGGCAATCTTAGCTAAACATTATCCAGACCTTCAAGATCCTGTTTAAGTCTACTTTAACATACAAAAATTCTTTGGAAACTTCCTTTATCTCTACCTTTCAAGATATATATTGGCAATCATACCCCAAGCATATGGCCCCACTGATACACACCTGAAGGGTCTCATGACTGAGTTTTTATTAAACAACAATAAATTACCTTTTCCTAACAATGGCTAGCCCCCTCAGGATCCTGGAAACCTTGCTTCTAAAATACCGTAGAGACTTATGCCATGCCTAACCCTCCCCATCGTGAAGGTATATAATCAGTCATCTGTCACAACCCCAGTGCAGCTTTTTCTGCCCACGGGTCCTGTCCTTGTGCTTTAATAAAACCACCTTTTAGCACTGAAGACATTTCAAGAATTCTTTCTTGGCCCTTGGCTCTGAAACTCAACACTTCAAACCACATCAGTATTCAAGTATCTTTTCCTTCATAGTTACATAGAGTAAACTATTATTAATATTCAACCCCTCCAAATATAATTATCAATCCTAAAACTTAACATGTTGGAGTGCACTAACTTCAATTCTGGAACTTCTGATATTCATGTTTTATATTATTATTTTAGATGATCTCATGTAAGGAAAGCTGTTTTTAAGAATGGAACATGAAATGAGATTTTAGTTTAAGTGATAGTCACCATCCACAGACTCATGGATTTTTAATTTTTATTTTTTCTGATTAGACTATATTTAGGCAACAGTCAAAGTTCATGGCATGTACCAATTTATAATTTTGTCAGGTGTAGATTTGAATTGCCTGTTGTGGGGCTTGAACTCACCAACCATGAGACCATGACCTGAGCTGAAATCAAGAGTTGGACACTTAACCAACTGAGCCACTCAGGTGCCCCAGGATTGCTTTGATTCTATGGAGATCAATTTGGGAGACCTGACATGATAACAATATTAAGTATTTTAATGCAAAATATGGTTGTTCTATTTATTTACATTTTTAAAAAGTTCCCTCAACAGTATTAGTTTTTCACTCTACAGAACTTATACATATCTCATTAATCAATTTCAAATATTTTATATATTTAATGCATTTAACATTTTTATTTTTCAAATTTTGTTGGAGGAATGAAGGAATATAATATGAATATAATGAATAGATTTTTATATAAAACTTGTATAATGTGATATTCAAAAAAATTAATTCTGTGTCTTCTGATTTTTAAAGATTTTCTAATTATACAATATTGGCATCATAAAGAAAAGAAAATGTTAATTTTTACTTTCAAGTAATCATTGTTGCTATTGTTCTTTTTCTTATCTTATTAAACTGACCAGGAAAAATGTTGACAGAAGTAGTGAAAATAGACACTCTTGCCATGTTCTCAATTTTAAGGAGAAAACATTCAGTATTTCACCATTAGATATTTGTTACTGAAGATGTATTCATAAATGCTCTTCATCAGATTGAAGTAAATCCTGTCATTTCCTAATTTGCCAAGACTTGTGAATAGCTTTTGAAGTTTGTCAAATGATTTTTCTACATCTACTGAGATTTTTTTTTTCATTTTTCTTATTTGTGTGGTGAATTACATTGATCTTCAAATCCTTGAATACCTGGGATAAACTCTACTAGATGCTGATATACTATCATTTTTAGAAAACACTCAGATGGATTTGATTTGCTAACATTTTATTAAGGACTTTTCCATCTATATTCATGACAGATATTTTTCTATAATTTCCACAGATATCAGGCAGGCCAAATTGACTGACAGTACTTTTTTAGTGTCTTATGTCATACTCATTTTCTGACCATTTTTAAAATCAGTTCCTCAGACAGAAGTTTGAAATCACTAATTATAGTTGTGGATGTGTCCATGTCTCACCTTAGTCCTTAATTTTTGCATGAAGTATTTTAAAGCTGTGTTATTAGTTACCTACACATAGAGGACTGTGTGTCTTTAAGGGAAATGACTCTTTTATAATTATGGAATGTCTCTCATAACTTTTTCCTGTTAGAAAAAATAGACAGAAAATTTTTTTCTATTAGAAAAAATGTTTTTTTCTAATAGAGAAAAAGTATAAAATACCAATAATAGGTGTAGTTTTCTACACCATCTACACACTTTGTCTATTTCTCAGTGTTTAAGGTTAATATTTTTTCTTCAGGCTTGAAATATAACTGACATAACATTATATTAGTTTCAGGTGTACAGCAGATTGATTTGATATTTGTATATATTGCAAAATGATGACCACAATAAGGCCAATTAACATCTATTACCATACATAGTTACAAAAGGTTTATTTCTTTATTTTTTAAAGTTTATTTAGTTTGAGAGAGAAAGACAGAGACAGAGACAGAGAGACAGAGAAAGAGAGGGCAAGGGACGGAGAGAGAGGAAGAGAGAGAATCCCTACCAGGCTCCACGCTGTCAGCCTGACTCAGAGCTCAATCTCATGACCCGTGAGATCATGACTTGAGCCAAAATCAACAGTCAGATGAGAAACAGTTAATTTCCTTAAAAGAGCATATAATTGTCTTATTAAAAAAAATCTAGTCTGACAACTTTGGTCCTTAGTTGATGTGTCTCTTCTATTTAAGTGGAAAGGTAAATAGAAAGGTAATTTTTCCATCAACTATCTGTTTTTGTTTTCTCCATTTGATTCAACTCATCTTTGTTTCTTTTTTTACTTCTTTCCTGAATTTAACTGGATTATTTTAATATTCCATTTTATTTCATCTATTTGTTTAGTCAATACTCGTTTCTGTTTAGTGGTTTCTCTAAGGTTTCTAATTAATGCATTTTTATTTATCAGCCTATCTTCAAAATGTATTATATATATTTGTATAAGATCGTCAAAACAATGTACTCCCAACTTCCCCATCCATTCTTTGTGCTATTATTTTAAATATACTTATGCAGTAGACATCTCAGTACTTTGCTATTGTTTTTACATTAAAAACTCAGTTATTCTTAAAAAAAGATACCCGCATATATGCCATCTTCACACTTTTTTTACTTGTATAGATTAGAGTTTCCTTTTGGTATAGATTTGTTTGTTTGTTTTTGGCTTGAAGAACTTCCTTTTATATTTTTTGTGAAAATTTTTTTGTGAATTTTCTTCAACCTCTATCTGTGTGAAGATCTCTAATTTGCTTTCATTTTTTGTTTTTATGTAAATTATGTTTTTCTTAATATAGATATTTTCTTGATATAAAATTCTCAGTTGTTTTTCTTTCAGCATTTTAAAGTGTCATTTCATTGTCTTCTGACACACATTATTGCTGATGATAAAACAGTGATAATTTTTTTCTTTGTTCCCCTGTACACAATGTATCCTTTTCTGGATGCCTTTACTATTTTCTCATCACTTTTGGTTGGAAGAGATTGCTTTGTCATATGCTTTCAAGTGGTTTCCTTTGTATTTATTATTCTCCTTGGATATTGTTCAGACTCTTTGATCTAGGCAGCACTACCTTTCATCAAATCTGGAATATTTTCTTATTATATTGAAGATTTTTTTTCACACAACCTCTATTCCCTTTTGGGATCCAATTTCTTGATACAATTTACAGACCACTAAGTCTTTGTTCATTTATTTTCAGTTTTTTTTTTTCTCTCTATGCTTCACTTTGAAGGGTTTCTATTACTATGGTTTCAAGTCTACTAATCTTTTCTCTGCAGTGTTTATTTTGTTCACAAGACCATTAATATAAAATAATTTACTTTTAAAAATCTCTAGATATTCAAGTTCTTTTCTGTTTTTTGTTTTGTTTTGTTTTGTTTTGAGAAAGAGAAAAGGTGTGAGCGGGAAAGTGGCAGAGGGAGAGGGAGAAAGAGAATTTTAAGCAGGCTCCATGCCCAACATGGAGCCCTAGGAGGGTATCGATTTCACGACTGTGAGATCATGACCTGAACTGAAATCAAGAGTCAGACTCTTAACCTACTGAGCCACCCAGGTATTCCCCCCTTTTTGTTTTAGTTACTTTTTTATATTTCAATTTTCAAATTCATTATGTCTATGTTTTCTTTATATTCTTAAATATATTTATTGTAGCTCTACCAACATGCTTGCCTGATAATTCCAACATTTCTAACACTTTTAGGTATGTTTTTATTAACAGATTTTTCTCTTGGTTGGAAGTCTTATTTTCTTATTTCTTTACATGTCTATTAATTATTGTTTGGGTGGTGGACATTGTTTTCATGGTTTTAATTCTCTGTTTTCTGTTGTATTCCTTGAAAAATATCGAGCTTTTCTCTGGGTAGCAATTAGTTATCTGTGAATTAGCTTGATTATTTTGAGGCTGTTCTTTAAATCTTTGTTAGGGTGGCTCTAGAGTAGCCTCTTATTTAATTATAGTTTATCCTGCATATGAGATATGGTCTTTCTAGTGTCCTTACTGAATTATTTTTCCTCTCGGGCTGGTCAGAACTCCTGTCTTCCTGTCTGGGGAGAGCTCCAGAAATTATATGGTTTATAGATACTCTGTTGTTCCATTACCTTAAAGTTGTTCTTCAGCTGACCCAAGAAGTCTCTGTCTATATAAATCAAATTTACCAGTGAGTCAAAGACTCAAGGGAACCTTTATGTGCTTTTCTGCAGCTCTTTCTCTGCATAACTCCATTATCTGAGTACTTAGCCCCCCAAATTGTAAACATCTCACCTTCTCCAAATCTAAACTTGAACCTCAGAAAATTATTTGAATCTACTTGGGTTTCTCTTCTCTGAACTGTGCTCTGGAAACTTCATCTAAAAAGAAAGCAAAAGCTTTCATGTCATTTATCTCTCTCTCTCAGAGATTACATTTTAATATCATCTTTTTCCAAGGAAAGAAATAGAAGTTTCTTACATTTTATGCAGTTTTGTAGTTGTTTATGCCTAGAAGGCTAATCTGAGATAGTTAAACCATATGGTAAAAGAGAAATACATCAGGTATATTGTATTACCGTATGGATGTGTTATTAAATTATGTACTTTATCTTGTTTATCACTGTGTTAGCTACCTTAAAGATGAAAGCAAATGTCAATCACCTTTGGAGTCTATTATCAGTTAGCTGCACCCGTTCCTATGTAATGCAAAGAGCTTAGAACACTATCATTGTTTTATGTTTATCCACATTTGGTGTGATTATTATCACATATTTTGATTTTGCAGATAATAGAAACCCCACTATATATTACTATTTTTCATATATTTTTTTACTCTCTCTGGGTTTCATTTTAAGAGTTTCTATAATTTTTTAACAATAGGTTTCTATATTTAAGCAGATATTAATCCTTTCATGTGCTCTTCATTGTTTTCCCTGCTTCATTATGCCTCCATCTTATATTATTTTCCTTATGCATAAAGCAATCTCTATGAATCTTGTTTGTGAAAGTCACATAATATGGAGTTAGCTTAGTTTTTGCTTTCCTGGCATTGTTTATCACCTATACATTTTAGAGATATACTTTTTCTAGGTATTGGGTTTTCTGTTTTCTTTCTTTTTTTTCTATTTCTTTCTTTCTTTCTTTTTTTTACATTGGCATTCTAAATATGTCATTTAGTTTTCTTCTGTTTAATACTATCTCTGTGGAGAAGTCAGTTGCCAATATTATTGTTGCTCCTTTAAAGGTACTGTGTTTTCTTTTTTCTTCTGGCTACTTTCAAGATTTTCTATCTTTGGTTTACTTTGTATGCAAATGTTTTGACGTTTCTCAAGCACCTAGACGTATGGATTGACTGGATTGATATCTTTCCATTAATTTTGGAAAATTATTGTCTGATATCTCCTGAAAATTCCCCCCACCCTTTCTTCTCTAGTGACCATTCCCATTAGATAAATTATAAGATACTCTCATCATGTCCTCTTTATACCTCGGTGCATATGCTGCACATTCTCTATTACTTTATCTTTCCATTCAATAATACTTCCCTCTAATACATTTTATTCTCACATAATTTAAAATCAATTTAGTTCTTAATTTTAGTTATAATATCTTTTCAATTTTAGAATTTGCATTTAATAATTTTTCATAGATTTCAAATCTTTAGAAAAATTCTTTGGCAAAATTCTCTCTTTCACTTATTCTCCTGAACTTATTATACATTGAACATTACACATTATATATATTTCAAAATCTATCCTTGATAACTTCAACATCATGATCATCTCTGTTTCGGTTTTCATTGTCAATTTTCTCTGAATTGTCAATTATTTTTTCCTGTCTCCTGCATGCCTGTTAATGTTTGTTTGAAATTCAGATACTAGTTATTAAAAATCTGTGTTTTTCTTGAAGCACTCAGTGATTTTTTTTGCTTCATAGAGATTTTGATTTCTGAGAGGCAGTTAGAGAAAATCAAGCAATGAGATTACAGCTAAGTTTGAGTTTGTGTGGATATTCTTCTATTTCTAGGTCCACTTCTAGGACATAGCATTTCAGAGATTACAATGGAAAAACTGAGACAGTTACCAGGATCTTTTTCCTGGTAAACCCTGAATTTCAGAGTCCACTTCTGAGGGACTCTGGAGAGCTGGGCTCATCTCTTTAGTTTCTTAGCTATTGTTCTCTGCCTACTGTCTTATCCTCTCATACGATTTAGCATAGTAATCAACAAATACCTTTCAGAGAAAAGCAATGAATAATGTACAATGGACTTCAACATGCTTCCTTTCTCTCTGGGATCTTTAATTCCTTGGCTCCTTAATTCCTGGCAATTTTGGCTGCTTTCCAATGCTGTCTGAAGAATAACTTTATGAAAGATCTGGCATTTACAGTTGTTTTTCTTAGGGTGATTACTCTGATAAAATGCTATCTCATATCCGGAAGCGGAAGTGAACTGTTTACCTTTTAACTGTATTAATTGGTTACATATTATCCAAATGTAAATCCATTATCATTGTTCTTAATGTATGCCTCATTTAAAGGATGAATTATTAAAATGTTGGTCTCTAAATTGATGAAACTAAAATTTAATCTATACTGAATTGGAGACAGAAGAATGACCCGCAAATTGGGAGGCTGAAGGTTGTTATAAGAAAACACCAAAATTGTGATCATGAAATTACCTCTATCTTTCAATGATTACTGCTTCTAAATCTTACTAGATCCAGTTTTAAATTTGCATTTTAGCAACAAATTTTATGAAGAATCCATTTCAATCTTTAAAGTTGTATATGTATTCTAATGTATCAACTTTATTTGTAAAGGAGTATGTTTATATTATTTATGAATAAAATGGAAAAAAACATATTTACAGTGTGTGTAGTCATTTTTTAAAAACTGGTTGAAGTTTGAACAGAAAAGCATTCAGAAAATGCTGTGATAGAAAATGCATATCTAAAAATTTTTGTGAATTTGACTTTATCTTCAGGAACTTTCTGGAAGCAAGCCCAAACCTCTAGTATTATTTAGGAAAATGTTAAATTAAAATAGTGATATATCGTACAAGTCACAGTCTTTTTATTCTATGCTGACAAGAAACATGCACATGTATCTTTCATTCTTGATTAACTTTAACTAAACATTAGATCCATGTAAGTGGGAATTCGTATTCTTTCCAGAAACCTTGACGTCCACAAAAGAATATTTTAATTAGGTAGTTCTATTGATCAGTTGGAGAAATATTTTAAGTACTAAGTAAGACACTAAATTTATTTTCTGAACTGGTACATGCTCTCATTTTTTATTTACTTGAATTGTCAGAACTATTGAGAAAATGAAGGTTTGTTAAAGGATTTCTATTAATTCAGTCTGATTACCATTGAATCTTATAATCAGCTTCATATTTTAGCATGAATAACATGTAATTTTGCAGCCTGGGAAACAACATTTGGTTTTTACATCTTTATCAACATCAATCCAAGGCTGCAAGTTACTTATTAAATAGCACAATTTGGTTTAAATTCAGCTCATCAAATATGAGTTTCTCATCTCTCTGTTTAAGATAATTTAACTTTCTGGGGGTGGGGGGGAAGCTATCATGTTGATGTTGCACAATTCATTAATAAAAACACAAGCAGCTATATTTCAGTGTAGGTTTTGCAACGACAGATTGCCAAAAACTTCTGCAATTTCTACTTTGAAAACTGGAGTCCACCTGTACTCATATTAGGCAGGCAATATTTATATATTTCCTCTATGGCAGATAAGAGATTTAATATTTCTATACATCTTTAGGAAGAAGTGAGAGAGCCTGGTTTTCCATACATGGCAATCATCTTTAACTGGCAGCATTTGTGACAGAATAAACTCCATTAACTTGTTCTATTAGTGCTCTGTGCAGTCAGCAAGATCAATGCTGCATAAAATGATGAAATGACTAACAGACTTCCTCAGAGTCCTGCCGAGTGCTTTATGCCACCCAGAATATATAATTACTGCTCACATAAACAGGTAGAATTTGGTATTCTATTGCTCAGGCAATCCCTGGAAATTCAAGTTCTTAATGAGAAGAATAAAAATAAAGTCTTTCCTGTCTGTGCATACAAAATCATTTATTATACTTTTATTATGGACCTGTTATATGAAAAATAAAACTGTAGAGTAAAACCTAATCTCTTTTTTTTTTTAATTGGCTAATATGATGACCAAACAACTTGGCACAACCTAAAGAGCTTCAGACAGAAGAGATTTTCTGACCAGATGTCTCCCCAAAGCCCATTAGTTACTTGTGGACAGCAGAACACAAGGTGAGCCAAAAACAGAGGAAATAGGAGCTAATGAAGCCAGCAGACCTGAGGATACTTTACCGAATATAAGTAAACAAGAGACAGATATCACACCATTAAAAATAATCCAAGCTGCGTGTTTTGAAACAGGTATCTTGCTCTGGAGACGCCACAGCTGCTGGTACTTATCTGAAGAGAGGTGTTCTCTACTAGGAAACCTCATGCAACAAGGAACATTAGCCACTTCAGAAATATAAATGGGATTTTTCTTTCCTTCTGCCTCCATTTTCTGCTGTCTGCCTTTCCTCTCTACCACCCTCCCCTGCTTGCCCATTTGAGATGAAAGCTAGCTTCAGAGCTGACTAGCTGCATGGGCCTGCCAATACAAACCTTGAGTATATTACATTTTAGTCTAACAAAATATAGGAAGCATGAAGCTAAGCAATCACAAAGAAAATGATTGAAAGGAAGAGGCAGAACAGATGTAGAATGAGGAGAAGCATGGAAAAAAATCAACATTAAAATCAAATCCAAGCCATTTTTTGCTAGCAAGAATGAGTCTATGATTTGCAGATTGAATATAACTAAGAAGAAAGGTATTTTTCATAACAATGATTTATATATTCAGCCTTTTGTTGGAAAAGGATTCTTTTTGTACTATAGCAGTATCTCTTCTTGCTCTTATATTTAAAGGTCTTTTTGCATTTCCATTATAAACCCTTAGAATGAGTGTTTTGTAACTTGGCCACAAAAATGCACTGCAGATAGAAATTTTAAATTCAAGATATTATTCTTGCGGTGGATTTTCTAGGCTATTAACATTTTCATCTGTCCATTTGTGAGTTAATAAGACTATATGACTTATTTAAATGTTCTAGTTATAGACAATTGTTAATGCTTCCCTACATAAGTTTTTTTCCTGAAATAAAATTAAAAGTAAATGATGTAACAGTCTCTTCTGAATCAGTAGTTTCATGTTTATAACATCCATGTAATCAGGAAGTGAAAGTGAATGATTTGGATTTATTAAAGAGGCTGTATAAATCATGCAATCAGAACAAAGTGACAGAAGTTATTTTTGATCCACAGAATCACTGAAAATTAGAGTGGTAAAGAAATTAAAAGTCACTTAATGTGGTTAGGGTATAATAACCAAAGCAATACTCCAATTACCAAAGCAATATAACTCCAAGAAATAACCAAAGTTTATGTGTCTGCTATGCAATATAGTCATAGAAATTTCCTTAAATTTTGCTCAGGATCAAATTAAAGTTTTGTCCATAAACAATTGAATGAAGGACATCACTTCCCTCAGAATAAGTTCAAACTCATAGTGTGTCTATTCTGACTTCCATTTGACCTCAGAGAAATGTCAATAGAGAGAGCATATTGTATTTATATAACTCTATTCAATATCAAGGTTTATCACATTTTCCAAATTTTTCTCCCAGATTGTACTTAGAAATTTGTTAGGGGGCGCCTGGGTGGCTCAGTCGGTTAAGCGTCCAACTTCGGCTCAGGTCACGATCTTGCGGTATGTGAGTTCGAGCCCCGCGTCGGGCTCTGTGCTGACTGCTCAGAGCCTGGAGCCTGTTTCAGATTCTGTGTCTCCCTCTCTCTCTGACCCTCCCCCGTTCATGCTCTGTCTCTCTCTGTCTCAAAAATAAATAAACGTTAAAAAAAAATTAAAAAAAAAAAGAAATTTGTTAGGAGGAATCGTAAGAACTATGGCCTAGAATAAGGTATATTTGAGTAAGTATGTATGTCTAGACTCATTTGTGTTATAAGAATATTAAGGAAGGTGTCAAAGATTGTCCACTTCTTTAATTCAAGTAAAAACAAAATACTCATTTGTCATATATACAAAGTGCTATTCCAGATCCTAGGGAATCAACAAAACATTATCCTATCTTTATATAATTCACACTCTAACAGAAGAAAAATATAAATATTGATCAACTAGATAGATTGTGATATATCCTATGACAGGTTTATGCATGCGGTGCTATGTAAATAGAACATAGAACTGTCTTTTCCAGTCTGGGGAGTCAGAAAATCCTCTTCATACACACAAAATTTTCTCCAAGTATTCCAGATAAGAAAAGTGTTAACATATTCAACAAATAAAAAGCCAGAACAAAACAAAAGAAAAAACAGTGGAGAAAAGGACATTTTCAACACAAAAATTATGAGTATATATAAATACACACAGGAGGGAAAAGACAAAGAACAATAAATAAAAGACTAAAGAAGAATGAAGAGGCAAGGAGTAGTGAGAGTTAAAATTATAAAGATACGCATAGTTTAGAAGGTTAGGCAATGCAGGGCTTTTCTATCATACTAAAAGTCTGTTACTTACAATAGAAGTCATGTGTAACTGTTGAAAACTTAATACTCTGATGTGATCAAATATGAATTTCAGCTAAGATGTTCTGTTGACAAAGCTAGACCAATGAGGAAACAATCCAAATAAACCTTTGTCTAGGCTATTCATACTAAGTGTGGAGAGGATGCAACACAAAAATCATAATAAAAAATAAAAATAAACAAAGTTTGATAAACAGGAAAGAGGTAACACCAAGTGTCATCAAGAATATGAGAAAATATAATGAGTTTATTTGAAGGTATTTGGAATTTGAGGGGATTCAGAGATAACCAAGAGTATCTTTTCCTATCACATTTTCAATACTGGATTCTTAGTTAATATTGAAGCTGTAAAATAATGACAAAGAGATAGGGTGAGAATATTACCAGAAACTTGAGGAATGCCATGTTTATAAGTTAGGAACTGAAAAACAGGAGCCCATAAAAGACACTGAGAGGCAAGAGTCAAAGTAGAACAGGATAAGTTTGGGGTTATATGAAGTGCAGGAAGTTAAAAGAACTTAGTATCATAAAATGCAGAAGAAACCAATAAGAAGACAAATACTGGAATTACTGGGGTGCCTGGGTGGCTCAGTGGGTTGAGTGTCTGACTTTGACTCAGGTCACGATCTCACAATTCATGAGTTTGAGCCCTGCGTCGGGCTTTGTGCTGACAGCATGGGGCCTGAAGCCCACTTCCAGCTCTGTGTCTCCCTCTCTCTCTGTCCCTCCCCTGTGATTCTCTCTCTCTCTCTCTCTCTCTCTCTCTCTCTCTCTCTCTCTCTCAAAACCAAATAAACATTAATTTTTTTTTGGAAGACAAATACTGAAAGTTTCTACTTGCTTTGAATAAAGAGGTGAAGAACTGAGTTGATTCAGTGCAATTGGAGTAGAAGCATGATTACAGTAGGTTGAAGACTGGATGGGAGGTAACCGAATAGAGCTTAAAACACCATGAAAGTAGAATAAGTTCTATCTCGTTTTTCATAGAATATCCAGGCATAGCATAGAGCCTGACATCAGAAAGGTTTTCAATAATAGTGTGTTAGTGGATAGACCCAAATGAACTGATTCATCACTTTTCTTTCCAGAAATGGAACTGAAAGAGAAGAAAATAAATTGAGCCTATAGTTACTGGGGAATGTAGTATTTAGAAATTTCATTTTCATGTTTCTGTGCAGAAATCTAAAAGCAGTTCTTGGCATTAGAAAATCAAAATTTGAACAGAAAAGACATTGATGAAGAGGTAAATTATGAAACAAGTTCTAAGAGATGAGATTGTGTAGGATCAAGGATAAAAGTGTGACAGTCTTATTCCCTCAGCTTGGAGGGAAATAATTCTGGTTGGGTATGATGTAGATAAGTGTTGGGGGGGTGGAGGGTAGGGTTTCGAATGTCTGACATGATTACAACATAAATTTTACACTTTTTCGTATAGAAGAAGGCAAAGCAAATTTTTGAAGGCAAAAAGCAGGAGGCTGGCTAAAGATTGTAAGAAAAGTTGTCAAATTTCAGAAAAGAGAATTATAGATAATAAGCAAGAAAAGCAATTGATAAGCAGCATTAGGTTAGAAACATCAATTTATAATATCATCCATTTATAAAGCTAAGCAATTTGGGGGTAAAAGAGAAAGGAAAACAAGAGTTTAAAGGAATTGACCAGTTCTACAACCATCTTCTTTGATGCTCAAAGTAGGGAAATAAAGCCAGAGGGTGCTTGGCCTTACGAAAAGGAAAAGAGAAAAAAATTTGGAGATTTTTAGGAGGTTGAAGAGCAAGGTTAATGAACTAAGGGTATGAGATAGAAGGGATAAGTGATTTGATCAGGAAGTGAGATGTTAGCATTTAATATGCCTGAGATGGAGAAAGATGTTAACCCATAGGATATGGCTATGGAAAGTCAGTGGCTCACTATACAAGGGTGAAAATTACTGGAATTATACAGATCAAACTACTTTTTAAGCTAAGATGTAAGAAAGGTTCTTCACATAGGTATTACAATGACTCAAAATGGTAGCACAGCTGGACATAGAAAAGAAATCAATAAGCCAGGTGCAAAGTATTCATGATAGGTCAGACCAGTCATTGATAGTGATAACATCATTCAGGATGCATAGCTGGTGGGGTAATCTAGTGGCATGGGATTTAAAGAATGGTCTTTCTATTAGAATAGAATCCAAGGGCTAGGACAAATGACATAAAATACACATATAATTTCGACATTACAATTAAAACTTCAATTTACATTAGATTGCTTTTAGTTCAAAATTTTTATTGTGTGCATTTTGTATCATTTCATGGGTTATTTACTGTGGATGTATAGATGATTAAGAAAATGTGTGTGTAATTGAAGAGCTCGAAAACTACTAGGAGCTCACAGTTTATCAGATCTTATAACTGGAAAAGGTTTTACATGTAAATGAGTTCATAAACATCAAACCTATCATTATTTTTATCCATAATTTGCAGCTAATTGTTTACTTAGAATCTGCTAAGGATAGTGATTGGTTTATGAAGTCAGATCAAACCTATCCCTGCCTTTAAAAGAATAATAATCTATTTGTAAGTAAAATGAAAGAGTAATATGACATATCACGTAAGTGATAAAGGCACTACGTGTTTCAGGAATTTGGAAAGGGAAACCAGGCCATGTTAGCTTATTTTCTTGTAAGCCTCAAAGAGTGCTTCCTCAATAATCACCACACTGTTATTGTTTTGATTTAAAAAATGAATGGAGTGAAAGATATTCTAGAGGGCATTTATAGAACGTCCTCAGACATTCTAGAGGGCATTTATAGAAAACAGAGCATCCTCTGAATTAGCTCTTTCCCTGCTGGATCTGCCTAGGGGAATAAAGATAATTATGGTGATGAGTTGTATCATTATTATTTTAATTTATTGAGTGCTAATGGTACACTCAGCAATGTGGTAAATAACAAAGAGGAAATGATCACTCCAGCCTCAGGACAGAGGCAGAACACAATAACACACAGTGATATGGAAGGGGAGGGCAAGTCCACTGCTCAGTGGCTTTTTAGAACAACTAAACATGGAACAGATGATTCAAGCTGATCTAACAAATATTGATCAATTTGTTGTTGCAATTGATATAAAAAAGTCACTGACCCTTATTCTTGAGGATAAAAATGGGAAGTAAAACCATAGTCAGAATGATGAGACTATAATATAATAGGGAATGGTGGATAGAATGTTTACCTTGGGCTTATGAATCTTTTTTCTGAATCATCTGAGGTAGTGAATATGCCCATGATTGCCAAAAATCTAAATGTCTCCAAGGATATAGGAGACTACGATATCTCAGGAGAAATAGAATTATGTATCCTCAAGTCAGATTCAGGTGAGAGTCTTACTTACGTCTTCCATCTTGGAAGGGGTAGGGTACAAAACACCCAAATGGAATTGAAGATAATTTTGGAAACTTAAAAATTAAGTAGTGAGAAAGTAGAAAGATTATTACTAAAAGAGTGTTCTCCATCTTTCATTATTTTTCATACTTCCCTGCTTATGAAGCTTTTCTTAATAAATGAGAGAATCCACATTGAATCTAGGAAAATTGAAATTGTTATAATTTCAGGAGAAAGACAGATAGTGCTCAGCTTTTGGACATTCACAGTGTTCACAGTGGTCTTTGGGGAATTGAAAGGAATTCACTGAAAGGAGCTGAAATGAAGAATAATGTTATAGAAAGAACTTGGTAGATAATTCAAGGAAAGCCAGATTACCCTGCTGCAGGCTAAAAAGAGAAGAGGGGAATATTGCCCCTAGAGGGTGAAATGGGGTCACCAATTCTGGGGGAGTGGTGAGCTTGAGGAGAGAAGAATCAACAGTGAGAGGTCCCTAATATTTCTTTGCCCAAAGCCAGGGAGATCTGAGGATCCCAACCAGTATTTTCATACCATCATCTGACATTTTAGTGAGCATGTCACATAACCCATGCTGAGCAAGCATGTTATTTCTTCTTATCACTCTTGGGAAATAGCTTTCCATCTGCAGCTGTCTGAAATGGCTTTTGGATCTAAATAAGAAGGTAGCCTGTCCCTGCCTCAAAGATGCCAGATCTTAACTTATATTGCTTTATGTTGACCATCTTGATTCCCAATGTCCTAGGGCACTCATTTATGCCTATGTAACAGAGGTTGGAGATCTTGACAACAAAATGTCCTGAGGAAAAATATAGAGTGCTTAAGAATGAGGGATTCAAAGTCAGATGGACCTATATTCAAATCCTAGCTTCTTAATCTTGTTCCTAATTATACATCATCAAAAGAATTATTTCTTCATATTAACTATATGATAACTGAACGGATTAAGGGTCTTCAAGGATAGAAAACACTTTATTTAGTTCCATCAACATGATCGGACAATGATTAAATATCTGCAATCCAGATTCTAGACTTTGTCACAAGAACACCACAGCTGTTTCACTATAGCCCCTCTGTTTGGCCCGCTCTGGACTGTCTGGATATACTGCAGATAGACCAAGATTGTGCCATAAGAAAATTCTCATCACATTATGCTACTTTCATTTTTTAAATAAGAAAAAAATTTCATTAATACATTGTCAAACAAGAATTCAGGTGTGGAGAAGGAATTCACATTATTCTATTCAAATGGGAAATTTTACTGTAAGATTACATGTTTGAGTTAAAGTCAGTAAGGCTGTCAATACCCCAGAAGACATGGGCATCAATGAAAAGGGGCGACAGTTATAGCAGGGACTTAACATTAAGGGAATTATTCAGGGGTAAGAGTTTGATGGTATGTGTAGGAGTAATCATTGGTTAGGGGGATGTGATCACGGGAAAGAAACTGTCATGCTTCGTACATCTCCATAAGTCTCATAGTCTTATGGTGGCACTGCTTCCTGCAAATTACTTTTATCATTATCTTCAAGATAATCATGTCAAGATGATAGTTTTTTAAAAGTTATGATTAGAAATCTCCTTCTGTTATGAATCTCTTCAGACAATTTCCCTTGCCATCTTCTTCCTCTCTCCCTATTATTCCACACATGTTGCATAAATAAACAGTTCTTTGATAACTCCAGGCAGCAAACAGAAAATAATAATATGTATTGGCTCCAAGACACATATTTTTACATGTTAATATTAATGGAATCTGACTGTATCTCACAACTGATGGTGTACAAAAATTAAATGACAGGGCATTTTCTTTCTTGAGGGCACATGACAAACTATATATTACAGTGGATGGCATCTTAGAGTTGATAAAATACAGTATACTCTTTGGCTAGTATAGGGAGTAGAGTTGTAAGATCATTTATAGAAGATCATGACAGAATTGGAGGAAAGAAAAGTACGATTATCAACAAAGGGGATTCTGAATTTTAAGATGTAACACACAAGGATGAATAATGAAAGGAACACAAATTCTGTCATTTGAGAGACCTAGGCTTAAAACCACAGGGCCTACATGAAACATTTAGTATCATTGTGATATGGAAAACTTATTTTAACTTTTCTGAGTTTTAGTTCTCAGCTATGAGATGAGATGATAATATCTTTAGTGCTTTAGATATATGACCAAACCTTCAACATCTATTACATATTTTTAAAAAATAAAAAATGGATTATAATGCTACTATTAGAAAAGTAATGTGGTATGTGCTTCTATTTATCTGTTTATAGGGTAAAAAATGGCTGTTGTTCCATTTCCGACCTTCCTCTTTACCATATCATTAGTGATGCTTCACAGAGATGCCCCTCTGCCGCAATGTTTATTTGTTCTTGAAATCGCTTGAATACACATAATTGCCCTTTTTGTTGTTTTAATTTAAGTATTACCACTTAACCTCACGATTTTCTGACAAATAACTTTTGTTGAAAATAACGTTACCTGAACTGAACTTGGTTTAATTGATTTATTCAATGGAGACATTAAGAATAGCATTTGAAAAGCTCAAATTAGTCTAAAACTAGTTACAGGAGCTGAGGGATGGAATAATGCCACGATCAAGGTCCTACCTGTCAAAGCATTTCCACTAAAGAATTCTTTGAAATAAATTCCATTTTTAGTTCCTGGGACTACAAAGCCTCTAAATGACAATTGCTCATTGCATCACAAGTGACAAGGTATTTATGTCATATTCTGTAAGCATCAAAATATTAAAGAAAATAACCAACCTCCATGAATGGCAAATAAAATAAATGATTTAGACAATTATAAAAAGAACACTGAGCTATTAAAATTAGTCTGATCTTTAAGAAATTTCAGCCCAGCAGCACTAATGTTATTAAAAATAGCAAGATCATAACAAGTAGTCATTAGTATTTGCATATGTGAGTGAGAATGTTCTTAATTACAAATTACATTCTCTAAATTATTTAGAAGCTATAAATCAGCTCAACAAAGAATAACAAGTTTAAGGAGTAAAGTGTTTCAGAAGATTTTCAAATGCAAATGATGGCAACATCACCACCACCAAAAAAAAAAAAAAAAAACAGAATTTTTGCTCCTTTTTCTTATTTTTGTAAGCTTATTTATTTTGAGGAGGGGGAGGTGTCAGGGAGAAAGGGAGAGAGAGAGAATCCCAAGCAGGCTCAGCACTGTCAGCACAGAGCCTGACGTGGTGCTCGAACCCACAAACCGTGAGATTATGACCTGAGCTGAAATCAAGAGTTGGATGTTCAATGGACTGAGCCACCCAGGCAACCCTGTTCCTTTTTGAAATCAAGCATTTTAGTTGAATATCATGACAGAAATTATAAAACTTTTATAATTTTAGTAATACTACCCTTTAACTGGAATGCTGTTCTTTGAAAACCTCAAATGTTCATGAAACAGAAGTGAATCAAATGGAGCCCGGGGTTCCCAAAATAGTAGATGTGAAGTTCTACCATTAAGTCATTTAGTTAACAACTATTCATCAAATATTTACTATCTGAGAGTCACTGTGCAAAATATTAGGAAAATACTGATAGATCTTGAGACAACTTCCCCATCCACAAAGATGGAGTAGGCATATTTTCCTCTATTCCTCCTACTAAGTAAAACTAAAAAGCCATACTAGATTTTATACAGAAAGCAAATGTAAGATGACCCTAAAAGCTGGAGAGAATAAGTCAGAGCAGCTAAGGAGCTTGGGACCTAAGGCATGATGATGGTGAGTTCCTTAGACTTTCTTTTCACTTCATATATCCCAGACTGAATCCTGGAGAAACAGGCAAGCTGGAAATGTCAACAGATGTCAATAAAGGTTCACAACAAAAGCCTACTTTCTGTGCTGTAAGACCAGGAAAGATGTAGCCTAGTTAGACATAAAAATCTTTGATGATAACTTTATTCCAGTTAAATAGTGCAGAACAAATTGCAGCCCCATCCCAATAAAGGCCAGTGGCAGGCCTAGACTTCCATCTTTGCCAGGCTGTAGCCAGATGACCTAATTCACCTACCAGGCTAGTACCAGAGAAGAGTGAGTAGGAAGCTAGAACTTTCCTTCCAGCTTGGGAGGAAGCCTTCCACCCTCACTATCAGTGGAGCAGAGTGAGGAGTAGTGCAAATGTGACTCCAACTCAGCCAGTGTTTTATCATCAGATGCTTAGTCAGGAATCTGAATTTCCATCCAGTCCAATAGTAAGGAAGAGCTTTTCACTCCTGGGTGTCAAAAGAGGCTGAGTGGAGTACCTACACTTCCACCCCACTTGGAAGTAATAAGGTAGCACACTTGCCCCCTTCATCCACCACAGCAGTACCAGAGGAAGCCAGTTAAAACATGATACTTAAGTGAGATCCAGTCTTATAATACTGAAAATGTACATGTTTCAAATGAATATACCTCATTGTACCATTGACCAGGAAAA
Organism: Lynx canadensis; assembly: GCF_007474595.2. Taxonomy (NCBI): domain Eukaryota; kingdom Metazoa; phylum Chordata; class Mammalia; order Carnivora; family Felidae; genus Lynx; species Lynx canadensis. The sequence continues at coordinate 34,419,948 of NC_044303.2, forward strand.
TCTCAAACTGAATGAAAAAAAGACAGCCAACAGACACCAATACCAAGATGATGTAGACGTGAGAAATCTATGACAAGAATTTTAAAGCATTCATTTAACGATGCTTCAATGAACATTTCAAACATGCTTGAAACAAATGAAAAAAGAGAAAACCTCAGTGAAAACTAAAATATGTGAAGATGAATCAAATTTCCATTTTAGAACCAAAATTTACAATATCTGAAATTAAACTAACTCAATGGATAGGCTCAACAGCAGGATGGAGAGGACAGAGTAAAAGAATCAGTGAACTTGAAGAGCACAGTAGAAATTATCCAATTTAAATAAAATGAAAGAAAATAGAATGAAAAAAATAATAAACAGAGCCTCAGAGACCTAGTGGAATATAATAAAAGATTTGTCATTTGTGTTATCAGAGTCCCAGAATGAGAGGATTAAGTGTGTGTGTGTGTGTGTGTGTGTGTGTGTGTGTGTGTGTGTGTATTGGGGGTAAGGAGAAAGTATGTACAAAATCAATGGCTGAAAATTTCACAAATTGGGGCAGAAATGTGTATACAATTTGCCTGTTCCTTGAAAGACTGAATATTCTAATTGTAGAATAAGAATCCGAGTATGTGGAGAAGGGAATAGATGTCAACAAACACAGTATAATGGCATAAGTATTACAGTAGATATTTGAACAAAATGCTGATAGAGAGAGATTAACTCTGATCAGAAGAAAGACCTTTCAGAAAGATGAATAAATGTGAATCTAATCTTAAAGGAAGTATAGAGTTTAGCAAAGCAAAATGCAAGAGAAATATATAGTGAGCTGTGAAAATCTTCGGCTTCTATTTGTTACTTGGGTTCAGAGAGTATTCTTGACTTATATTTTATATATGCTTTTAGTGTGAGATGATGTAGACTCTGGGCCTGAAGTAAAGTGGTAGCAGCACATTAGACAAAAGGAGAGGTGTGGGTGGGTTTTAACAATTCTAGAGAATGTTAGCAACAAGTATAACATAGAGAAAGGTTCATATAGGATATTGACCTCCAAAATGGCAGATCAAGACCATGGTAAAGTCACTTTCCCTCTAAAACAATGATAATGTGGGAAAGACAGCTAAAATCAACACTTCAGAACTCTAGAAATTAACCAGGCACACAGAACAAACTTAAAATTGTCCCTCTAAGAGAAAGGACTGAACCTCAGTAAGACAGAGGATCAGTACACTTTATCATCAGGCAAGACATGTAGGGAGATATTCTGAATAATCATTGATTGTGCATTAAATTACACCTGACGTAAAACCAGGTGAAGACATCCAAACAAAGGAAAACTATGGAATGTCCCTTATGAGTACAGATACAAAATTCCTCAACAAAGTATTAACAAACCAAATACAGAAATATATGAGAAATATTATAAATTATGACCAAATGGGACTACTTCACAAATGCAGCACTTTTTGTATAGTTCAAGAGATTAAAAATAATTATTGTAGTTTACCATATAAATAAAAAACAGATGATCATTTCAATATGGGCAGGAGAAGCGTTTGACAAAATCTAACCTCTATGTGTTATTAAAACACTTAACAACCAGAAAGGAGAAAGAAACATCCTCAATCTGATAAAGGATATCTATAGAAAGCCCACAGCCAATGTCATACTTAAAGGAGAAAGAATGCATGCTTTCCTCTTAAGATCAGGAATAAGAATACCTACTGTAGCCATTTTTATTCAACAATGTACTAGAGGTTCTAATCACAATAAATTGGCAATTGTCTGAAACCTTTCTTTTTCTTTTTCTTTTTTTTTTTTTTGATATCTCTTCTAGCACCTTGATATAGAACATTCCTACTTTGTAAAAGTAAAACATCTACATTTATAACTTACTTCCCTTCCATTAATTCAAAGTAATGAGAGCAGAGTACTTGCCTTAGATATAACTTCAATGATTTTATATTCCTACTTGTAATTACTAGAGAGGATTCTGGAGTCACTTACATACTTATATTCTAGGTTTGGTCAAATTAGGTGCTGTACTTGTTACTATATATAAGATAACTGGATGGAAAATTTATTTGCTCAGGTATTTCCTTATTTCTAAGCCCAAAGGTATCAGACTTAGTCTGTTGTGATTGATAACAGTGTTTCAAAATGTTATTCTTATATTCATAGAAATGTCATGCTCTTTTTATTTCTCTATATTTACCCTTCATCACTCATTTTATGATACAACTTGTTCTTCCTTTTGGTTTTACTCATTTCCATCTTCCATGATAATATAACAATATCTTATCTGTGATTCAAAATACCTCTCATGCAGTTCAAGTACAGTATTCCTTTCATTTTACCTCTATCATACAGCTTTAATAAATTGGTCAACTGGGTTCTAAATAAAAGCCTTCAGGGAGGCAAACCATAAAAACTCTTAAAAACTGAGAATAAACTGAGGGTTGATGGTGGGTGGGAGGGAGGGGAAGTGGGTTATGGGCATTGAGGATGGCACCTGTTGGGATGAGCACTGGGTGTTGTATGGAAATGAACTTGACAATAAATTTCATATTAAAACAAACAAACAAAAAGCCTTCAGTGAAAAATACTTTTATTCTATTTCTGTCTTGAACATCTTAACACAAATTAGTTATTGCAAATCAAAAATAGAAAGGTTTTGGTTATTATGATACTTGTGCTTATTTTAGTTTGGAATTTATTATGTCTAAAGGCAAAGGACACCCACATATCTGTGTCTACAATATAATGCTGTAACATGTATTCCCCAGACACCTTGACAAGCATGTTATATGAGAAAAGTACAGAGAAAAAGAAGAGAGCAATTCTCTCCAAAGAACCAGTATGATATGAGATTGAAAGGTATCTGTACACTTAAGAGTGATTTTTAGAATTTTCATTGAAAGGAAATGTCATAACCTATAGTCCATTTTTATCTGCTCTAATAAAAAAGGCAATGAATGTCACAACTCTTTGATATCTCTTATAAATTTTGAACACGTCAAAACTGCATACTATTATTTCCATAAAATTTCCATGAGGTAAAAAAAAAAATCAGAAATATCAGTCTGGGCAAACATATAATATATTCCAAGACTTTTAAAATCTCATTTTATATGATATTTTGCAAAATATAATTTTCCTTTTCTTGTGGACTTCTCTTTTGGACTTATCTATCTTCTTTTTTCCCCAGATTGCTTCATTGCTCCATTAATTGCTTGCTTGGTATGGTGTTATATAAACAATTGTGATATTATTATTATAGATTAATGGTTATACCTTTTAAGTTCAGAAAACAGACAGCTATCCATATCTATCCATATAATGTTCCCCACATGCAGTATCTAGACACTTGGACAAGAGGCTATTTAATAAAACAATACAAAGAAGGAAGAAAAATAGCTTCTTAAACCTCAGCATATTTTATTAAAGTTATCTATGAACTTAGGAATGAGTTTGAGAGGTTTTCTTGAATAGGAATATTATAACCTGTAGGTCAGATAGGAGAAAGTGGGGGCTAAGAAAAGGTAAATAGAATGTAAATTAGTGAACAAAATAGAATTGTGTTTTTGGAAGTTTGGGGCTGAGTTTCAACATAAAATATGTTTTATTGCATTTTAAATTAAACTATCCAAGTAAGTGTTATTTAAAATAAAAATTCCTGTTGTAATCTATATAGAATGACAATGCAAACAAATGTTTATTACAAAACAAATGTTATTACAAAACAAATGTTTATTATATAAAAAATATATAATTTTAGTGCGGACACCTTGCTTTATGCAATGGATATATTGATGGAAAACTACGTATATTGCATTTGGTAAATCAAGTTTTACTTTTGAATGTATTAGATTAAAAACTGAATATTTTTATTTCCAAATAAATTTTAATGAATGATTTATCAGAATCAGACCTTTAAAGTTTAGGGGCTATTTATTTATTTATTTATTTAGTTAGTTTAGTTTAGTTTATTCATTTATTTATTTTGGGAGAGACAGAAAGCACGTCTAGGGGAGGGGCAGAGAGAGAGAATCCCAAGCAGGTTCCATAGTGTCAGCACAGAGACCAAAGTGGGGCTTGAACTCACAAAACTCTGTCTGAGCCAAAATCAAGAGTTGGATGCTTAACCACCTGAGCCACCCAGGAGCCCCTCTTATATTTTATATATGTTTGCTTAAAGCAGATTACCCTAAATAGTTCAGGCACATGAAAATATTACCATGGAAAGTAATTAATCAATATTATAGAAAGAGGCAAAAATGCATCATTTATTTATCCATCAACAAATATTTATTACTCTTTTGCAGCCTATGTGTCAGTAAGCAGGCAAAATTCCCAGATAAAATAATAAATGAAACTGAAGCAATCCTCAAGAAGTTTGAAGTTCAGGGAAAAAAAAAAATCATCCTCATCATCACATTATGTGTATTTGAGAACCATATGTTACTATTAATTTATTTTTATGATAGTCATTGATCAGAAAGGGAATGGAATCATGAATTTTTTTAACTTTCTGTTCTATATTGACAGGGACCCTGAGCCTCACACAAATTACTACAGGTTTAGAAGGTAAATGCACTTTTCCTATTTGCATTACTAAATCTCATTAAACCTGGGCCCAGTGATTTCATTTTGACTTGACATCTGGAATGGATATATCAGATTTTGTGGCTGTTACTTGGGTGACAACCCAAGAATAAATGTTTAAGAAAATTGGGTTCAGGGCTCATAATAGTAGAATGGGGGTTGAGATTAGTTTAAGAATATGATCATTATACACCAGTCCTATCTTGTCCATGAGTTCACATGATTTACATGGTGACAGATTTATCTTTAATCCAAATTCCTATAGTTTGTAATTGTTCATTTAACCTCTTGTCTGTTTTTGTTTTATCAATCAGTTTGTAGTGCCTTGCAGGCTAAGTAATTTCCTGTGTCTCCCATTATTCACTTTAACTTATGAGCAGCCCTTGATCTTATGTGAAAACTCACCCATTCAGGATATCAGTGTCTTCATGGAAATTACATTAAGTGAGAAAGGATTGGAAATGTGTAGGATTTTACATAGTTTTGAAATTATGATAGAAGATGTGACATGTTGATGAAGAGAGACAGAAGAAACGCAGTTGTACTAATTTTCATGCCTCCCACATAACACTCAATGCCTTGTACATAGTAACAAACACTAAGTTGAATTGTTTACTCTGATAAGAATATATATATATATATATATATATATATATATATATATATATTACCTGTCTTTAGTAGAAAAACAAAACCCACAAACTTCTTCCCTATAAGCTAAGCCCAGGGCATAGGAACTCAACATACTTAGAATTCTGCCTAATTTACAGGTAGAACATGGGGAGGGGAAGTAGGTTGGTGCAAGAAATCATGTTAAACTTCTTTTAGTCCCCAGACATCAAAGGTTTTAACATTCCCTCCAAGGTCATTTTACTTCAGTGAATTGTGGCTTGCACATTATGCTTCCTATCTTCTTCCCAGGGTATCATGAGAATTAATGAGATGCTCAGCCCAATTCACATATTTCTCCACACCTCTGTGGATCTCCTCCATACCCCAAGGAGTACTTTATAGGCATCCTTTACTGGAATTTCAGTATGCTCAATTAAGGAAAATTTAATTAAAAATTTATTTCAAAAATAACATCAAACTCCCCAATGCTTTCAAACTTACAAGCGTTCCTCTCTGTAAAACACATATTAATTAGGGATCCCTACTACATTTGGTGTTCATTGGATGTCTTGAACTATTTAACCACACACTCCCCCCTTTAATTTAAAAAAATCACAACTGTAACTGGGGGAAATACTCTACAAAATTAATATGCATCTTGCACCCTATTCATGCTTCTGTACATGGAGTTCTCATTGCAATTAGTTGGAACTCTGCACACTGATGAAATGAGGTGTTTGCAGAGAATGCCAATCTGGCCCTCCACCTCTACTTTTCTGAATAATTGAAAGTTAAATTATCAAGATGGAAGTCATAAAGATCAAGACGACTCTTTGGTGCTTTATAGATATTCAAAGTTCCTCCCCATCCAACAGTCTCCTGTATACTTGAGAAAAATAAAAAGCTAAATATTTAAAGAAAGGAGTGTGTGTAAGCGGGGCAGGACAGGAAAGTGAAGAAACGAAGGGTTCATCTGAACCGTAAAGGGTCGAATTAATTTGCCAACTTCTGAGTCAAATGGTTGTGTGTTATAGGAGAGAGTATGCTGATTCTGTGTCAAAAAAATTGTTCTACTATCAACAACTGGCTGTTACAAACACCCTATATGGCTTTGGGCAAATCACCTACTCTGTGCTCTTCAGATTTCTCATTTACAAAGAGGAAACTAGATCATATCTAGACTCTCTTCCAGCCTTAATTTCTATATGTCTGTGTTTAACTCCCATTGTTCATACCAGGGACTGGCCCTGTATCTCAGGAATCATATTTTACTTGTCCACATTCCCTCTTAAATAAATGCTCAGTGGGAGCACTTGGGAGACATCCACTTTTTATATCCATAGTTCCTGGCACAAGGTAGATCCTGAATACAAGTTTGCTGAACTCTCATCGTGAAAAGGCAAAAGTAAATAAATAGCATTACCCTGAAAAACTGCATAATCTTGTTTATTCCAAAAGTAGACATCTATATAACTAATGTTTTTATCTTCTCTTTTAAAATTTTGTATTCTGAGGAAGGTGAAAATAAATGACAGTGAGAAACACAAGACATTAATAAATAACAGGCAAGTTTTATTGAAAAGTGAAATCAAAAAAAGTAGAATGACCCATAGCACAAAGCCTGTGAGAAAAAAGAGGCAATTTTATAAAAGAAAACTAGCCCACAATGGCCTTGCTGCTGTCCTAAACTGCAGAATACATGTATAGTCTGTGTTTAATGGTCCACAAGTGGCAAATTATCATTTTTCATTTGTTTTTATTTCTTCTTGGTAATTGGAAAGATAATATAACAGCATCAAAAATAGCATTTATTTCTTCTAACAATAAGGACCCAAAAGAAAGCAACTATTTTGAGACTAATGAAATATCCATGTGCAGTCCTAAGAAGAGTGAGTTAATCACTAAACAGAGCTGATGAAATATCCAATTTAGTTGTTTTGCATAGATGTTATCTCCTGCCATGTTAAGAGGAGATTTTCATACAAAACAATTAATCGGCATTAATCTTGGCTGCCACATTAGTCTGCCTTTCCAGCTTCTTGATGCTAATTTTAGAAATGGCAATTAGTGCAAAGTAACATACCTAAAACTTGGGACTATGTCACATTTTTGCCCTAACTCTCCAACACCTGCATTTTTTTCCTGATCCTTTTACTCTTATCTGGTTACTCTATTTCCTGTATTCAAAGTAGCTTCATTTTTTTCCTATTTTCCTCTTACTTCTATTTACCTTCTCTCTCCCACTAAACCAATTTATTTTTCTATCTTACTCTTCTTATCTGGCATCCAATGCTCATGGATTTGATCTTAACAAATAATAGACAGCCAGCTTTTCAGGACTGGTTAAAGACTCATTCTCAATCTGTTATTGGCTCTTACTGAATGCTATTTGGAAAAAGAAATATGTCTTAAAAGTATCATTTAAAGGACAGAATAAATCCTATTATTGTATGAAGTCAAATAGCCACAGTCTATATACATGATTATATCATACCAACATAGCTTCTTATATGTTACTTTCTTTGAGTTCACCTGCAATGTTTTGTCTTTGAATTTTATCTTAAGATGTTACAAGAAAGGCTGTTGATCAAAATCCTCTAAACACATACCATTCTGGGAGAGAGGAAAAAAGGGGAAATAATTGCTTTCCTTCACAAATTGGTATTCTTCCTCTTTTTTTTTTCTTTGTTTTTTTTTCTATTTGACAGCTAGGAAACTCAACATCAAATTTCATATTCACTTGTAGCAACTGGTAACAAAACAGCATAATCCTCTTAAGCCTGAAAATAAAATGCAGTCTCAAGTATTTGTTTTCTACAATTGACCTTTATTATCATGGCTTCTAGTTTCAGAAATGTATGCCATGTGCGCTCTATCCAAAGTCTGATGAAATATCTAATATAGTTGTTTGCAGAGATGTTATTTCCTGTCATGTCAGAAGGAGATTCTTATACAAAATGATTAATCAGCATTAGTGGATATAAAACTTCCATGTGTTAATATATACAAAGTGTCGGGCGCCTGAATGACTCAGTTGGTTAAGGGTCTGAGTCTTGATTTTGACTCAGGTTGTGATCTCAGTTGTGAGATGGAGACCAGAGTGGGGCTCTGCACTGTGCAGGAAGTCTGCTTAAGATTCTCTCCTTCTCTCTCTGACCCTCCCCTGCTCACACATCTCTCTCTAAAATAATATATATATATATATATATATATATATATGTAAAAATATATCTGTAAAATATATCTATATACCTATATAATATATCTATATCTAATCTATCATATATATATATAGAAAAGTGAGATGTCACTGAACATTATAGAATGGATTCTGTGGGGCATCTGGTTGGCTCAGTTGGTGGAGCAACTCTTAATCTCGGGGTCATGAGTTTGAGTCCCATATTGGGTGTAGAGATTACTTAAAAAATAAAAAGAATTGATTCTGTTTGAAGATATATGAACTGTCGTCTTACATGTTACTACAGTGCAGAATTCTATTCCATCTTAAGAAAATATGAAATTGAGTTTTTAATGGTGAAAAATAGTTTTTATTTGAAATAAAATAAGAAAAATCCAATATGTAGAATTCCCAAATGAATCTCAAAATTAAGCTCTCTTTATGAATAAGTTCAACCACATTAAATTGCATTGGAAAATATTCCAACAAGGAATTTTATAGGGAGGTTATGTAGGAGAATCTCAAGAGATTCTCTGTGGCAAATATCCTGATGATGGTTACAAAGAGATTAATGTAGATTTCTTTTTTCTACTTCTATAGAGTCAATATGTTTACATCTTAGGCAACTTTCTTCCTAATACCTATGCAATGGTAATCTAATGCCTTCAAAATTGGCAAAAAAAGAAAAAAAAATAGTCTTCAGAAGAAAAACCTGAAGATATTCTCTACTCATCTTTTTAAGTCTCTATGAGTGATGTAAGAAGAAATGATTGGTGCTGGGAACTGTTATTCTATTACCGTTAACTGTTATTAATATTGTTACAACCAGGAGCTCCATGGATTATACACAGTTTCTTTCTCTAAGTGCAGTAGATTGGATTGCCAGAAAATGAATGGTCAGGGGACTCTCATTTTCTCTTTTACAATGATTCATATATCAATCTCATCCTGATTTCTTTAGACCTATTTCAAAAATCTTGAAAGTACAGGCAGAGAGTCCACACTCAATTACCAGCCTGTTGGTTTCAAAGATAAAGAACTGAGTTGTAGGGAAAGTAAATGAGGGTAGGAGGTTACTATGATAGTTTCGGTCATCATATCAGTTTAGGAATCTGTAAGTGAGGCCACTTGCTGCTACGGCTAACATCAGAAGATTATTAGACACAGTTCTAATTTTTATGCAAGCCAAATCCCACAAGCCTTTACATGTGTAAAAAGACATTCATTTCAAATATTCAGGAATGACATAAAATAGTATATACAAGAATTTTTTAAAAAGCTACTGAAACCAAGTTTCTCTGTTCCCTCTGGAGCTAGAGTATCTAAGAGCAAGTAAGTGAAAATACTATAGGGACATTCATAAACTGGCTGTCATTTTAGTTAAATTAAGCATTCTCACACTTCAGGTGTTTATTATTTATAATATAGTCCCTGTGATACTTCTCACAAACACTCCTGACACAGTAGTGAGTACCTCTGCTCTAGATGCAGTTCAGAGAAAATGACTAGCATTCTCTTGAGGGTCTTTCTCAACTTTCAAAGGTACAAATGTTTATTAAACATCGCTTACTCCATATCCTTCCCAACTAAATATCTGTTATTACCCAAAAGCCTCAGGACATGAAGGCAGTCTATTAAGTTATGGGTATTTAGCTGAGAGTTTCCCCCACTGAATATTCTTTCTCATTCAGGTTACTACAATAGTATGAAAAGGACATTTTTTTATATATTATGAAGAATACAGATGCCTAGATAAGAAAAAAAGGACTCAATTTAGCATTCTCTGCACCCACAATTTCTATTTTTTTTTATAAATATTAAGCATATGTTTTTCTGGAATTATTTCCAGTTACCTCTGAATCAAATTCTGGCCTCAGAATTATATAGTACGACTACTGATTTTTCTTGTGCCTTGTGGTCAGTGGCAAATATATAGATTTGAATTTAACCAAGGTATATTAGTTCATATAGAATGCTAACTCATAAATTTGGAGGAAAAAAAAAAGAAAGAAGAAAGAATTTTGCTCTATGCTACATAAAGTCAATCTGTTGAATTCACTATCATGGGAGGTCACTGAGCCCAATACCATGGCTATATAGTTTTATGACTCTTAATAACATTTGTTGTATGCAAAGCATAGATAATGACAGAGGAAACCAAACCTTATGCTTCATTGCATGTACTACTTTTCTTGTGGTTCATGAAGAATAAAACAATACATTGAAAGTCACAACTAACTACTGAAGGAAGAAATTAAGAAATAATACTCATGGATTGAAGTTCTAGTTGATTTTCTAACATGATATAATCTATTTTGCTGTATTCTAATGCCTTTCTCTATTTTGAAAATGAAATGTAAATGCTGGTTTAGTTAAGGAATGTGGTAATTTGTGCCAAAATTATATAAGAAGAGAAGCTTGTTTGTGATATCCTCAGTCCTATACTTTTTTCCTTTTTCTTTCTTCACTTAGCAAAGTGCTCTCCAAGGTTAAAAACATCTTCTCCAAGATATTAATAAAATACAAAAAGAAACTCATATTAGATATAAATGATTTGATACTTTAAAAAATTTATTGTAAGACAAACTCCATTTATAAGATAATCAGGATTAAACAATATTTCAAGGAAATTTGAGACTGTTTATAGGAGATAGTTCTTTAGGGAATTTGTCAAGATTTTTTGTATGCCTTGGGGACCAATTTCTATTTATTCAGAATATATTTGCATTAGAATGATTATATATTATTAAATACTTCTGAGGTAGAATAAGGCCTAATTGAAAATTCTCATTTTATCAATGATTGAAAGACTCTTCCTTCATCTGAGAACTTGTATGTGACAAAGCTGATCCTAGAAATCAGTTCCTATGAGGGTTAAGAAGAATGTTTGGAAAACAGAATTCCTCTTCAAAGAAATAAAATATTATCTTCTTTGTGCATGTCATAGGTAAGACAAACTGTAAATTTATTTTCCACTTACTTGTGAGCTCAGACAATGTAGCTCGAAGAGGAAAGCTAACCTTGATTGGAAAAACCATTGACCTAAGGCACAATGTCCATCCTCTTGATGCTTAAGGTTAAAATTGAAAAGAAGTGAAAAAAAATAGTCGACAGAGAGCGCTCATTTATGACATAAAAAAGACTATTTGAATGCTGCAGAAACTGATGGAGATTTTTGATGTGTTGAATGGAGCTTATTAATTGCCTACTTGAGATAATTAAAGCATGTGGTAGTCAAAATAATTGGACTCATTGAAAATAAAAGATTTAACCTTGACAGTAGTTTCAGTATGACTGCTGAAATTCATCACAATATGGAAAAATATTCTCTTAAAGTTTATAATGTTACTTACGGTACTTTCTAGATGTGCAATACATTTTTATTTAAATAAATCAGGTATGCCATTCAGTATGATTCTTGGTTTGAGATTAGTAACAGCAACACAGAGCGGCAATGTCCTTCCTTGTTTCAAAGTTTAGGCAATGAATCAACCACAAAAAGTGAGGGAAAGGATATTGTTTTATGGCCATGTGTTGGTATATTTTGCTTTGGCAGTGGGGTTAGGGTTAAGGACATGGATTTAATGTTCAATCAATACTTAACATTTGTGTTTCTTTTTCAAAATAAAATATTTTTTTTCTTTTGAAAATAACAAATTTTTTAAAAATGTGAAAATCTGTGGAATTCTATTTGTAGTAGTAATTTGTAGAATTCTGAGGGAACTGCAAACTTGAACATTTATCAAATAAATTTTTTTCTTGTATATATTCAATACCTAGAAAAATAAAGAAAAAATAAAGATTTTTTTTCTGGATAAAACACCTGATGCCTTAAACTTTTCAGTCATTCAGAGGTAGATCTTGATATGCTTTATATTAGAAACAATTGAGGGCTTCTGTATAAAACAATTATTTCATTTTTAAAAATAATATTCAGTTATATTTCATTGAAAGTCACAGTTGAATTTGTTCTCAGACCATTTTGTTACCAATCATGTAAGTTAATCATTAGATTCTATTTGTGAAATCAAAATAGAAGGGTACTGTTTGTGAAGGTAATGTTCTAATTATGACACAAAACAAAACAAAATTACTGGACTTAAAGTCCTGGGTTCTTAAGACCTGGTTTTACAGCTTAACTTCACAAATTGCCAGCTCTGTGACATTCTCACATATATTACTTCTCTGATGTGTGTGTGTGTGTGTGTGCGCGTGTGTGAACAGAAAATGAGAATAATTGTATCTGCCCACTTACATCACATCGAGTTGTGACGATCAGGCCAACTTAATGTCCCTAAGAGTGCTTTATGAATCCACAGTAGAAATTTTATTTGTTATTTTTTGAATGAGAGAGAAAGGTAAGAATGAACTTGAATAGGAGAACAGAGGAACATGGATATAAATAACTCTTTATACAGTGTAGTAGAAACTACACAAAGAAAACGAAAAACTGCAAAAACAACAGAAAACCATATAACAGACACTAAAATACTGAGTGCCTACTATAACTGCATTTATTTTGTATTGTTTTCAATTTATTCCTCTTTCTTCTGTTATTCAGCTTCCATATAGGTAGTTGCTTTGAATCATTCTTCTGTGGCTTTTCAAAGACAATCCTTGGTTAAAAATAAATATATAAAGAAAGAAAGTACTTTGATCCTCTGTATCTGGTTTCTTCATCTTCTATTCTCACCTGCTTTTTTCCCTCCTGGATCTCTATCATGAGATGATCTGAAGCAAGACAGGTAAATGGTGCTTATATCCGCAAAGACACATGTTCTTAGAATTTCTGGCCATGTTTAAGACTTAGAGTGTATACTACAGAATTTTGCCATCCGAAAGGAAAGTTTCAAAGAAAGTTTAAATTTGGTACTTTATTTACAGTGCATCGAGTAGCCTTTCTGTAAAATAATCATGTGCTATAATTTCTTTTCACACTAATGTAAAAGAGCTGCTGCTTCAGTTTTTAATAATGTAGAAGTTCATTTTAATAAAGCTTTTTTTTGTTTCAATACACAAGTTTTACTAAAAAGTGTTTAATGATTTATAATTTATCTTAAAATACATGAAAAGCAAAGTTAAATATTTTAGTACATTATAATAATTTACTAGTTCAGTTTCATGTTCTCTGGAACTAACTACCCAATGGGTTAGCAAGACTGATTTGCTGGACTGTCCTTCTTTAGTATCCTTGGGCAAATCAACTAACCCTTTGATAAATCTATATTGCAAAGGTAAAATCAATCATGTTTATAGCAATCAGCCCAAAAGGGGTAATACTAACTAAATTTTTGGTCTATCTATTTTTAATAGCTTTATTGAGGTATAATTTCCATACCATAAAATTAATTCATTTAAAGTGTAATTCAATGATTTTTAGCAAATTTATAGAGTCGTGCAACCACCAATAGACTGTAATTTTAGAACATTTCCAAGACTTCAAAGAAAGGTGCATCATCCTCATTTGCAGTTACAATTCTCATCTCCAGTCCCAGGCTAATTTACTTTCTGCTTTTATAGGTTTGCTTTTTGTGGTCATTTCATATAAATGTCATTATATGATATATGGTTTCTGGCATCTGGCCTCTTTCACTTGGCATGATGCTTTTAAGTTCATCCATGTTGTAGTACGTACCAATACTTCATACTTTTTTATTGATTACTAGTATTCCATTGTGTGAATATGGAACATATTGTTTGCTCCAGTCAATTATTGATGGAAATTTGGATTGCTCACACTTTTTTTTAATGTTTTTATTTTATTTTTGAGACAGAGAGATAGAGTGCGAGCAGTAGAGGGGCAGAGAGAGAAGGAGACACAAAATCCGAAGCAGGCTCCAGACTCTGAGCTGTCGGTGCCGAGCCTGACATGGGACTCAAACCCACAGACTATGAGATTATGACCCAAGCTGAAGTCAGATGCTCAACCAACTGAGCCACCCAGGCGTGGCTTTTTTGGCCGTTGTGAATAATGTTGCTATGAAGATCATATCAATGTCCCGGGTGGACATGTCTTCATTTCTTTGAATTTTTTTAAGAAATTGTCAAATCTTTTTCTAAAGTGAGTGCATTATATTGCATTTCTGCCATCAGTGTATGAGATTCTAATGTCCCCACATTCTCAACAACATTTATTATTGTTTATCTGTTTGAATGTAGCAGTTCTAGTGGGTGTGGGGCAGTAACTCTCATTTTGGTTTAAATTTATCTTTGCCTAATATCCAATAATGTCAAGCCTCATATTATGTCTTGATTGATCAAATCTCTTCTGTTAATTTTTTTAGTGAAAATTGTTGTTGTTTTTTTGTTATTGTGTGCTAAGATTTCTTTAAATGTTTATTTATTTATTTTAAAGAGAGAGAGAGTGCATGCATGCCAGCGGTGGGGGGTGGGGGGGCAGACAGAGGGAGAGACAGAATCCCAAGCAGGTTCTGCACTGTCAGTGCAGAGCCCAATGCAGGGTTCCATCTCATGAACGATGAGATCATGACCTGAGCTGATATCAAGAGTTGGATGCTTACTTAGCCAACTGAGCCACCTAGGCACCCTGAGTGCTAAAATTTAAAAATATATATATTCTGGCTACAAGTTCTTTGTCAGATATGTGATTTCCAAAAATTCTTTCCTAATCTGTGACTTGTATTTCATTTTGTCACTGGTACTCTGTGAGGTGCAAAGGGTTTTTATGTATACCATTTTTCTATTCGTTTTATAATTTTTTAAAATTTTTTAATGTTTATTTATTTTTGAGAGGCAGAGAGATACAGCACCAGTGGGGGAGGGGCAGAGAGGGAGGGAGAAACAGAATCCGAAGCAGACTCCAGGCTCTGAGCTGTCAGCACAGAGCTTGACGTGTGGCTCAAACCCACAAACCCTGAGATCATGACCTGAGCCAAAGTCGGCACTTAACCAAGTGAGCCACCTAGGCACGTGTTTTCTATATATTTAGTATAAAACAATAAAGAAATTTATAACATGAAGTGACAAATATTTAGCAAATATAATCATCAAATCAAAAAAAATTAAATAAGTCAAACACTGGCTACAATGTATGAACCAACATTTAAATCATACTCCAAATGGTAAATAAACAAATTAAGACAATCTCATTAATATTTAAATAAACCTAAAAGTCATGGTACTTGCTTTTGCTCATTAAATCAGTAAAATGAAAGAAGAATCATAGTACCTCTTGAGGTAGTTTTAAAAGGGGCTGGTTGATAGCACCTATGTTCTCACCTACCTTTTTTACAAATTGACAGGATTTAAAAGTCCACAGATGGAAAACAAACATAAAGAATTAGCTGATGAACATACATTAAAATGAGAACCAAAATGGTCTTGTTAACTCCATGGTCAACCCCTTCCCCCAACTGCCTGTGGGACAGTCCATGGGAGGATAAGTCTGAGTTTATAAACCACCAACACTTACCTAAGTTACTATGTCTCACTGGTCAGGAAAGGAAAAAAAGAAGCATGCAGGGTTTATAAAGGGGAGAGAATTTTCAAATGAACTATCAGATAAAGGATTTATTATAGGAACTAAAGATTACTTAATTGTGGGAACAGCTAGCTGAAGAGACGAACATGCCAAAGGGAGGGTTAGATTATCAGAGAAGTCACAATCAGTTGATCTGAGAAATCTAACATGTCTAGCCAACAAAGGGCGGGGGACATTAAGGGATGTGGGCAAAGAAGTCTATGCAAGTTCTTTCTTCCGTGGTTCTGCAGTCAAGTGAAGGGTAAAGGGTTTGCTGATTCTCTTGGTCAGCAGAGCTGGGGTTTGGAAAAATAGTTGGTCATGGAATAGAGGAAGGTAAGAGCAAGCTGAGCCCTGTCAGCACATCTGTGATCACTGTCATTGCCTTTAAATGAATGATCTTTAAAAAAAAAAACAAGGATTTTTGATAGTAGCTTTCAAATCTCACATAGATTCTCTGTTGAAAAACTCTAACCTGGAATCATAAAGACAAGGGAATTCGGGGAACTGTAGACAGACTAACTGTAGTTAGTGTCGCTAGTGTAACCAGTTGACAATACAAATCCCCATTTCCCTCTATGTTAGCTTCTCTCCATAAGGAAAGATGGACAATGATTTTTAGGATCAAACTATTAATTTGCTTCTATGTAGGATAGAGTAAAGGGTTGGTCAAGGAGTCCAAAATGTTTATGGAAAATTCTTTTAAATGGACACGAAGAATGGGCAAAGGAGCTTTCCCTTGGTTATTTCCAGTATTGATAAGGTTATTTGTAAAAGGATGTTCATATATATAGCTGGGGGGAATGTATGTTAACATTATTGGAATTCAATTTGAAAATATGTATTAAAAAGTCTAGACATGAATTTCTTTGATACGTTATTTATATTATTAAACCATTTACAAGCATGCATCCAAAAGAAGAAATTGGAAAGTGCGAAAATATATATTTATATTATTTGTAGCTTTGTTTGTAATAGGAGAAACTTGAAAAGTGGTTCAATATGAAATTGCTTTAAAATATTGTGGCACTAACATCATTGTCATTATATATTATCAAGCCTAAAATATCTAATTACATCTGTATTAGAAGAATATGATTTTATAATGACAAGTAATGACAGACAATGCATAGTATGTGAATATGTTAGTAGGCTTTACTTATGAGTGACACGAATTCATCTAATATTATTTCTTCATATTGCCAAATGCTATTTGAATTTTTACAATGGACATGCATTACACATAAAAGAAAAATATAGTGATATTTTAAAATTTGGAGAGTAAACAATTATGTGAAAGCTGGCCATTCAAGTAAATATTTTGAACAAGTTTTGTTTGTTTGTTTGTAAGAAAATTGAATTTATTTTGGGTAACTGCAGCAAAACAGACCAGAGAGAAGACTCCTATCAATATTAAACTTATTTGTGAAATTTTGAATATAAAGTTGAAAAATGTGAACACCTTTAAACCTACTGAAGTTTTAATGAAATTGAGAATAGTATTATTTCTTTAAGTCTGTTTAAATGGTTTCAATATAATCCTTTTACTAAAACAGTTTACTGCGTTTAATGGAAGCATCAGAGACACTCTCACTTCCTTTTCATACAACACTAAAAGAAGATAGAAATTATTGTTGCTATTCTATTCTTCATTCTTCCTTTGGCTTTGATTCTAAGGACAGAGCACCCTTTTCTTTTTGCTAGAGATATGACTCTGCATAAATCTCTTAGGAAAGCTCTCTATGCAGGAAATGATATGGGGAAAAAAAGTTCTTCCTCCTTTCTATATAATTTTTCCCTCTGTGAGCCTGTAGTCTGACCCTGAGTTTATTATGAATTCCAGTTGCCAACCAACTTTCTTTTGTGAATTATAATCGCTGGCTTCTTGCTTTGTTAGAAGCATAGACATTTAAGCTATAAGGGCTTCCTTGTGTAAGCATCCCTGTCATACTCCCATGTTTTCACTCTTTTCCCGTGAATAGAAGACCTTTCAGAGTGAAATTAAAAGTCAGATTTGTGAACAAATATTTTCTTTGAGTTAACTGAAGGTCAAACTATCTGATTTACATTGGTTAAATACCATAAAGACACAGCACATTAGCTATTAAGAGAGAAGAATGTAAGTATGGAATTAAACTTTACATAAACCTCTACATAAAATGAATGAACAACAAAATACATGCCATAGCAATCCACAAAGTAATGTACATTTTAATGACAGGAGTATGGCTTCAAGTTTTGACCATAGTTTCTGAAGTCAGACTTCCTTAGAATCAACAATCAGCCCTGCTGTGTATCCTGAGGCAAGGTTCAAAACTCTCTGTGCCTCAGTTTCACATTTATAAAACAGGCATAGTAATCGTGGCTATAAGGATTCAATGAGTTAACATGTCAAATCTTTTTTAAAGTGCCTGCTGTTATTACTACATATCATAATGGTAGTTAATTTTGTTATTTTCATAATGGGAACATGAAAATCCTGACAGCAGGTCAGTATCTTGTCCCAAACTTAGAGGATGTAATGATTTGGTGTTCTATATAGCTCTCTTTTGTCATAAGTACAAACCATTTTAAGGGCTTAGTAGAAGATAGGCTTTGTAACCTAACACTTTTTATGTATTATCATTTTTCTACACAAATTCTATGAGACAGATTAAATATACATTTGAACAAACTGAAGTTGAGAAAGTCTGCTTGAGGTCAGTTAATGAGTGATTGGAGGCAATCTGCCTATGCTGAAGTCTTTGCTCTTTAACACTATGTTTCATGCTTTCAGGACCAAAGTTGAAGATAGGAGACAAACATGTGCTCGTATTTAGTTTCTCTAAACCTTTGTATATAAATTATGTTAGACCTTATTTAAAAATCCAACCATAAACATTACCTTTCTTAAGAAATAAATCACCTAGGGGCGCCTGGGTGGCTCAGTTGGTTAAGCATCCGTCTCTCGGTTTTGGCTCAGGTGGAGATTTCACGGTTCGTGAGTTTGAGCCCCGCATTGGGCTGACAGTGCAGAGCCTGCTTGGAATTGTCTCTCTCTCTCTCCCTCTCTCTCTCTCTCTCTGCCCCTTCCCCACTCGCTTTCTCTGTCTCTCAAAATAAATAAACTTAAAAAAAAACAAATAATTAATTTATGTGCTATTTATAACCCACTGGTTTATGTTTTCAATATATTTCCTTAATTGCCTCAGAGTACCCTTATCTTTCACCCAAGTAAAGTTAATAGAAGATTCTTAAGTTTCATAAAGGTGTATTTTGTATAGATTTTGATCAAAATGAACATGATCTAAAATACTCAGTGTTAACATGGCAAGGAGATGAACGACATTTAATTCACCAACATTATTACAAAGTCCATAATGCCATATGGTATTCACACTTTCCCAATAAGATAGGATCCAGACATTATATCTTGTTTTAGGGATTTGTACTTTTAAACGAGTACATGTTTTCTTTATCTTGTAGCTCGGAGTTCATGATGTTGTCTTATTTTTTTTTCTTTTATAGTTCTTTGAATTAAAGCAATGTACATTTCATTCATATTTTTTCCTTCACACCCTGAGGGATCTATGGAGGATCAAAACTTAGACAAATCTTCAATGTGTTTAAGTCAAAGAAAATAGCTGAACAATGGCTGATGGAAGTGAGTCGATTTTATAAAATCTTTACTTTTATAAAATTTACTTTTTAGGCTCCGCTTTGCCTGTCTTTTGTTTCCAGTATCACCTAAGGTCTAAATCAAAACCTAAAACCATCTCGGCTCTGCTGAGCTATTAGTAATATCTTTACATAAATTAGAAAGAGACATATTTTTCTCCAGGAACTTCACTGCCCTTTGGCCACAAAAGTGTTGTAATGCATATACAAATCTAAAATTTCCCTGGCATAAGTGGACCTTATCCAGAGTCCAACCAGACATGTCTTCCTTTCCCCCCTCACCTTCACTGCACCCAGTCACTCACAGATAAGGGTGGAGAAGGACTCAAGAGGTACAAATAAAGAAGAATCAGTGCTACAAATGAAGAAATAATGATATTTTAAAGCAATAGGGCTGAATTTTAGTATTTTTATTTTCCAGATTGTCTTGAAACTGGCAGTAAAGTCTGTTTAACCCTGTTTGACCTCACACATTAATTTCATTCATCAGTCTCAAGATTACCAAGGGTTCTAATATTACTGCCATATTCATGTTACGGTTCTATTCTGAAAGTCCATAGTTAATAAGATTGAAATAAGGTTAAATATTGTTGGATGATTTGCAAACTTCACAATAGCCTTCAATTTTAATGAAACGGATATTTAAAATGTAGGTGTGTTTGTCTCCTAGGGCTGCCATAGCACAGTAGCACAGATGTGTGGCTTAAATCTACAGAAATGTAGTGTCTCACAGATCTGGAGGCTAGCAGTCCAAAATCAGGGAGTCTGTAAGATCCTGCTCCTTCTGAAGCCTGTAGGGGAGGATCCTTCCTTCCCTTTCCCTCGCTTCTGGTGGTTTATTGACGATCTTTGGTGTTCTTGGGCTTATAAACTCTGCTTCTGCAACACTTCAGTTGTCTGCTTCTATTGTCACACGGCGTCCCCCACCCCCACCCCTTTCCCCATGTGTGTCTGTGTTTCAGACTCTCCTCTTCTTGTAAGGACACCAGATATATTGGATTAGAACCCATACTACTCCAATATGACCTCACCTTAGCTTAATTACATCTGCAAAGACCCTATTTCCAAATAAAGTCATATACTAAGATACTGGGGTTTAGGAATTCAGTATCTTTTTGGAGAACACAGTTTCACCCCTAAGAGAAGGAAAAAAGCCACTATAATACAGGGCCTGTCCTAGAGCTGGCATATTGAGGCAGTAACATTTTAGACAAAATACCTGTCTTTTCTGGGTATCTATTCCCTTCTCCATAAAATGAGGGCTTAGAAGGAAATTTAAAGGTTATTTCTGTCTCTGATCGGTTTGCTGCCTGTGATTCTCATTTTTGGTGTTTCTCTCCATTCCTCCCTGCCTCAGTTCAAAAGGTTTCTTAGGGCCTGAGACATACTTTGACAATTATGTTGTGTTTTCCTCACTTACCATTGTTTTCTGCACAGTTGTTTAGATGTCAAACAAAGTTATGCAAAGCTAAAAGCACACAAATTGGAAACAATTTTATAGATATTATGGCTTCAGAGATGGACCATACTTCAACAGATTAACTGATCAGTTTGGCCAGCTCTGGCTTTTATGTGGTATATTATCTGTATTCCTATTATAGATTCAGTTCCTATGCAATTAATTATTTTAGTCAGTTACATAGCTATGAATGCATCAAAAATTCTGTGCCAGTTCAGTAAAAGAAACCTTTACTTACATTGCCTTTAAGAGGTACATCTAAAATCTTGTGATTGATTTTTTTAATGTTTATTTACTTTTGAGAGGGAGAGAGAGAGAGAGTGGCAGAGAGAGAGGGAGACACACAGAATCCAAAGCAGGCTCCAGGCTCCAAGCTGTCAGCATAGAGCCCAACATGGGGTTTGAACCCATGAACCGGGAGATCATGACTGAAGTCAGACTAAGTGCTTAACCAACTAAGCCACCCAGGTGTCCCTTGTGATTGACTTTTAAGGTTAAAACCTAAGTGTAAGTATTTGAAATTAACAAAAAAATCATTAGGACAGTGAATTTTGTTCTAGAAAAGTACTTAAAGATGCACAGAGAAAACCCAGGTTTCTTTTGAAAGTCTGAAAATACTGCTAATCAGTCATTTTGTAATAAACTCACTTGTTAGCAAGACTTTATGTTCTCTCTATGTTAGATCTTCTTATGTACCTGAACTTTAAGCTAACTTTATGGGTTTTAGTCTCAGTCACATTCACTACTTCAGGAAGTTCCTTGTTGGATATTTCTTACTTGTTTGATGAAGCTTGATCCTTCTGCCTGACCTTGTTTTAGAAGTCGTTGCTTAAAAGCTGTGAGTTCTTTCTCCATTTATCACTAAAAAGTTTTTCCCTGACAAAACTGAGCTAAATTCTCTTCTTCTGGGGCTGCGCTCTTTGTGTTAAGTAAGGCAAACCCTCAAGCAAAGTTGTGTTCATTCTCCAGGATGGTCTACTGGGGAAATAACACTGGCCTTTCTACAGCATGGCGATGGGCCACTCTCAGGCATTGGCCAGCTCCCTGGGCACACCTTTCAGCCTCACCTCAGGCCACAGGGTTGCATAAGGCACCCTCTCCTATATAAAGTTACTGCTGCCCACTGTTTCTGGCAGCAATGTCCTCAACATCTGGTTGAAGCCTAGAATCCTGTCTTCCTATAGTAACATGTCATTCTGGTTCCCAATACACATAGTCGGATACTTTTCAGTTGTAAGCATTTTGTTGTTAATACAGCACTGGCAAAGGTTTAAATATATGTATAAAATACAACAGAGATTAACAAAAGAAAGAAAGAAGGAAGGAAGGAAGGAAGGAAGGAAGGAAGGAAGGAAGGAAAGAAAGAAAGAAAGAAAGAAAGAAAGAAAGAAAGAAAGAAAGAAAACTGCTGCCATACTACCACAGCTGGTTTTGGTGGGAAGCCACTAATGCACTTTCTGCTAAATTCTGCAGTAGGGGTGGAACAGTCCTCTCTGATTCTTCCTTTATAGTACAACATTCTGGGACACAAGGGTGGGAGATTTCAATTAAGGAGAAGTGACAGTTACATTTTAATAGGCTATAACACTGACATAATTAATATCGGAAAAGACCAACCCAACACCGTCAACATTTGGGGACAGGCAAGCAGAGAGTGAAAATATTTTTCAGATAAAAGATCATTATTTCTGTATTGAAAAAGTTAATAAATGTATTAAATATTCTAGTAACTGCTGTTTGAAACAGTATCTCACACGGAATAGCACGTTGCCCTTCCCCCTTCTTCCCAGAATTCTACACACCATTTTCTGTGAAGAAGATAAAAATACCACTGAGATGTACTTTCCATATTCAAATGACCGCTAGGTTATACAGCATCCATCTTGAAGTAGCTGAGGTAACTACCAGACAGAGTAAAGCAATGGTTTTCTTCCTTTCTTTTCCTTCTTTTCTGTTTTTCTCACATAATTTCAAATATTGTAAGAAATTCTGCACCATTTACGCACTGGTGCACACATTATTTGGGACATCTCGGGAACGCCACTTAAAACTTTTAGCCCTGGTTTCCTTGTTTGTAAAAGTAAGTCAATGAGCAATTGGATAGATAATATCAAATGAATCTTATAGTTTTAAAGTAGTATATCATGTATTCTAAACTCACATGAGAATTAAGCTTCACGGTGTTCACTCACAGAAAATTTCCTCCATTATACAATTGAGCCAGAGAGAAGCCAAGCTACAGACTCTGCTTCCCAACACTTTTGCTTTTTTATCTAAAGTTCATACCTCAACTACTCACTTGGAATTTTGTCAGTTGCTAAATGCTACCCACTGTGCCAGAACCTACCTCTTAATTTTGAAAGCAGATAACAGCAAGTCTTGTTCTAAGGCTTACTAACTGTGTGACTTTGACAAGCTACTGAACTTTTTTGAACCGCAGATTCCCCAACAAGACGAAAATTGCAGGTAATATATAGTGGGGTACAGGAATGGAAGAACAGTCATAAAGAGTATATAAGTTAGAAAGTGTACAAAAATGTACTATTTGGCATATCACTAGCCCTCTTTTTAGCGGGTGAAAAAACTAGAGAATGTATTATGATTTGGGTTACGTAAATTACCTATTCAATGAAATAGTCTGAAGTCCTTAAGTAATAATGAAGTACCATACACCATTCAACTTGCAATAATGTGAAGAATGTGTTTTTGAAGTAAAAACAATCAAGTTAAAAATACAACGTATGGTGTAATCCCACTAACATATCTATTATCTTTATTGATATCAGTAACAGTACAGATATATACATACACAGATAGCAAAATCTCTAGATGGATGTACTACAAAAATTTAATGATGGTAATATATAGTGTATTTATTTATTCTGAATTTTAACATTATTGCTTTTTCCTAAATTAACTGTACTAATTTCATTAAAAAATCAATTCAAGTTTAGAACACAAAACTATGTCTGGAAAATGAAACATAACATATTATACCACCTTGAAAATAGCAGTCAAATGATGGTTCTGAGGAATTAATCCAATAAGGAAAAAGCCAACCTAAACAACCAAAATATTTTAAAGAGAAAAACATTTTTTAATTATATATATACTTGACAACAGCTCCCTTTCATTGTGGCTTTACAGCTGAGGAATGGGAAAAATGAATTCAGTTACAGGTGATTCATAATTCATATAAATTCATTTTTTAAGGAACTGCACTCTAGCAGTTATTAATTATTAGAAGATTTACAGTATATTTAAGAATGATGCATAGCCATGTCTGCTAGAAAAGAATGGATCCTATCCAAATAGCATGGAAATAAGTGTTGCATTTATACATAAGGAAAGAGAATTTAATTCCATCATTATTATTGCCATTTTTAACAGCAATACAACTCTGCAGCAGCCATCATAATTATTGTCATAGGCTGGGAGGTTGTGGGAGGGCAAGAACATTTTTATAGATTAATAATCTCTTGAGGTCGTGGAGTACCAAATGTGTTTCTTCTCTACTGGGTGAAGGGGAGGAGAGGGAGCTGCATCTGATTAAATCTGAGAAGCCTGGGTTTCAGTATGAAGATCTTAACAAGGAAATGAGATTGAGCCGCTATAAAACTCATCCAGTTCAACTACAGTAAATATTGCTTGGCGGCAGTGAAATCTTAATTAGTATTTCCCTCCTATTAAACAATTCCAGTGGTCTAAAGACATGGAAATAGTGGCATTTACTTCTCCTAAAATGTTCTTTTTTAACTCTTTTTTTTCCTCCTCATATTTTCAGAGGAAGAACAGTCAATAACCTTCGTGTGTCTTTTTACGATTATTTGCCATTGCCTTATATCCACCTACTTATTTTTTAATTTCCTATTTAAAATTTATTTTGATAAATACAGCATAAATACCTACCTCTCTCAGATCGGGTCAATCACCTCTGTTTTTATTACAACAAAGATGTTCCTACAAAAAAGGCTAACCCAAAAAGTGAATCATGTCAGTATTTAGTCTATTTTTAGAGACATAAATAATTTCAGATGTGACTTTGTGAAGATGTTTCTAGAGTAATGTCATGACTCTTATATTTAATTATGATGCAATGTAATTTAAAACCATGGACACCTCTTCTGAAGCTGAGGCTTATTTTTCTCCAGATTTACTCATAAATTTCTAACAGAATTTGGACTCACTCTTCATTCATCTTCATTCATTCATTTAATATTTATTCAGAAAATCTAAGTCTGTTGAGAGAGATACTAAAGAGGCTTAGACATGGATCTCACCCTCAGGGGATTTGCACACTATTTGAAGATACATTATGCACAAAAGAAACAAATGTCTGTCTACCCTCCAAAAGATTAACTGATTTATATGACGAAACTTTAAAAAGCACCAACCAAAGTTAAAAAAGACATCTCATTAAACTAATTTTTTGTACATAAATTTTTGCAACTGGTTTAAATGTTCTGTTTTGTTTCCCTTCTTTCTATAAATTGATCAGGAAACATACTCTTTGAGTACCTTAGCCACAAGTCAGTATACTTTTGTGAGTGAAAAAGGACAGTAAGGGGACAGGATGTTGGAACAATGCTGTAAACCAAGACTATCTCTAATAAAATGGGACATATAGTTATCTCTTATAGTGTATTTTTTAGTAGATTCAGGAATATTTCTTTTAAATTTTTTTTTTTTTTCAACGTTTATTTATTTTTGGGACAGAGAGAGACAGAGCATGAACGGGGGAGGGGCAGAGAGAGAGGGAGACACAGAATCAGAAACAGGCTCCAGGCTCCGAGCCATCAGCCCAGAGCCTGACGCGGGGCTCGAACTCACGGACCGCGAGATCGTGACCTGGCTGAAGTCGGACGCTTAACCGACTGCGCCACCCAGGCGCCCCTTTTTTTTTTTTTTTTTTAAATTTTTTTTTTTGATTCAGGAATATTTCTGACTACTCTTTTCTGCCTGCTTTTGTTTCCACCCATTGACAACAGAAGTACTTAATTCCTTATACGTAGCTTTAGCACAGTCAAAAGGAGTCTCTTTGAAGGACTTTGGCTACCTCCATTTTGACCTCAAACTTTCTCGTTGGGTTCTTCTTTCCAGCTTGTCTTCTGGCTCAGGTAGAAGACCCTGAAGGGACGCACCCTCTGAGGGAAACTGACACTATCCTCTCAAGCAATAAGGACCGCTCTGAACCAGCAAGACTGAGCCCAGGACTGACTCCAAAACAATGATCTATTTGACCTTCACTGCCTACCTGCACGTGCCCACCCACCTTCACCTCATATTTTCCTTATATAAACCTGGGGGTATTTTCAGCACTTGGGAGAAAGTCTTTGAGACATTAATCTGCTGTCTTATTGGTGTTGGCCTCACTGAAATAAATTCCTTTTTTGTTTCACCACCACTAGTCTCTCTGCCTTTGGCTTTTCTCGGTGGCAAGTGGCCAAACCTGATCTGTTCGGGACCCTCAGAGCCAGGTGCTCTTGCACCCCTAAGCCCAGTTCCATCTTCAGGATGGGTTGCTGGGCTCAAATAGCCCCACAAGAGTTCATGAATCCTTGCTTCAACATCCTTTCTTTTATCTTCCTAAAGCATTCCTTTCTTGTGCTCTGACCAGACTCCTGCACTCAGACTTCTGGTAAAGAGCAGGCATCAGTCTCAATGCCCACATGTGTGCCAATCCCTATCAAGACCATTGATCCGTTCTAAAGATTGGTGCAAAACCTCACAGCTGCTGCAATGCCACAGGGTAGTCAAAATCCTGACAGGCAGTGAGAGGTCAGGCTTACTCTCCTGGAGGAAATCTCCATTCTTACCCTAAAAATTCACTTGAAAGAATCTCTTTCACTTTTCTTGTCATCTATCATCTAACTTACTTGGAATGGGGTTGGTTGACCAGTTTTGCTGCCTTTTAGTAAATGAATGTATGGATTTATTTAAAAAACATTCTTTGGAATGGGTAGGTATTTAATACCTATTGTCTTCAGCTTTAGACTTTAGCTAGAATTCTGAGGAAAAAATGCACTTAGCCTTTTGACGCATTAGCCTTATCTTTACAAAACATGGGGAAGGAATCAAAACTATTAACTTCAATCTATGTATAAATAGTGGGCAAAATAGAGTTGTAGTAAGTGATGCTGAAACAGTCCTTGGTACCCCAGTGCCCTACTGTTATGGAAAATACTTAACAGCATGAAAACAACTTAGTAGTCATAGAGTCACTGGTTCTATCATTTCAACC
This sequence comes from Lynx canadensis, assembly GCF_007474595.2. Taxonomy (NCBI): domain Eukaryota; kingdom Metazoa; phylum Chordata; class Mammalia; order Carnivora; family Felidae; genus Lynx; species Lynx canadensis. Next base: position 34,447,162 of record NC_044303.2, read on the forward strand.
TCTGGATGCATCCATCCTAAGTATGTTTATATAATCCTTGTTTCTATAGGAGTCTCAGTAAGGAAAAGAAATCAAAATGCATGACTAACATAGTGCTGTCAATATTTATGACACCATGTAAATCTAATCCATATTGTTGGGGGGAAAAAGAAAACTGCTCCTTTATAGTCCCATAGTTCTTAAATAATAAAGTTTACTTAGGCTGATTAACCTTAGGAATCTTGCTTACACATCTTAACCCTGATTTTTTAAATCATATCATATCTTCTTTTCATTTAGTAAGAATCTAGATGATTTGTAGACCCTTCTTTGATTGATGGTTTTGGAGCAGAGCTTTCACTGGGCTCCATTAACACAAAAGGCACTAACACTGATGCTGAAAGGGATCTGTGTAGCTGTTTCCTTCTTTCCCCACAATGCTATCAAAGTATACTTTCCAAAGAGTCCAAATATGTTATTTGAGCATTACTATGGGATCAGGGACCAAGAGTTGCTCATTTGAAAATCTAAATTGACCTTTAGTATTTAAACACAATGATTAACAAATATTTCTTTCCTATAAATTATCTTAAAACCTAGCCTAAAGAAATCAAGAACTTTAGAATTGCGAATAGAAATTTAAAATACATGGATTCTATTGGTTCCTTTTAATACTACTCTGTTCCTGGGTGCTCTGCACGAGTTAATACACTTCAGATACTGCTTACTGTCCCAGCAGAGAATTGAGATGTCTTATAAAAACATATAATATAGCAACCTAACATGTATGGTTTTATAAGTAAAACAGTAAGTACATTTAGCTAATTGAAGGTAGTTAATTAATGAAGGGAGAATTAAGGTTATAAAGTATCATTTCAGAAAGGATGTCTGGTGATACAGTAGGCCTACTACCCTGTTTTGGGAAGAATTATATCTATACCAAGAAGAAGAAAATGTATATGAATCCTGAATATTTTTTAATTGGACATGACACCACTTTTCAAAATAAGTCATGTACAAATGTTTTAAAACCCTCACTGGGAAGAAATCGTTTTAAAGAATTAGTAAGTTAATTATAATGCATATTATATCTATGCCTTCCTTTTCATTTTCCTTGAGAGAAGTAGACAATTACTTGTTACTGTAGACTGTAAGAGAAGCCTCACACATTTGAAGGCTGTAATCACCCTTGACACTTCTTTAAAAAATAAACAAAAAAATCTTCCTGTTTCTACCTTGACTTTTTTATATGTTCTATATTTTGATGTATTGACCATTTTGAATGTCTTCATAGTTTTTTCTGAGTTTTCAATAACAATAAACTGTGGGTCCAAGATCTGACTTCTGGAGTACCTCTGAAGAGGCTGATATGCTTATTACTGAATTTTCTCCTGGGATATTGAATCATTCCTGATCATTTATCTTTCCCTAGAGGATCTTTTTTTGGGGTGAAGAAATGGCCAATCCGTGCTTAATTCCGCTATTTAGAGACTTCTGTAGTCAAGATTTTTCTTAAATTGCCCACCCTTGCCTTCATGTGTGAAGATGCCTTCGCTAATGCTGAAGGAGTATGAAAAGAGGGATGGGAGTCGCGCAGACAGTTTTGTTTTTTTTTTTTTTTTTTTTTTTTTTTTTTTTTTTTTTTTGGAATAGACATTAAGGGACTTCTCTGAAAGAAACTACTCATATAAAATCTAGCACTTCTTGAAATTCCATTTCCTTCCTCCTAATATTCAACATCTTGCATCTGGGTTACCTTATTTTTAATACTGCTGAACAAAAATTTGATTTGCTCTTCGATAAAAGCTGTAAACTTTAAGATAATATATAACAGTGATTTTGAATATCTGTAGGCTGTATCCACTGCATTGGAAATACTTTAAGGACATGGACTACACACATCTATTCATTTTTATGCTAGCACTTGGGTTTCATTCATTCACTTAACACATATATATATATATCAAATACCTACTATGTGTCAGACCCTGTTCTAAGGTTACGAAACAAAAATACTTGCCCTCAGGAAGCTTACATTTTGCTGCCTAATACATGGAGATATACAATAAACATTAGGTTGCTTTATTGAATGAGTGAATAAGTAAGTGAATTAGTGGCTCCAGAAATAATTCCTATGTTTGTAAAATGGTTTGAAAATAGCTAGTTTTTCACCTCTGAAGACAAATCACTAATAAGTGGTATAAGTTCTCCATGAGCATTTTATACAGCATTTTTATTTTGTGTGTGTTTCCCTTTCTTTACTCATTTTCATCTCTTTGTGCAGCCATTAAAAGAAATGATTATTTACTATTAATTATGAATTTTTCCCCAGAGGACAGCTATATTGAATGCCAATCGTTGCCATCCCCAAATCTAAAAAGTGATGCCATTAAATAGACTCCATGCTTGTGCTGCTGCTCTAGAAAAAGTAGTGATGATATAAAAAATGTCCTGACTGCAGATATCTTATATAGAGAGGTGATATATAGATAAATAAATGAATCCAATGTAATTGTACTTAATATTTTGATCTGGCATGAAGATACAAATGAACTGCTAATTATGCACCCTCTGCAAAATAACCACAGATCAAATTTTCCTTATTTGCTTCATAAATTCCAATCACATGCAGCAAAGTGCTCATGTATTTTACTAAACTGTCATTTATTTTGGTTTGGTTATGTAGTCATTTTTATTCATTCACTTGCTCTTCCATTTTTTCAGTGTATTTTAATGTTCCAACTAATCTATGTTACACTGATCTCTGTCCTCACCATGCTTTCACACATGAAGGAGAGGACTCCATAGGTCATCATTGCTATTATATATCCTTTAAAATCATCACTATTACTAATTGGGTCGGATATAGTTCCCACTGTGATGAATGTATTAAACTTAATACAAATTATTCACTTTTAGTATTTATTTAGTATATACACATATTTTAGTCTGTAGTATCCATTTTTAGCAATTATTGGGATACTTTTATATTATTATAAATTATTTAGTGTTACTATGAAACATTTACTTTTAATATTATTGTTAGGGTTATGAATGCAAAAATAATTTTGAGTTGATAGGATTCCTTTTTTTCTTAGATTTATTTATTTTTGAGAGAGAGAGAGAGAGAGAGCATGCTAGAGCAAGTTGGGGAGGGGCAGAGAGAAAGCGAGAGAGGGAGAGATAGAATCTCAAGCAGGCTCTGTACTGGCAGCATGGAGTCCAACACGGGCTCAGACTTACAAACCGTAAGATCATGACCTGAGCCAAATTCAAGAGTCAGTCAGTCGCTTAAAAGCTTACTAACCAACTGATCCGAACAGGTGACCCAAGCTGGGAAGATTCCTAAAGACCACAGAGTTCAGTTCTTTTATTTTCAGGTGATATCTAATTTACTAAAGTAACTAAGCATCCAGTTGCTTTTGAGTTACACAAGATTTGGTAACCTAGTAGGTATATTATGATTATATATATATATATATGTATATATATATATATATATATATATATATATATACACGCACACACACACACACATTCATTAGGGTGCAAATATATATAATACATATATTTACATATATATTCATAAGGGTGCAAATTGGAATTTTTCAAATATTGTGAATAGTACTAATTTCCAAATACTTGAGAGAGATCTTTCTATAGCTACAATGGTTTGGTCAGAATTATTTATAGTCCATGCTATGTATAGCATGACAGGTGATTTAAGATAGAGTTGCAGACTTTTACTGAAGAACAGACTTTTAGAATAAAAGTTAGCATCTCGCCATCCAATGCACACATTCTCATGAGTGCTCTCATATTCAACATATGAACTATCAGAGTAATCATTTACCATGGATGACTCTGATGGATGAGTTACTCATTTCTGCCTAATGGACCACTCAGCATTTCAATTCAGCAGTAACTAAGCATATTCTTTATAGTTTTCAATGATCAAACACCTAGTATATTGCTAAGTCCTTAGGGGTACTCAGTAGTTCTTTGATGATGATTTTGCTTATAAGCCAAATCGATTAGGGAAGCAGAAAATAGAAAAATGAACAATAGTAAAATCTTACATATTTTGGTACTCCAATATTAACTTTAAAGAAAATTGGTACATTTGTCCTCTAAACCTGTAACTATAATTCAAAAAAAAAAACTGTTCAAAATTAATTAATATATATGTGTGCTGTATATGAGAGATAACTTTAATGAAAGCTTTTTGCAAGATGTTTTAGACCTTTAAGATGATATATCTATATCTTAGCTTTAATAATAACTATTATTACATTGATAATAGTGTATTAAGTCTACAATACTTCCTATGCATTATATTTTAGAGTATTTTTAATTAAAGATTCTCAATATGTTCAAACAAAAAATAGTATGTATAATTTAAGGTTCACGTACTATTTTTTGTTTGAAAAATAGACTTAATACACTATTATCAATGTAATAATAGTTATTAAGCAACTTCATTTTATTAAATATCTCTTCATTTCTTATTTTGCAACTAATATTTGGTGATAGATTTGTAGTCACATCTACTCATAACCCATTTTTACATGATATAGACCTAGTCATGCCAATGAATATGTGAGTAATATGTCATTTTAAATTATTAAATGTCATATGTAAATAGAAGAATGTGAAAATTTAAAGATATAAAGATTTCTTTAAAATCCTCATATTTACTGAGTCCGATTTTCAATGTATATATGGAGTAACACAGAACTCTATTTTGCCCATTTAATGCCATGGGTTAGCTTTATGTATTTTGTACATGTGAATTTGGACTTTACTCTTTCTGGAATCAGAATTAATTTATGGTATAATATGGAGTATCAGAATGCAAACAAATTTAACATTGTCAAGAAATATTCCCTACAGTCTGCTATTTACATTGGTTAACCCATATTGTGGACTATAGAGTCTTGGTAATATTTAAATTAACTACACAGTCTGTGTAGGCATCAAGTTTTGTTAAATACTTGAAAAGTTTCTATTCCTTAAAATGCTGTACTATAGCTATATTGGTTGCGGGGGGGAGGGGGTGGGCAGTGACTAAACCCATATAATGGAATGAGAATAATACACATTTTACCATACAAGTAACTAAGGAATTTACACATGCAGTAAAACAGATGATGTAAACAAAAATAAGAATTTGTTATTAATTTTTAGTTCTTCCATGCTAGTCTAAGAAATAGATGAAAGCCCTTAGTCAGTAGAGGAAAACATCTCCATTCTGGTTGTTTTCCCATAAGTTTTCACATGTTCTTTTGGATCTACACCTGCTGAGCCAAGAACCTTAATTTGTTACAGAAACCTATTACTATATGCATATTTTACCCAGTGTCAGCTGATGGCAGTATTTAAAGTGTGTTTCATGTTCCACACCTGTAGTGTGGGGTGCTCCCTATATAATGCCTATCTGTGCTGATGATTTGGGTTGTTTGCTACATTGGTTTCCTAGGACTGCCCTAACAAAATATCACAAACTGGTGGCTTAAAACAACAGAAATGTATTGTCTCACAATTCTGGAGCCTACAAGTCTGAAATTAAGTTGTCAGTATGGACATATTCCCTCTGAGACTTTGGCTAGAATCCTTCCCTGTGTCTTCCTAGCTTCTGGTGATGGCCATTAATCTTTGGTGTTCCCTGGCTACATCACTTCTATTTTTGCTTCTGTCATCACGTTGGCCATCTTCCCTGTATGTGTCTGTATCTCTTTTCTCCTTTTCTTAGGAGGACAACAGTTGTATTGGATTTGGGCTCACTTTAGTAGAGTATAACCTCATTTTAACTTGATTACATTTGTAAAGACTCTTTCTAAATAAACTCATATTTACAGATATTAGTAGTTAGGACGTCAACATATCTTTTTTAGGGTGGGGAACACAGCTCAATCCATAACACTTGGTAATTGGAGGAATGACTCCACTTGTTGTTTTAGGCCCTGTGGATCTGATCCCATATTGAGTGCTGTGTGTCTTTACTTTCCCTTCCATTTCACTGAATCATTTCCTTACTTGAGAATGACTTGAGAACATATGTTGAAATTCGAATCCTCCATGTGATGGTATTAATGGTTGGAGCCTCTGAGAGGTGATTAAGTAATAGGGGCAGAGCCCTCATTAATGGGATTAATGCTTATAAAAAAGGCTCCAGAAAGATCTTTTTTCCCCCTCTACCATATGAGGACACAGCAAAAAAAAAAAAAAAAAAACAAAAAAAAAAAAACAAAAAAACGACTGGTTGCCTATGAACCAGGAAATTCTCACCAGACATGAATTCTCACCATGATCTTGGATTTCCCAGCTTTCAGAAGTATGAGATATAGATGCTTATTGTTTGTAAGCCACTCAGTCTGTGGTGTTGTTATAGCAGCCTGACTGGACTAAGATAACTGTCTTCCATCTTTGCTGTGTCATTACACTCCCTATAGGATTGAGAATCTGCCAAATTTGGAGGTACCATTCCTCCCTGGGCCAGATCAGAGTTTGATTTTTTTTCCTTTTTTTAAATCATGGTAAGAAAGGTCCAAAGATTTGGAGACAGAGTATGCTCAAGGTATTTTCATGACCTTTTCTCTCTTTAGAAGGACAAACCCAGATAATAGCCACTTACTACTACTTGCTCATTTTCAAATCTTTGCCATAATATCAGAAACTGCAGTGATTCAAAGAATCCTGGGAACAGGCACTGATACTGCTGAGAGACTGGGTGATGTTTGCAAAAGAAAATGACCTCAGCCAAACTCTACTAAGGAAACTTCATTCACCATTTTAGCAAGAAGGAATCAGTGATTTGACCCTTTTATTATATTCTTAGGGCAGGAATGTCAGCTCTTTATTTTTTCCCTAGGGTAAGATGGTGTGTCCCTGGTGAAATTTAATTACAAATCCTGCCTTATCTTCATGAAAACCAATCACAACCTTGCCCTTGTTGAAATGAGTTATTCTCTAATGGATTTAGGAAGAAATACATATCAAAAGAGCTACATAAAGTGCCTCAAGCAGGGAATATCTATGTTATTCATTCTCCTTCATGCTGATATGCATATATCTTAGAGTAAGAGGTTCTAGGTTACCATGAATATAGTGCTTAAGAAAAGTGATGGTAAACTTTTTGTTTTTTTTTTTTTGCTGGCATTTTTATATAACTGACAGGGTGGCATTTAGGACATCTTCAGTGATATTTTCCCCAAATATTATGTAATACATTTTAACATATCATTTGTTGTAGTAGTAGGAGTGATTCCTATTCATCCATTTTAATGTAGAATAATAAGAGCTACAATCTATCCTAAAATGAGACACACCTTTGTAAAATCCTATAGATGATGATTTTCATATTTGGAATTGACAAGTTTCACAGTGAAAGTTAGAGTTCATTTTTTCCACATGCGACTAGTACAGATCAAATTGACATAAACTGGCAACAAATTAATACAAAAATTTAAAGGAAGCATTTCATTTTTTGAATATAGTTTTAATATTTTATATTTTAGATGCTAAAACCTATTAAGAGTTAGACTAGAAAAATTTAATTTCCTTCCAATAAAAATGGAGTTAATACAAACTTAACATTAAACTATTTTAATGTAAAATGTAAGATTTTGATTTTCTCATCACACTTACTTTAAGTCAACTGTCTTGAAAAGTGAAATATAATGAACATATATTAAACACGCAAATCCTAAGTGCTCATGTGTATACATTTTCACACACACACACACACACACACACACACACACACACACACCAGTGTAATCAAGTTAATAAACAGGTTACAAGCACCTTTTTACTCTTTCCCAGTAACTATTCCTCTGCTCACTAAAGGTAAGTACCATTCTGACTTCTTTCATCATAGATTAGTTTTGTGTATTTCTGAAATACACAGTCAGTTAAGCATCCAACTCTTAATTTCAGCTCAGGTCATGATTTCATGGTTGTGGGATCCATCCCCACACCCATGGGGGAGCATACTCACATGCTGAGTATGGAGCTTACTTAAGATTCTCTCTTCCTCTCTTTCTGCCCCTCTCCCCTACTCACACAGCTTCTCTTTCTCTCTTTCTCAAAATAAATAAATAAACATTAAAAAAAAATAAGTCCAAGCAAATATTGCAGATGCAGTTTTAGAAAGATTAAAAAAAAACAAAGAAACAAAAACAGAGCACATACTATATCTCTAAGAATACTTAAAAGCTCCTGTGTAGAAAACAAACTAAAAAGAAGATAATAAATAAGCATGACTGTATATCATTGCTGATATCAGAGATAATTGTGATTAAATTCACTAAAACATTAGAAATGTAATTAAATAAAACTTGTTTTTAAGATGCATGTTCAATAACAGCATATATTATGGATAGTGTCTTAATAAATGAACACAATAAAAAGTTAAGTTACTATCCTGAATGATCATTCAGCACACAATATTAATTCTCTAGTGAAATTTTCATCTTTGATATATGGCCTAAATATTCTTAACAGAATACTTTTTCCCACAAACTAATTTTTCGTTACTTATTCTTTTGTTTTTAAGTTTATTTATTTTGAGAAAGAGAAAGAGAGTGTGAGTGGGGACAGGGCAGACAAAGAGGGAGAGAATCCCAAGCAGGCTCTGGGCTGTCAGTATGGAGCCAGAGGCAGGACTTGATCTCATGAAATGAGATCACTACCTGAGCCGAAATCAAAAGTCAGATGCTTAATCGACTGAGCCACCCAGGTGCCCCTGTACTCATTTTTTCTGAGTCTTAATATCAGATTGTAAGTCTCTAAATTCTGCTATTTCAACATGTTGTCTACTATTTCAAAATTACTCAAGGGAAAAAAATAATCTATGAACACATTGGCTTAATACATTTTCTAATCACAGTTGATTTTTTTTCCAGAGAAACTTCAAGTCAGAACTAGACAGATCAGTGCCAGAATCACACAGTTCCTATTAGCAACAAGAGAGTAAAAATAGTAATTGTTAAAAGAACATCATTATGTGGTCAAAGATAAATACAAGTTTGTCATCAATAAGATATCAGGAGTAAAATTAAGCTAATTTTTATAATGTGGCATAATTTTTGTATCTGTTTACTGAATTTAATGTCAGATGTATCATTGCTCATACTTAAATTTTCTAGGAAGGTAAGTAATATTGGTATAAAGAGCAAAGCATTTGGAGTCACTTATGGGTTTGGATTCTATTTTTATAATTCATTTTGTGCTTAATCTTACAGTTTCATTTCCATATGTATAAATTATGTTGCTGACATTATTTATCATTTAGACTTAAATGACTAATATAAAACACCCACAAAGTACCTGTCAGAATTCTTGCCTCAAACTAAACATCCAAGATGTGCTACTTTTTCTCTTCCCCTTGTGTTAATGTTACTAAATTATCTTTTATTTATTGTATAGTTTTTATTCATTTTAATGTTCACCTTGTAGCCACTACAGTTGGTGTATAAGTTGAATTATTTTCTACAGAGTTTGATATCAATTATTTTCCTCTTTAAGAATAACTCCCTTTAAAAAGTGAAATCATGTGGAAAAGTTGGAATATAAATAAAACATCTCACTGAGAAAAAAAAATCATAAGTAGTCTTTTTGACCAAGGACTAAATTGCAACAATGTGGTATAACCTGTGTCTGAGTCTCTTGAAGGCTCAAGGGAATATGGTGACAATGGACCTTAGTCTGACTTGGAGAATTTTAAGGAGTTCTATAATCAGATAAGGTACACTTTTTAAACATAAATACAGGCAATATAGCTCATGAAATACTGCACCAAAATAGAACATTTTACAAGGCTAATGACAAACTGTATTCCCTTTCTTTATTATGAGCAATTTTTATTGCTGTTATCCTGTCCAGAACCATATAGAAGTTACAAAATACAAGTCACACTTCCAGTTCAAAGACATATTATAAATTACAGAAAACCCATTTTGGAGTCAGATTTCAGAATTAGGTTTTTTTGTTTCGTTTTTTTTTTTTTTTCATGTTTATTCTTTATTTTGAGAGAGAGAGAGAGAGAGCGTGTGCATGAACAGGAGAGGGGGAGAGAGAGAATCCCAAGCAGGCTCCATGCTCTCGGTGCAAAGCCTGATGTGGTGCTCAATCTCATAAACAGTGAGATCATGACCTGAGCCAAAATCAAGAGTTGGAAGTTTATCCAACTGAGCCACCCAGGTGCCCCTGCCCCCACCTTTAATAAAAAATCATCTTCCATTCCTAGATACCCAAAGTGGTGCAGAAGATTGGTCTTCTACTCTCAGGTTACCCAGGTGAAGATTTACTGTTGATGACAAAGAAAACTCCACTACTTGAATTAGCCACAGGCCTGCATAGGCTTCTCTGTTCAGGTTGTGGGTGAACATGGGCAGCACTTTGAGGGCTGAAGTTAGAGAATAATGAAGTGATGTTCTGGTATCAGAGACAATATTTTTTAAAAGCCACACCCAAGACCAAGCTTCTGTTTGCATTTTTTTTCTGCATAGACTTTCCTTTTTTTTTGTTTTCCCAAGAGTTCGCATTTTAAGGCCCCTGGGTGGCCCAGTGGCTTAAGTGTCCAACTCTTGATTTCAGCTCAGGTCATGATCAGGTGTGAGATCAACCTCCATGCTCAGCATGGAGCCTGCTTATGATTCCCTCTCTCCCTCTCTCTCTGCCCCTCCTCCACTCCCTTCCTTCTCTCTCTCTCTCAAAACATTACCAAACAAAAAAAAGAGAGAGGGGGGTTTCCTATATTCCTTTTCTCCTTGAGTTGCATTAACAAAGAGCTCCTTTAGTAATCATAACTTCAAGTTGAGTCAGAATTTGAGCAGAAGAAAGAGGTAGGAGAAGTTGTAAGAGGGTAAAATAAAAGAAGTTTTCCCACTATCTTGGTACCAAAACTGGAAAAGAATACCACAAGATAGAAAATTGCAAGCCATTATCTCTGACAAACATATATGCAAAAACCTCAGCAAGATATTAGCAAACCAAATTCAAGAACACATTAAGAGGGTCATACATCATGATCAACTGGGATTTATTCCAGGGATGCAAGAATGGTTCAACATCTGCAAATCATTCAATGTATACAACATGTTAACAAAATGAAGGATGAAAAATACGACTATCTCAATATATGCTGAAAAAGCACTTGACAAAATTCAATATACACTTATAATAAAAACCCTCAAAACTGTGAATATAGGGTGACATACCTCACCATAATGAAGGCTCTATATGAGAAGCCCACAGATAACATCATACTCAACATGGGAAAGCTGAGAGCCTTTACCCTAAGATCAGGAATAAGACAAAGATGTCTACTCTTTCCATTTTTATTGAACATAGCATTGGAAGTCCTAGCCAGAGCAATTAAGCAACGAAAAGAAATAAAAGGCATCCATATTGAAAAAAAAGAAGTAAAATGGTTACTCTTTGAAGATGACATTTTATTATAGAGAGAGAGAGCCCTAAAGACTCCATAAAAAAAACATTAGAATTAATAAATCAAGTTGGGAAAGTTGCAGGACACAAAATCAATACATAAATATCTGTTGTACTTCTATACTAATAGTAAATTATTAGAGAAATAAAGAAAACAAGCCCATTTACAATTGTATCAGAAATAATAAAAATCTAGGAATAAATTAAATCAAGGAAGTGAAAGACCTGTTATATTAAAAACTAAAAGACATTAATAAAAGACATTGAAGAAGACACAAATAAATGGAAATATATTCCATGCTATGGGTTAGAAGAATCAATATTGCTAAAACGTCCATACTACCCAAAGCAATCTACAGATTGCAATCCACATCAAAATTTCAAAAGCATTTTTCAAAGAAATAGAACATACAACTCTAAAATATGTATTATACCATAAAAAACCCTGAATAGCCAAATCAATTTTAAGAAAGAAAAATAAAGCTAAAGGCATCACACTCTCTGATTTCAAAGTTTATTACAAAGCTATAGTAATTAGAACAGTATGGTATTCGCATAAGCACAGACACATAGATCAGTGGAACAGAGTAGAAAGCCCCCAAATAAACTCATATATATAGTCAATTAGTGTACAACAAAGGAGCTAAGAATATACAGTGGGGAAAGGACAGTCTCTTCAATAAATGATGTTGGAAAACTGGACAGCCTCATAAAAAAAAAAAAAAAAAAAAAAAAAAAAGAAAACTTGACTCCTATCCAATATCATGCACAAAATTTAACTCAAAATGAATTAAAGTCTTGAACATAACACCTGAAACCATTAAACTCCTAGAAGAAAACATAGGTGGTAAGCTCCTTGACATAGATCTTGGCAATGACTTCTTTTTAATATGACACTAAAAGCAATGTCTATAAAAGCAAAAGGACTAATTCATACTAAAAATCTTCTGTACAGCAAAGGAAACCCTCAACAAAATGAAAAGGTAACCTACTGAATAGGAGAAAACATTTGCAAATCATATATCTGATAAGGGGCTAATATATAAAGAACTGATACAACTCAATAGGAAAAATCTAAACAATCTATTTTTTTTTAAATGGGCAAAATATCTGCAAAGACATTTTTCCCAGTAAGCTATACAGATAGCTAACAGATACAGGAAAATATACTCAACATCACTAATGATCAGGGAAATGCAAATCAAAACCACAATGAGATATTACCTCATACCTGTTAGAATGGCTGTCATAAAAAAGACAAGAGATAACAAGTGTTGGTGAGGATATGGAGAAAAGGGAACCTTTGTGCAATGTTAGTAGGAATGTAAATTGGCACATTTAACATGAAAAACAGTATGGAGGCTCTTTAAAAAATTAAAAATACAACTATCATATTATCCAGAAAATTACTCCTGGGTATGTATTTGGAGAAAACAAAAACAAACACTACCTCAAAAAAATATATGCACCCCTATGTTCATTGTAGCATTGTTCACAATAGCCGAGATGTGGAAGAAATATAAGTGCCCAATGATAGAAGAACGGACACAGACATTGTAATACAATGGGGTATTATTCAGTTATAGAAAGAATAAAATCTTGCCTTTACAATAGCATGGAAGGACCTCAAGGGCATTATGCTAAGTGAAAGAAGCCAGACAGAGAAAGACAAATACCATATGATTTATCTTATATAAGCATATCTTGGAGAGATATTGTAGCTTGGTTCCAGACTGAATAAAGACACAAAAAGTTAGTTAAATGAAGTTTTTGGTTTCGTAGTATATGTAAAAGTTATACTTGGACTATACTGTAGCCTATTAAGTGTACAATAACATTATGTCTAAAAAACGTACATACCTTAATTTAAAAATATTTTATTGCTAAAAAATGCGAACCATCATCTTAGCTTTCAGCAAGTTGTAATACTTTTGCTGAGAGAGGATCTTGCCTCAATGTTGTTGGCTACTGACTGATCAGGGTGGTTTTTGCTGAAGGCTTGGGTGCCTGTGGGAATTTCTCACAATAAGACAATGATGGAGTTTGCTGCATTGATGATCAACTCTTCGTTTCATAAACAATTTCTCTGTAGCGTGTGATGCTGTTTGATGCCATTTTACCCACAGTAGGACTTCTTTCAAAATTGGAGTCAATCCTTCTAAATCCAGCTGCTGCTTTATCACTAAGTTTATGTAATATTCTAAACCATTTGCTGTTATTTTAACAATCTTCACAGCATCTTTACTAGGAGTAGTTTCCATATAACGAAACCATTTTCTTTGCTCATCCATAAGAAGCAATTTCTCATCCATTAAATTTTGATCATGAGATTGTAGCAATTCACTCACATCTTCAGGCTCCATTTATAATTTCAGTTATACTGCTATTTCTGAAGTTACTTCCTCCAGTGAGGTCTTCAACCCCTCAAAGTCATCATGAGGTTTGAAATCAACTTCTTTCTAACTCTTGTGAATGATGATATTGGGACATGTTCCCATGAATCATTAATGTTCTTACTAGCATCTAGAATGTGAATCTTTTCCAGAAGTTTGAAAATATACTTTGCCAAAATCCATCAGAAGAATCACTGTCTGTGGCAGCTATATTCTTACAAAGTTTATTCTTAAATAATAAGACTTGAAAGTAGAAATTACTCTTTGGTCCATGGGCTGCAGAATGGATGTTGTGTTAGTGGCATAACAATAACAGTAATTTTGTTGTACATCTAAATTAGAATTCTCAGGTTACCAGGTGCGTTATCAATAAGCAGTTATATTTCAAAAGGCGTCTTTTTTCTTAGCAGTAAGTCTCAACAGTGGCTTAAAATAATCAGTAAACCATGCTGAAATAGATAGGCTGTCATTTAGACTTCATCGTTCCATTTACAGGGCGTAGGCAGAGTAGAGTTAGCCTAATTCTTAAGGGCCCTAGGATTTTGGAATAGTCAATGAGCTTTGGCTTCAATTCAGTCACCAGCAGCATTAGCCCCTAACAGGAGAGTCGGTGTGTCTTTTGAAGTTTTGAAGCCTTGAAGCCAGGCAATGATTTCTCCTCTCTAGCTATGAAAGCCTTAGGTGGCATCTGTTTCCAATAGAAGCCTGTTTTGTCTACATTGGAAATTTGGCGTAGCCATCTTCACTATTAATCTTAGCTAGATCCTCTGGATAACTTGTTGCAGCTTCTCCATCAACACTTGGTGCTTGGCCTTGTACTTTTATGTTATGGAGATGGCTTCTTTCCTTAAACCTCATGTACCAGCCCCTTCTAGCTTAAAACTTTTCTTCTCCAGCTTCCTCACCTCTCATCCTTCATAAAATTGAAGAGAGTTAGGGCCTTGCTCTAGATTAGGCTTTGGCTTACATGTATGTTATGGCTGGTTTGATCTATTCAGACCACTAAAACTTTCTCCGTATCAGTAATAAGGCTGTTTCGCTATCTCATCATTCAATGTCCACTCAAGTAGCACTTCTAATTTCCTTTAGGAACTTTTCTTTTACATTCACACATTGGCTAACTGGTACAAGAAATCTAGCATTCAGCATATCTTGGCTTTTGACATTCCTTTCTCACTAAGCTTAATCATTTCTAGCTTATGATTTAAAGTGAGAAACATGAAAATCTTCCTTTCACTTGAGCATTTAGAAGCCATTATAAGGGTATTAATTGGCCTAATTTCAATATGTTGTGTCTCACGAAACAGAGAAACTGAGGGAGAGGGAGAGAGACGGGAACACCTGGTCGCTGGAGCACTCAGAGCACACACAATATCAAAGTAACATCAAAGATCACTGATCACTAATCACAAAAACAAATTTAACAATAATAATGATGAAAAAGTTTGAACTATTGTGAAAGTTACCAATATGTGACATAGAGACACAAAATGAGGAAATGCTGTTGGAAAACTGGCACCTATAGACTTGAAAGTTGCTTTCCAGAGTTGTCTCAAACCTTCAATTTGTTAAAAAAATTAAATGCAATATCTGTGAAGCCAAATAAAACAAGGTATACCGATATGTAAAAAACAAATGAATAACAATGACGACAACAACAGAAAATCCCCCAAAACTCCCTAAACCAAAAATCAAAAAAAAAAAAAAAACCACAAACTCATGGATACAGAGAACAGACTTCTTATTGCCAGAGGTGGGGGTGCGAATGGGAAAAATGGGTGAAGAGCTCAAAAGCTTAAATAAATAAATAAATAAATAAATAAATAATAGAATTAAGTTTTACTTTCATTTATATGTAGAGAGAAGTCGAGCTCTTTTTTAATTTGGATCAAATTTTTAAGTCTTCTCTTAGTTAGGTATAATCATTTACCTTCTTTAATAAGCAACCAGAAAGATAAGCCTGTGATTATTCTCATCTCAAATTTCAAACTACTTGTTCTCAAGGGGGGGGGGGGGTTAATCCAGTCATCTTTACTTTTAATTTTTTTTTTAACGTTTATTTATTTTTGAGAGACAGAGAGAGACAGAGCACAAGCGGTGGAGGGACAGAGAGAGAAGGAGACACAGGATCCTAAGCAGGCTCCAGGCTCTGACCTCTCAGCACAGAGCCCGATGTGGGGCTCCAACTCACAAACCCTGAGATCATGACCTGAGCCAAAGACGGCCGCTCAACCAACTGAGCCACCCAGGCGCCCCAGTGATGTCTACTCTTTACTGAGTACTACAAAAGTGAATCCTTCCATCAATACTTGAAAGCGTCACCCTCCCCGCCATGCTCTTAATCAAGACTTTCCATTTTCTTGGCAACAGAGCAACGGGCACCACTCCTTCAACAACCAGCTTCTGGAGAACACCAAAACTTACCTTGTCAGCTCTCATTTTCTAATACCCTAGTCATAAAATAAGGGTTTTGAACCATTCTAGCATGAAAGACAACATGATATTTCATAAATAGTTCATTGCCCACCAATGAAATACAATTCAAAGAGAAATAAAAAAAGGAGAAAATAGTAAAGTACACTTGAGGTACTCACAGAATCCTGACCTGAGCCCCACAAGCTGAGTGCCCAGCAGGGCTCAACTCATTTTCACCTGAACATAAAATTTTTAAATCTCCATCAGCAATATGCTATGGGTTTTTTCTTCCCCTTCTAATGAGAAGTATAAGTTCAATAAAAGTGGGATTTTTAAAAACTTGCCACTTGACATTTTAAAAATATCACCTTGGTTAATTCTGACCTTAATGGTAAAATTAACAATGATGAGACTAACATAATTAGAGAAACAAAAATTATCACCCTTGAGGACTTTTGCATCTCTTTCATTTTTCTAAAAGCTTTACAAGCACTATAACTTAACTGTCAGAACGGCTCCGTGAGATACATATTACTTCTCCCTTTTAGAGATGAAGAAACTGAGGTTCCGAGACACTGAGTAAGCTGTCACATTTCTTAGTACACAGAGCCCAGCATTCCAACTCAGGTTTGTCTGAGAACAAACTTCATGCCTCTGGCAACAGAGTGACATTGCCAATAAGTTCAAATCTTTCCTTAGTGTTTTACGATTTGCCAAATCCTTTTCTTTTTTTTTTTTAATTGATGTATGTCACAATCTTACAAGTCAACTAGTAAATGCATTATCAGCATGTCTTTTTATTTTTTATTTGTTTAAATTGTATTTCATTGTGACAATAACACTTAGCATGAGATCTATCCTCTCAACACATTTTTAAGTTTATATTACAGTATTGTTAACCATAGGCACACTACTGTTCAGTAGATCTCCAGGACTTATTTATCTTGCATAATCAAGACTTCATGCCCTTAGTTAGCAACTCCTCATTTTCCCCTTCCTCAACTCCTGAAAACCAACATTCTACTTTCTGATTTTATGAGTGTGACTATTTTAGATACAGCACATAAGTGCAATCATGTGATATTTGTCCTCCTGTGATTGTCCTCAAGGTTCATCCATGTTGTCACATATTGCAAGATTTCCTTCTTTCTAAAGGCTGAATAGTGTCCCATTGTATGTACATACCACATTTCTTTATCCATTCATCCACTGATAGACATTTAGGCAGTTCCCACATCTTGACTATTGTGATAGTACTACATAACACTGGAGTGCTAATATCTCCTTGAGATCCTGATTTAAAATCTCTTGCATAGGGGTGCCTGGGTGGCTCAGTCAGTTAAGCATCTGAATCTTCATTTGGGCTCTGGTCGTGATCTCATGGTTCATGAATGTGAGACCTACGTCAGGCTCTATGCTGAGTGTGGAGCCTGCTTAAGATTCTCTCTCTCTACCCCCCTTTCCCCACCCCCACCCCGCTTCCCTGCTTTCTCTCTCTCTCTCAAAACAAATAAACTTAAAAACAACAACAACAAAATAAATCTTTTGCATAAATACTCAGGAGTGGATTACTGGATCATATGGTACTTCTGTTTTTAATTTTTTGAGGACAATCTCTATACTGTTTTTCAATAGCAACTGCACTATTTTGCATTCCCACCAACAGTGTACAAATGTTCCAATTTCTCCACATCCTCACTAACACTTGCTGTCTTCTGGGTTTCTGTTTCTGTTGTTTGTTTGTTTGTTTATTTACAACAGCCATTCTAACAGGTGTAAGGTGATATCTCATTGTGGTTTTGATATTTATTTCTCTGATGATGAGTGACATCGTGTATCTTTTCATTGCCCATACATATGTCTTCTTTGAAGAAATGTCTATTCAAGTCTTTATCTCATTTTTTAATTGGGTCATTACTTGTTTTTGCCTTTGTTTTGTTTTGTTTTGTTTTGTTTGCTACTGAGTTGTAGGAATTTCTTACATATTTTGGAAATTAGCTCCTCTGATATATGATTTAAATATTTCTCACGTTCTTAGCTTGCCTTCTCACTCCACTGGTTGTTTTCTTTGCTGTTCAGAAACTTCAAGAGAAAAGAAAACAAAGACTCTGGATGTGTAACTAATTTTCCCAATACCACAGAATTATAAAAAGACAGAATTAGAACTTAATTATTCTGAATAATCCATACTTGTTTGTATAAAATAAATCCATACACTTTATGGAAGGCTTTTTGGAAGTACCATATGAAATATTAACTATTTTATAGAACTTTGAAACATAGACAAGAGTACTGGTATGAAATTCTGGTAATGAAGCCAAGAAGGAAATAGCAAAATGTGACAGGCCCTGTGGGCAACATCTGCTTTTGTTTTATAAAGAACATTTTTTATGTGAAATTACTCTGGAAGAGGCTACTGGCATACTTATTCAAGTCAATTCCATACATAATATATAGTTTATGTCTGCCATCTGAGGAAAAGGAGCACCCAATAGTACCTTAATATGTCTACTGAATCTATCTGCTAAACGACATGGCCTACTTGTGGGTTGATTCAACAATTTCAATTCTCACTGGGAGCTGCTGACTCATAGATATTTGATATGATCTCCTATCTTCGTGGATTACATTAATAATATCTTGTGCTTTTTTTTTTCCATTCTTAACATATAAGGTTTAGCCCACTGCTTGGTAACTGAATGGAAAAAAAAGAAATCATTTCTTACATGATAGTTCCGGTGACAGTATTTTGTATTCAATAGAGTGATGGGTAATAAGGGAGCTCTATTCTCTTATTTTATTCAAGGTCGATAGATATAAGACAATAAGGAAAAATGGAAAAGGTTGATTAACATGAATATTCATCAGATACATTGGAATTTTTATTTTATTTATGGAATAACCATATACCCTCGTGTTTAACGTGACCGATGATATATCTTTTAGTATAATTATGAGGATATATTCTGTTCCTCATTCTGATTTCATAATACCAGGAAGCTTTTATTTGAATCAGTCCCAATAAAAATTTGGAATGACAACAATCCATTTAAAAACAACCTGTTATCCTTCTTAAAGATAACACAATTATGTAATTTCGCTGTGCAGAAATAGTTCTTCTCTGTCTTAGAAAACATGAATGTTCTAATTACCCACTCATATTGGTTCAAAGATTATTACAATTTTTAAATTGTATTCTTCCACAGAATATAGAGATTGGAAAATTATTTTCTGATTGAAAAATGTGAAAAGTCAACTTACTGACTTTATACTCTTCCTTCGATGTCTAAATATTTATAGTAATGTTGAACGATTCCACATAAAGTACTTAATATTAACAGTGTTCAATGATTATGTAGAATTCTAGTCACTATAAAGTATTTAGAAATTGCAGGTATTTTGCACAGCATCACTATTAGATCAGTCAGTCAGTATCCAGGCCGCATCTTTATGCATCCCAGAAAAATAAAATAAATGGGGGAAGCCTGTCAGTGTAGTTTACCATGGTCTATCTTCAGAATAGATATGAATCTGCCATATCAAGCACGTGCAGTCTATTCAGAGCTTCAAAACTGCTGCAGTTAGCAATACTGACTGATTTTGAAGTACTGTGATCTTTTACCCCTCAGTATGTACATAAGATATATAAGGTTTCCATGATGAGATTCTGGAGGTCAGGGGACACCAAAGAACATGTCATCGTACTCTGGTCTCTTGCAAAAATTTGTACTCAAGGTGAGCCTCCAACAAACGTAAGTTTAATGAATGAATAAATGTTATTAAGACTACTTTTACATGGAGTGGCCAACTAAAATCATTTTTAGAAGCTCTAATTGAATCTGACAACCCCATCTTGTCTATACAAATTTGATCTAAAGGAATCAGAACATTTAGGCTTCACTGACATCATTGGCTCCATATTCTGTAAGCCAGTAAATATTTATGCTGAAATTGCACCTTTACACTGGAAGAACTGAGAAGATTATAGGAAAAAATACCAATATCTCTTCTAATTTAATACCAGTTGCACTTAACATGGTGCATCAACTGCCAACAGTAAGGGGTCACCGAGGCAGGAACTTTCCCAAATACTTTTTGCTTATGATTGTAATTAAGTGACTGTCACACCTTGTGACCAGTTCAAGGGTAGAAAAATAAAATTTTTAAAAAAGAAAGAAAATGATATGTAAGTAGATGAAGCAGAAGGAAGGAGAGGAGGAAAAAAATAGATAAAAGAAGGAATAAGCAGAGTAAAACTATTATATATGTAGATGCGTTTTGGTGGCGTCCTGGTCACAGGTTAGGTATTAACCTTTTCAGATATGTCGTACAGAACCCTAGTAATCAGAGAAGGACAGAAAGAAGAGGATTAGCCAGAGGGGCGTATTTATGCCTCTTTACCCCATTTCTTCTTTCAAAAAGGTAGCTCTACCTTTATATATACTTTTATGATACTTCTATATATATTTCATATGAAGAAGGAGCTCTGCTAGTTTAAAAATGTGTTATGCTTTTTGTTTTTTTATAATTTACCTTTCGAGGGAAGAAATAATAGGTAAAGAGTAAGGAGGTAAAGATTTAGGCAATCATCTCCATTCTATATGTGACACATCCTATGTTTCAGTCTGCAATCTACCACCCATTAGCTACAGAAAACACATCTTCAGACATGGATTTTTTATGGTTCCCATTTGTATCTGCAAAATCATCTTTTATGTCCCCTGTTGAACTTTGACTTTTCCTAAAGTGGAAACCTCATTTGTCTCCTGACATCCTCTATAATTTCTCTTTTCCATAGCCTAGCACACCCATTCTCTTCCCTACCTAAAATACTCTTACAGAGATTTCTAACCTGCCTCCACATCTATCTTTCAAAGCCCTCTTCAAGTGGAAATGTATTTCAGTGCCTTTCTGGCAATTCCTATCTGGATGGAAAATTTTCCTTCTCTCTACTATATACTATACATATACTACACGTTATACATTTGCTTTTAGTTTTTGTGTAGATCAATTATAAAATTAGCAGCATAGTATATTGGTGAAAAGTGAATGTTTCAGGATTAGAACTTCTCAGCTCCAATCTCACTTTTGCCACTTGCTAGGTGTATGACCTGAGCTAGTTACTTAAGGCCCTTGGTACCTCAGATTCCTTAAATGCAAAATGAAAAGAAAAAATCCTAGTACACAGGCATTTTGTGAAATTTAAATAAAAGAAAACAGGAAAAATAGTACAGAAACAGCATTTTGTATACAGTGAGTGCTCTATGAAGCTGCTTATTAATATTATTGTTTTATGAATATGTGTTATTTCCCCCCAAATACAGCAAGAGCTTTATACAGGATGCTTTATTCTATTATGTATACATTGCATAATATATGAAGTTGCTTAATATGGAATAGGTAAAGATGATTTTTTAATTGAGTTGAAATAAATTAAATTAGCATCTTCTTTAGAATTCCTCTGTAATAGAAGCTTGCAATTTTTTCCTCTTTCTTCTTGGTTTCCTGATATAGTTCCAACATTGGTGATTACATTTGGTTTATAACATTCCTGGTGTGCTGTAATTGGAAATGTTGTTTTCTTGTCTCCCAGAAGGGTAGAGAGAAGAGGAAGCATGCAATGATTCCACCCATAAGTGGCTACATTCCAGTGTGATGTAAAGGGAACTAATTCCCTTCACCCCTGCCTAGCAGAGCTCTGTGGAGGCAATACACACATCTTGTAAATGAAACTCTTCCCGAGGTGCCTTCATTTATCTCTCGGTGCAATAGGCACAGTGGCTAATATGCATTGGGAACTTACTATGCTCATGTCAGTATGATAGATCTCTCACGTGTATTTTATATTTACCCCTGCAACAATGTTAAGAAAGGGTAGTATGATCATTCTCTTTTCTCCAGGTAAAACAATAAACTCAAAGAATTTATATGATATGTTCAAAGTGACACAGCTAATGAAATGGCAGAATCAGGACCTGAAGATAATTCTGACTCCAGAGAATTCAGCTTTTTGTCAGAATGATTCTTTATAGACTAATATTGAGAGTCTTTCTTTAAGCTTCAATATCCATCTTTATTAAGAGAATGTTTTCAGTGACTTCTAGCTCAGATCCTTTATAGAGAACAAATTTTAGTGAGAAAAGCACTAAAGCACTTAACACTATCACAAGTGGATGGAAAAGTACATAAAGTATTATGGTAAAATAATAACAAACTATTAATTAAGAGCTGTGCTCTCCAGTATTCCTTTCAGTTCCTTGCTGTGGCTCACATTCATCCAAAGCTTTTGTATCATAATAAATGGACTCTGAGATCCAAAAATATAAGCTCTGAAGGACTTAGCAGACAAAATTTATGCTATATTAAAAGCTTGCAAAAGCATACAAAAATATCAGGTTACTACAATCAAGACTGGGCAAAATACTCTAGACTGGCTAAAGGATAAGGAATGGAGAATCAGAGAGAAAAGAGA
Organism: Lynx canadensis; assembly: GCF_007474595.2. Classification (NCBI taxonomy): domain Eukaryota; kingdom Metazoa; phylum Chordata; class Mammalia; order Carnivora; family Felidae; genus Lynx; species Lynx canadensis. The sequence continues at coordinate 34,469,872 of NC_044303.2, forward strand.
AGACATTTGAGTCGCTTAGTCTCCATGAAGAGGTCTTGTCCTTTGTCCACACTTGGTCCGGACAGAGATTCAATAAGGTGACTATTAATTCAAAAGTTTAGATTGGTTTTGGGAACACATAGCAGAGAAGACTGCGATAACATAGACTCAGAGGAGCATCTTGGAAGCTGAAAAATCCCTCTTAATTTTCACACAGGCAAGATGACGTAAATGTAGAAAAAAAATTAAGTCTGCATAATGATTTGGCCAAAAGACTTGAAACAGCTTTATAAAGTCTTCATGTGCTTCAGAGTATCACGGGGCACAGCAGAATATTTTGCCTTACTCCTAAGCAAAGGCATCTATGTTATAGAGTATTGTAAGCCAAGAGGAGGACTTTCATTCATAACAGGCTTACTTAACACCCACCTCCATGGAATGAAATCCAAAATCCAGTGAAGAACAAGAAGGATGAGAAGATAACAACACAGGATAACAAAGGGTTCAATTGCCAGCAATTTCCATAAGATACCACCACATCATCTTCTAAGGAACCCAGACATCACTCAACATAAGGGATAAGGTGGACCCTGAACTGAAAGTGGTCTAATTCTCCCATCCCAAAGAAAGGAGGATTGTAACAGAAACCTGATTTCAGATGCAGGAAATGGAGTTATATTTTGTGCATAATTGAGCTTATGATCTTAAATCCACAGCTATTCATAACTTTTTTTAACTTCACTAGTCCAATTTAAACTAATATTTTCAGAAATATAATTTACTCAATTTGAATAAATTCATTTAAAAAACACCATAAAATGCATGCATAAATTGCATTAAGTGCTGATTCTATAACTTTGTACCTCTCCTATTATATATTCTAATTATAGCTTCTCTAGAAATGGAAATCACTATGGATATTTCTATTGGGAATAACATAGCTTTTTCTTCATTGTCTACTCTTGGCTTAAAATCTTTTTCTTTTCTTTCTATCCTTCCTTCCTTCCTTCCTTCCTTCCTTCCTTCCTTCCTTCCTTTCAATTTGAGAGAGAGAGAGAGAGAGCACAAGCGAAGGTGAAAGCCAGAGGGATAGAGAGAGAATCTTAAGCAGGCTCCATGCTCAGCATGGAGTCTGAGGCAGGGCTAGATCCCATGACCCTGGGATCATAACCTGAGCTGAAACCAAGAATGGGATGCTCAACCGACTGAGTCACCAATGCACCCCAAATTGTAATTTTTATTTTTATTATTGTTTAAGTAGGCTCAGGCCCAGAGCAGAGCCCAACATGGGGACTGAACACATGATTCTGAGATCAAGACCTGAGCTGAGACCATGAGTTGGATGTTTAACCGACTGAGCCACCCGAGCACTCCAGCTTGAAATCATTTTCAAAGAATGTAATTAAAATATTGTAACCCTTATTGCATCTTCTTTAGAAAACGGCTGAAAAGCTTATATATTGTTACTGCTAGCAAATTTGTTTTAAAATTTTCCTTCACTCTTTCAATTCTCTCTCACCAGTCTCGCAGATGTTCTAGTCTCTTTCGTTTCCAATGCAAACTTCTAAAAACTACATCTTTTCCCTATGTTGACCAGAATGGCTTCTGACTCCTCCACCATCCATTTCAACTTTAGGATATGCCTTTTGGGCTTTCAACTAGCAATGCTTGCTCTTTACTTTGTTATCTATTACTGTGTGACAAACCATTCCAAAATTTAGTATCTTAAAACAACAAACGCTTGTGTGCATACAGTTCTCTAATAAGGTCATCATCTGGAAGAGATGGTTTTTCTGTGCTCCGTGTGTCATTGACTAAGGAAGCTCAAGTGGAGCTGGAAGATCTACTTCCAAAATGGCTTCCTTCAAGCATCTGACAAGTTCACACTGGCTGATGGATAGGAGCTTGACTGGGGCTGTGTAGGCAGGAGTCTTGGTTTTCCTCCATACAGCCCAGCATGGGGCTAGATTAGGTTTGCAAAGTTATAGTCTCAGGATAACAGCATTTCTTACATGGTGGATGGCTTCCAACATGGACAAAAGTACAAAAGTAAAAGCTTCCAGGTGTTCTTATATATTAATTAGGCTTAGAACTTTATAACATTACTTCTAATACAATTTAGTAATTATAAATCCAGGGAGAATGGCTACACAGGATCACAAATAGCAGATGATATGGCTCACTGAGGGCAGGGGGGATATGATGAAACACATTGGTATGCCCTTTTATCATGTAGATCCCCAAATTCTCAAGTATTTTAAAATTTTATCATTATTTTATTATTTATTTATTTATTTATTTATTTCATTTATTCATTTATTTATTTAATTTGAGAGAGAGAGAGAGAGAGAGAGAAAGAATGCCCAAGAATGAGAGAGGGGCAGAGAGAGAGAGAGAGAGAGAGAGAGAATCTTAAGCAGACTCCATGCTAAGCATGGACACTCAATCCTACAACAATGGGTCATGACATGGCACTCGATCCCACAACCATGGGTCATAATATGAGCCAAAATCAAGAGTTGGAGACTCAACCGGCTAAGGCACCCATTATTTTACCCATTATTATAATTTTTTATAATAAATATTGAAGAAATGGAGAGGGATATACATTAATCAAATAATCAAACAAGAAATTATAAAGTTAAGAAGAGAGAGAGAGAAAGGGGAATAAAAAAGTTCCAAGGAAAGAGAATAGCATATAAAAAATTTATTGGACTAGGAGGGAACATGCTAAATAAGACAAAGGCCAATGTGGCTGCAATACAGAGAGTTATGAGGGCCATGATATGAGATGAGGCTAGATGATAAGAGATGAGTCTTGGAGGGCTTTTTGGGCTGCATAAAGGGACTTTTACCTTTATCCCAAGAACAACGAAAACCTATTTAAGAGTTATAAGCTAGAAAATTATATGGTACGGGATTTATGAATTAAAAAAAATCATTTTGGTTGATGTGCATAGATCAGCTGGAGTAGAGGTTGACACAATGACTATTAAGAGAACAGTTTGGAATTGGGAGCTGAGAAAAACAATGCTTGGAAAAACTAGATGGATAGGAAAGATAAAATGGAGAAACATACAGAAGCATAATGGGAAGAGGTGATGGATTAGATATATTAAGGGTGAATTTGGGAATAGTATGTGTCAAGGATGACTAGACAAATGGGTGCCATTTCATTTAATAGGAAACCCTGGAAGAGATGATGTGAGGTCCTTTGGGACTTCTAATAGGAGATATCAAGATGGCAATCTAATATATGAGACTGAAGCTGGTAGAAATATGAGCTGTCTGTATGCAGACATAATAGAAGACATGATATATTTTTTTTTCTTGAAGGAAATACGTAAGCAGAATGAAAAAAATCTCCATTTATAAAATTGGGATAAAAATATCACCTCATAATGCTTAAGTGCTCAACATACTGCCAGGGATATATTAAACACTCAATAAATGTTAGTTATTATTACTATTATCATTTTTATTATTACTGCTGTTTGTTGTTTTAGAAAACTTAGAACTATATTTGTATTCATAAGAGTCAGAGAAATTTAGCCAAAAAGTCAAAGGATGGGGGTCGCATACTGGAGATGTGGGAAGGGAGAGAGCTTCTGAAGACATCAGCCACATCTGATATGAACTCAGGTGAAAGATTAAATGCCACCTTTAAAATAATACACACTCTCAAGTATCAAGTACTAGGAGTGCTTGAAGAATGAATAAGGTGAAACAATATGATGTTAAGAGACCTATCAAAGCAGACTTTTGTGGTGAAGCTCTATTTAATCGGGATACAAAGTGAAAACTTGGGCCAATGCATACTCTCACAGCCAAAATCCAACTACCTAGCCATAGAGCCTGGTTCTACATGAGCTTCAAGTATCTTTCATGAGTTTTGAGGAGTTCCTCCTATAATGCCAGCAGCCCAGATATGCCTTATACCCCCCCAAGGATATTCCCTTTTGGGGACTTACTGGTCTTTTCTGGCCTCTGTCAGGAGCCCTTGGTCTAACTTTCTGGTCTTCCACAGTCAAACTAAGCATGAAGCAACAGAAATAGTGAAGAAGTCAGATTTCCGTCAGGCACTCTATGCCTAGTATTTATTCATAAACTCATTAAAAAATTTTGTCAAACATTTATCAAGAGCCTATTTTTGTGCCAGATACTTTTCCATATTCTAGTAATTCAGAAGACTGGCTCTTGGCAACTTAATGATTTTAATGATAAGGAACAGAGGTAATAAGGGAATAAGTAAATGAGAGGAAAAAGTAATTTCCCCTAATAACTATTGTGTTGATAATAAAGCTAGTTGATATAGTGGAAAAGGACTAAGGTGAAAGATGTGCACTTTATATTGAATTATATAAAGAAGCCACATTTGACCTCCTGGGGCCTAGAGTTTAAGAAGAACAAACACTCAATCCAAAAGTTCTAAAGGCAGGAACAATACTGGTGCATTGAAAGAAAATTAGCGCTGTTGACTCACAGTCTATCAGCAGAGACTAGAAGGGGATGAAGTTGGAGAGGAAGGCAATGGTCATATAATGTAGACTTTTGTGCCCAGGATAAGGCGTTTGAATTTTCTTTTATGCTCAATGGAAAGTCAAGTTCTTAGCAGGGGAAATAAATGATCTGATTCATGTTTTGTAACGATTTCTCTGGATACTTGGTGTTGAACAGACACGAGTAACTTCAGGGAAATAATTTAGTACATTATTTCAAGAGCAAAATGATGGTTGTTTAGATCATAGTGGTAAACTGAATAGGGAGACAATTGGTCATTGAATACACTTCTGTTAGAATAAATAAGACTTTTGAGTTTATGGATATTTTGGAGTGGGAAGCATCACTTGCCAAAAAATGAAGTTTGTGATAGTAACACATGTCAGTGCACAGAGAGTAACTGGGGTAGGACAGGGAAAGGAGGAAACAGTAACTTCACCCCGAGTTTGTGGAGCATCTAATATAATTTAAAAATATTTGATAGATGATTGTTTATGGTGGAATATTCAAGAATAAAGAAGAGTTTTAGGTATTTCTTCCATGTGATTGCAGTACTTGGTAGTATAATTCTAACTCCAGATTCCTGTAAAAGATAGAATTCCTTTTTGTCGTGTCTTTTGGTGTGGGAGAGGGATGGATGTAAGGAATGTAAGATTCGTAAGCCAAAAATATCCATATCTGTAGTTTCCCTCTTGGAATATTTCACACAAAAAGGGCAATCTTCAGCTGAGAAAAAATTCGTGTTCTTGTGCTTCTTATTTCTATTATTGGAAATGGTTTAATGAAAAAAATTCAGATTGCAAGTCAGTAGATGTATTTTGGCGGGGAGGTATGGCATGCGGGAAATGTCTCATTAACTAGCTCTGTGATAAGTCACATACACTGAGTATGTCTCATTTCCCAATTTACAGTCATGATGTTCCTTCCTCCTCCAGGATTCAAAGATAATCATGCATATCATGTATAAGGCATTCTAGGGAAAAGTACATTTGAAATACAATCCCTAATAGTCCAATCTTTAAATGTGAAATCGAACCACTAAGTGATTTAGAGACTTGCCCTAAGAATCAGACACACTGAGTAGCATAAACTGAGTTTATATATTGAATTCTTAGCTTAAAATCCCTCATACATACCAGAAATCAATCTACTTTCTCAAAACTCATGCTTTAATAACTAAAACCTAATACTCTATCATTAAATATCAATGAGTGAAGATGCAGTTTCCTTTCAAATTTAAGAGTCAATGTGATTATCTTCACAGATTAGAACATGTGGGAAATATAAAGTAGTTAATATGAAATTAGACTAAAACGTGTATGTTTTTCATAAAGATTCACCTTGTCAAATCCCTTAAGTATGTATAAAGTCAACTATGAATAATTATTTATTAGATTTACAAACTTTTGTTAACACATCAATAGCTTGAAGGTAAGATATCACAAGACAGTAAAATCAAGAATACTTAAGAATTGCTTAAATGCAATAACTGAGCTTTCTTATTATCCTTTCTTAGTGCATAAGTCATTAAAAAGGCATGTAACCATCATACACATGCACACAATTTCAATCCTCTAGGATTGGTATTTGGTATATTTTGGTTCTTATATTATTGGCTAAAAGTTATTAGTGGTCAGTGTTAATACACCATGTGCCTTGAGTTGGTTGTCACGCTTCCCCATAGTGATGTATTTGGTTAAACTGTGGCAGGTGTTTACATGAATATTATTGATGATTTAAGCAACTTGGCTCAGAGGCTTTTTTAATAACTCCTGCTGAAGAAAGGTAGTAATAGTGGACAATACTGTCATCTGTCATACAATATTTCAGAATGTTCCCATTAAGAGGGAACCACTCAGCAGTTTTTCCAGGTGTTACCTATCAGCTACAAATACCTCCTTATTTTCAGGTTTACTCTATGTCAACATAAATTAATAGTGGTTTTATAAATTAATTTCTTTTACTATCCAATACTTTCTCTGAGAGCATGTAATGAATTCATGCACAGCAATGACACATCTCCCATATCTATAACAGCACTTTTATCTAACATATTTGACTTGTAAGTTAGCAAGACATATGCTGATCTAACCAAAACAACAACTAAAATCATATAGGATACCTGCCCCCGTGCATCAATACTGTGTAGAAAATCAAGTTACAAGGATATGCAATTTGGTATACTGCTGAAAAGAACATTCTTTGGACCATGAAGGTGCTGGTAGAGATCATTTCTCACCCCATACTAGCAGTAGGATTATGGCACATTATGAAACCTCTCTAAATTTTATTTTATTTTATTTTATTTTATTTTATTTTATTTTATTTTATTTTGTTTATGTTTATGTTTATTTGTTGACAGAGAGAGAGCATGCGTGTGAGTGGCAGAGAGAGGGAGAGAGAGAATCTCAAGCAGGATCTGTACTGTTAGTATGGGTCTGGATCTCACAAATCATGAGATCATCACCTGAGTCGAAAACAAGAGTCAGAAGCTCAACTGAATGAGCCACTTAGGCACCTCATACCTCTCTAAGTTTTAGACTTCATCCTTAAACTGAGGATAATGGAATAACTAACTAAAAGGATATATTGCAGATGATATCCTTAATATGCCTGGTATATATAAAGCACTTAAAAATTATAGATAGTATCATTGGTGTCATCATTATAATGATGATTACCATTAGAAATAATAGTAAATGAATGGTATTTCTCTTTGTGATGGTTGTAAAAACACATCCACAAGTTCTTTGACAACCTTCTTAGCAAAAGGTTGAGTATAATCTCCCCATTAAATATGGACTGGCCTCACTAGCTCACTTCTAACGAATGGAATGTGGCAGAAGTTACCGTGTGCCTTCTAAGACTAAGTCATACATTGTGGTAAAGTTACAGTTTGACTCTCTCTCTCTTTTGGGACATATGCTTTTGGAGCTCTGAGCAGCCATGTGAGAAGTCCTTAAAGCCACCATGCTGTAGAAATCACATAAAGCTAGAGACCATCAAGGAGTTTCAGCTGTTCTATTCTCCAGCTGTTTCATGTTTCCAGCCACTACCATTTGCCAGACAGATGACGATTCTAGCCCCAGCAAAGGTCCGATTGTCACTGCGTAAACAATCCTGAACTAGATGCTATTGTTCAAGCCACTATTTGGGGGTAGCTTTTAGGCAGCAGTAGATTATCAAAACACGATAACGAGGTTATATCCCATTCTATCTTTCTGCATTTTATGTCTCTCTCTTTTGACATCTCACTAATCTAGTTTTCTTATGAACAGCATAGAAGTGTTTATTTTTAAATGGTAGTACTCTACTCCTCATAGGTCTGTATGTAAGAGGCTGAGGGATACGGAGAGCAAGAGATGGTAGGCTGTTGTCCAGGGTGTAGGTATGGATAAAAGCATGCTGTCTTTTACGCAAATGACAATGATTCAGTCTCTGTAAGCAGCTATGTCTATGACATAGACGGCTGCATTGCATCCTGTTTCCTAGGCAATAGAGCTAGTAAAAAGGCATGGATTTAGACACATTGGAAACACAGTTGCTATCTTCACAGCCATTGCATTGCATTTATAAAGATCCACTCACAAAGCACCACTGCTCCTAAAAGTGATCTGAAATGCACATGCGGTTATCCCAGATGTTACAGGGTTTCATACCTAATTGGAAGACACCTTCAAATGATAATCCACTCTTGGAGAATATGTTCAATACTTTGGGTCATAAAACCTTAGAGTACCTGATCTGACATGGACATTCCAGGCTTCATTACAAAATATCCCAAAGGATAAAATAGGACAAAAATGTCCTGAATGAGCCAAGCCACTCCCAAAGCACTGTCATTTTTTTTCCTGATTTTCATCTCCAACGCTTAGCGAAATTATTAATTAAAAAGTGTGGCAAATTGATGAGTTTATTGAATTTGTTTTACAGAATTAGTTATTAAACATATTAAAGGACAGTATTTATTCTGCAGTTTTGCTTCAAGAAATTTTATATGAGAAAATTTTCTGTGCCTTTTCTACCTCATAATTTAAATTAAGAGCTTTAAATCAAGTTTAGTTGCAGAGTTATTATATGACCACAAAATTGTGTTTGTGGCAGAAAACTTAAGCTTACCAGAGACTGGTGCTCTGGCCCTTGCAGGCTTCTTCAATATGACGCTGCAAATTCACGTGTACAGAAAAGGTGAGACCCTCTCAGACTATGGGGGAAGATCCATCTCCCACAAATACATGTTAAAATTTGGAGTTAAAATGTTAGTTTGTAAAAGTTGGCCATATAGAAAAAAAATATATTTAACATTATTTTTTTTCAACCTCTTTCCTCAGTATTCCTACAGTTTTAAACAGCCAGTCTTTAAACCTGGAAGTTTCAAATGGTCCCCTCTGCCTCTGTTTTGTCAATCTTCCCCTGGTATGCCTCTGATGCATGAGATTTTCAAGGTCCAACTGTTTGGGGATGTAAAGGGACAAAGCAGAATTTTGTTTGCTCCTAATGTTCTCTGAAATATGTGACAAGCCCTGCAGGAAATAACATTTTGGACGCCAAACTCTCATTACCACATTAATTGCCTCTGTCATGACAGTTTGGGCCTGAGCAAATGTCTGGAAACCCGCTGAGCTCCTCAAGAGAACAACACAGGCCAAGGGAAAGTGGGTTTGCAGTTCCCCAAAGCCATCAGCTAAAGGTGCTGTTACCAGAGCATGCTTGGGGATTCATCCTTACCACTTGAGTCACTGTTAAATTGGTGGGCAAGTGGCTGTCAGAAATCTTTGTCTCTAAAAACTTATGGAAAATATTCATGAGAACAAAGTAAAAATATGATTAAACCATATTTTATCAGCATGACATCTGCACAATAAGTGATTGTCCAATTGACTATATGTCAAAGTAACACGGAGTGAAGGGGTGTGTAGAGGGCAGAAGATAAAAGCTCCAAATGGGCTTTCAGCTTCCCTTCGGCTGCAGTGACACGAACACTATGTAATCAGAGCAGCTCAGGAAAGGGGAATTTGAACTGAGTGGACAGCAAGTAACATTTGAAGTCAAAGTGAAACCCAAACTTCCCTTAATACTCCCCCTTACCCATATCATTAATCTTAAAGTAGCCTTTTTAATTAATATAATTAGAGACTTTAATTATTGAAAGTTAAGTTAAAGATGAAAAGTATCATGTAATGAAGATGATTATTTTCTTTCTTTAAGCCCCACAGGAAAACCAAGTGCAGTTTTTCTTTCCTAGTCCTTTCAACTTCAAGTGATATTTCCTATATTTAAATAATTACAAGACTTAAGGGAAAGAAGTTGGGTGAATACAGCATGTGAAAAGTATGGCTGATCACAGAGAGAACATATCTTTGATCTATCTTACGTCATAAAGGAGTCTCAAAGAATTAGGTCGCCATGATATTGATATTGTCATAAACAGAGGGTGTTCATATAAATTGGTACCACCTTTTCATAAAGCAACCTATAAATAGATAATTTTGATAATTTTTGAAATAAGAACTAAGAATAATTTCGTTCTTAAACACGAAAAATTTGGAAAAAATGTTATGATGTAGATGCATCACATTACTTATAATATGGTAATTTTGGTAAAAATGTTATTGCTTATTAAGCAATAAAGAGAATAAAGAGAATGCTACTGTAATAAAGAGACCCCAGATATAGTTTAGACAAGAAGGTTTAGTCATATCTTACATAAGCCAAACCAGGATAATGGGATAGCTCTATAGCCTGAGGTCATTCAGAGACATGGGTTCTTGACATTTTTTTTTTTTTTTTCTTTTCTGCTGTCTTCATATGTGATTTCTTTCCCTGGGTGGTCAAAGTTCGGTTACCACCAATTCTAGCATTCAGCCTGAGGAAAGTGTAAAGCATGAGCACTACGTACTTGCATTTTTAAAGAATCAGATTTGAAGGTGCATATATCATTTCCATTTGTATCCAGGGGACAAGACTTAATCACCAGAAGATATCTAGCTATAAAAGATGCTGGAAAACCTAGTTTTTAAAGAGAATAGCCATGTACAATTTAAAACATGGTGGTGCAATGGCTCTAATATTAAAGGAAGGCGGGGGGTGAAATGGGGTCAATGTCATAAAGTCTTACAATCGAAGGTATGCCAATATATTTTGAGGTACCTATTTTTATGGAATGGTGTAAGTGATTTTACCAAAAATGTGTTGAATGGGAAAACATATTACACACACACATACACATACATAAATGCATATCTAATCATAATGCATAATGTGATAGCTAATTATATGTGTCAACTTGACTAGTCCAGAGTACTCAGATATGGTCCAACACAGGTCTAGAAGTTGCTGAGAGGTATTTGTTTAGATAAGAGATTTGTTCCATAATATGGGTGGGCCTCATCCAACCACTTGAATGACTTAACTGAAAAGAGCCCCTAAGGAGGAGGAAATTCTGGCTTGACTGTCTTTCGACTCCAGCTGCAGAATCAGCCCACCCTGGTCCTACACTGTAGTTTTTGCACTGGTTGGCCTCCACAATCTTATGAGACAATTACTTAAAAGAAGTTCTTTCTCCACACACACACACACACACACCTGTGGATACATGTATAAAATATTAAATTTATACAATATATATCCCATGGAATTCAAAAAAGAAGACACAATCCTGATTTATAGGATACGGAAGGTAATAGAGATTAATCAGATACCTTTATAAATTATATTATTAATGTTTTGCGTATTCTGGTTTATTTTGTCCCATTTTATTTTGAAAATAGAAAAATTTATTAAAGCTTCATATTTTTTGTCAATCTTGCCTTTTGTTTCCTTCATTTCTTGTTGGGCCAAGTTGCTGTCTTGTTTTTGATATATAGATTTTCATAATTCCCTTCATTGTATGTTATGAAGTATCTTTATCTGTCACCTTTGCTGCTTTTTAGCTGAAAGCATATACTTTGAACAACTTTGTTCAACCTTTTCTTTTCAAGATTTAAATAATATTGTTTTGGGTGAATCACTTTTATGTGTCATAGCTTTGAGGCTTACTTTTTAATACAATCTAAAGTCTTTTCTTATTTCCTTTAATAGATCAGTTATAACCATTACATGCATTGGTAAGAATATGCTTGATCTTAATTTTACCATATTATTTTATGTTTATCCACCTTTGCAAGGTTTTATTTTCTCTTTAAATGTATGTTCTCTTTTGTCTCTTTTGTACCTTTTGGTTTGCTCTTTTGTTCTAATATTTGTAAATTTCAATGATTGTTCCAGAGATTGCCTTTACATTATGTTTTGCTAAGATATTTAGTTCTATATTTCTGTATAGAGTAACTATTAGTTTCAAGGTATGAAAAATAATAAAATGTATTCTGTTCTTTTTCTTGATCTTCTCTATTCTTCTCTTCTATTGGTAGGTTTGGCCGATGGTATACTCTTTCTTAGTGTTCAGTTTTATACAACTAAAGATAATTCTTCTACTAATTGATTTGTCAAGTTTATTCATAATATTTGACTCCTGGCTGTAACACATGATATAATTTGTAAGTTCTCCACTTTTCCCCTCATCCCCTTCTGAATATTTTTTGGTTTATTTAATAACGCTTATATTCTATTTCGCCAGTTTGGTCTACATTTTCCTTTAGGACTTAGTTTTATCATTAAATATATTTGATGTTTACAGCTTTGGCTATATTTTCAACCACCAACTCTTGGCAGGCAGTATTCATTCTCTATTTGATCCCTCAAGAGATTCTTGGGAAAAACTATTTGTCTGTAGCTTTTATAATTGAAAGATCTTGGTTGAATATAAAATCTTTGTCTCGATCTTATCATCTTAAGAATATTTTAAGCCCAGTGTCTGGAGTTGAATAATTTGGTAGAGTAGCCTGAGGAAAATGTCTCTCTCTCTCTCTTTCTCTCTCTCTCTCTCTCTCGTCCCTTTCCATTTACAAGTGACTTGTTCTTTTGCCTTACTAACAAATGTTTATTTTAAAATTCCAATAACTTTACTAGGCTATATCTTCATATTAACCATTGTACATTTCCCCTAGTACACACTACAACTTTCAATATGTAGATTCAAAGCTTCCTGTTATTATTATATTTTGGAATATTTATTGTTACATTGGTGTGAAACATTCTCCTTTGACTATCTTCTCATCTATCATTGGACAACTCTGCCTTAACTCCTAGCTTGTTTGTGGGTATTCTTTTCAGGGGGAAGTGCTGATTCTTCATTTCTCTCCTCCATATTCCTTATTGTGTTTCCCATCATTTCTGTTCTTGTGTGTCACTCAATTTCATCTTCTATTCTGTTTCCTTCATTTTCTTTCCAGAATTTAGCCAGTCTTTAGGCCATATATTCCCTGAGTTCTTATGTTTCAGGTCTGTGTTCTTTTATATGTATATTCATGCTTGAATCCTTTGTTAAAATTTTCTTTCAATTTGCAACAACATATTTACTAAGTGTTTTTCCTTTCTTTGATTTACTGTTCATTTGCGTTTTTTTTCATTTGCATAATTTTTATTATAATATTGTTGTCCTAGATCTCTTTGAGTTACTACTGGTTGAAAGAGTTGGACTTTCCTGAAACATTTGCACTGTTTGTTTTGTTTTTATTTTTGGCTAATTGGAGGGTGATGGCATCTGAGATTGTCCTCTAGGTTTCCTAACTCAAAGGCTACCTCTTCTGTCACTTGGCTGATCAAATGTTGTATTAAAATATGGTGCCTCTGGAGGCTTTCATTTTGTCTCTTTGAAGACAGCTAGTTTCAGGAAGGCTCCCATCCCTACCTGTGCACCCTGACTGCCACTGACTACTGTAACCAATCTTTGCCAGATTTCAAGGCAAATAGTCCACACTTAAGTAATGTAATTTTGCTGGGACTTCTGAGATTTGCTACACCAGGATTCTCACCCAACCTCCTTCACTGGAACTGACCAGAAACATACTTTATATGCCTCCACTCTCTACCTTTCCTGGGTAAGCACTTTGTCTGATCTATTACATCATTTCTCAGCTGTCTACCATTTGCAATTCAGGATGGGTAACTGATCTTTGAGAACATACCCTTTTTGAAGCCCTCTCTGGAATCTGCTACTGCTTTCCCCTTCAGAGTTCCATTAAAAAAACACTGCCATTTCCTGTACAATGCACCCTAGCAGCAGAGCTTCCTGTGTGTCTTTGATTATTAATAAGCTCTTTGCCTTATGTTGGCATTTATGCATTCCCTCTGTCTAATTGCTGCAATGTAGGCTTGCCTTTTTCTCCCCTTTTATGAAGATTTTTCAAGTAGTGAACAAGAAAGATTCATATCTAAGATGTTGCCACATTTATACCTGCGCCATTTCAATTTCACTGAAGAAACCAAATCCATAGTGGGTAAATTAGATGCTGACATGTCCATGGAAAGTAGTGACAGAGAAGGTACTAGAACTCAGACAGTTATGTTCCAGTCTAATCCTCATTTGCCATACATATTACCTTTACCCTGTCTGGTACACACCTAGAGATCACTAATGCTTTGCTTTTTATACCAAATCTAATGCTAATCAACTTTTTAGTGATGTTACACAAGTATCATTAATTACTCATGTAAGATTGTTCCCAAATTCCTTAAATTCAATTATTTCTTGGTTGTGTCCTAGGCTAGTGGTCAGCTATTACACACCAGGGAATTGGTAATTCAAATGTTTATATCAGGTCTGGATTATACAAATGTATATACACACAATTGTGCGTATATACAATATATAAACAATTAAGATATATATTTGTATAACTTTATATAATTAATGCTATTAAGAATTTTTTCCCAACTAAGAAGAAAGAAAAGAAAGAGATCAGTGAGATGGAATCAGTGAGATCACCAGCAAGTTGGAGGAGGCTTTGAATAATATAAATTCTTGTTTTCATTTCTTATTTATAAACAAACCCAAAGTTATGGGAAACAAAGGGAAAAAATAACAGAGCATAGAGGCAAATTGCCCATCAGATGATATTATCTGGTACTATAAGGAGCTTTTAGAGAAGAAGGAAATACCACAAAATCATTTTATCATCAGTATTCTAAACACAACTTTGCCCTAAATACTGCAGGAGACATTGCACAGCCATTTTTAATTTCAAAGATACAACATCTCTGCAGAATTCAGCTCTCACCAAATGCTTACAGAAATTATTTCCAAGGCTCTGATACCATTAAGTGAAAACGATACAAATGATCATGAGCATGTAGTTGAATCCACTAACTTCTACTTTATCCATAATAGTTTAGCTCACTGAAGTTTTTAATTGTTTAAACCACTTCAGTCAGATACTGCGACGATTCTCATTCACCAACCAATATCTACCAGTGAGTAGCAATCTACGTGCTTGGCTTTAAAAACTCTTGTGCTCTAATGAATGTGTGGCAGAAGGTGCATGACAAGATTACTGAGTAGTTCACCCCTTGTTCTCTTTTTCTCTTGGGTTTTTTCTTTTCCGTAATAAAGTCTGAGCAAACTATGTACCACCTGAGATGGGCAATTTGTCTGTGGGCCATGTTTTGCACCCTTTTTAAATTGGATAGTATGTTATTTCTAATTCAGCAAAGAGAATTTAGAAAACATTCACATGGCTGTATCCAAAGGCTTACTAGATATTTTTTAGAGTCAGCCCTCTTTGCGCAAATGCAGTTTAGAACCAATAACCTATCATTAAGAGGAATCTCAGCCTTTCCATAATAGTGGAAACTTTTGGGAAACATCCGATTAATAGGACATGCTATTTTGAATGCAAGCAGTTGTTCTGGCCACAAAATTTTTGCAGGAACAATGGCTGCTCTGTCCTCCAGAAGTGTGTTGAAGCTGTAGCTAAGGTCACAATAGTGATGGCTTCAGTCAAACCATCCATCCATTAATGTGAGCCAAAGAAGATCATATGTTGTCTTGTCTAGCAATTTGCTGAGCTATGATTGCTGTATCTCCTCATTTAGGAAATGGCAAAGAATTAAAGAATAAAACTTACCCAGAGCGAAGAAGCAAGGGACAGACTGTCACAAAGTTGACTCATAAGATTTGAGGCTGTTTATTCTTACTGAGATTCTTTTTTCTGCTTTCAATAAAAGCCAGCTCTCTGTTCACCCATTCACTCATTATCAATGACAACAATAACAACAAAAATGCACGTTGGCCTAGAACACACAAGGTATGCCAATAAAAAGTCAAATAATTCTTTTTTCTCTCTGGCAATTCTAAATGGTAATATTTAGAGATTTGAGAACAACTACTTAAGAAAATTATAGATGTTCTCTTTCTTCACTAGATAGAACCTTGTCATATGTCTCAAATTTTACAAACTTCAGAGATAGCTGATTTACTATTATATAAAGTATAAAGGAGACATCTCTTTTTCAAAAAAGTTCTCAGGGTTATTCCATATGATAGACTATTTCCCACAACAAGGACATGGTGAAATAATATGTGATTAATCTCATTATTCTATTTTTCTGGAAAAATTAAGGTGATATGACGATCTCTGAAGGCTTAAAGAGAATTCTTGATTCTACACATTACTAACCTCTAATCTTAAATTATGTAATTTTCATAATCCCCATTTTCTTATCTTTAAAGTGAGGAGGATAATTATGACCCCGCCCCATTTGCCTTACAGAGTTTTTTTAAATAATAAACCAAAAGATTATCTGTGAAAACACTTCATAAGTTATAAACTATTATTCAAAGGTTTCTTGTTTTCACATTGGTTCATGTTGCACTATTCTCTTTTGATCACTTTGATGGGCTAGAAGAAGGAAAATAAGATGACTCATGTTTTCAGTTAGTTTATATATTTTTTCACTGGAGGTTAAAATGCCAGAGTATGGTTTTATCATTTTCTCTTTAGACATTTCTAGGATTAGATATTGAATTAAATCAGCACATCTTCCCTTCAGCTTAAATACAAAGACTTCCAGAATGTTATTCTCCCAAAGACATTATTTATAAAATATAAATGCAGATGCACTTTTCCACCTTATTTAAATCAAGTTAATGACTCCCATCCTCTTTAGTGGGCATAGTCTCCATATTTTTCATGAACTTTGAGAAGGGTACTTGAAATACTCTGCTATCTGTTAGAAATGCCTAATACCTGAGCTTGATTCATCTGTAAAGATGCTCGATTCTATGTCCATACTTCTCATCATGACTGAAGGATGTATCATATTGATTTATTGATAGTTCTCTGTTGGGAACAGTGTTAAAATGGTACCTCATTCTTAATCTAAACAGATATACTTAAAATGTAAATAAGTTTCCCTTTGAATCCTGAATTATTTTCATACACAGTTAAGAGACAGATTCTCTCTAAAACAGGATAATGTTTCACACTCCTTTACAATGACAGCGAGACAAACCTAATTGAAAATTTCAAACAAGTTCATGCTCTTTTGTCATACCTTCCTTCTCAGGAGATACACAGAATGCATAAGGAGGGAGTTGTAAAACTCCCTGCAAAAGTCAGCTCTTCCTATCCTCTTTAAGACCTTTTTGTAAAGCATCTGTATATATAGTTTAACTAATAATGTCGGAAGAGAGGTTTCAAATTAAGGTTATTTCATTGACTCAAGATAAAGGAATTATACCAAATATATAGGAAGGAAATAATACTTATAAATAATGACAATCTACATTTCCAAAAGATAGGGTCAGTCCAATTCAATTTGTAAACTGTATGCCTACCCAATCATCAGAGATAGATTATATACTGCATAGAAGAGGTATACAAAAATGCTTCTTGCTTAGATGTTTGGGTGGTGAATGATTCTTCAAAATGGAAAAAAAATCCAAGATATAAAATGCAATAGCATATCTATGAGTGTAAATCAATATAAAAATAATCAAAGAAAAAGAAGGCTTATAGTTCATTATTATTTTTTTTAATGCTGTAAAAACAGGGTGCCTGGGTGGCTCAGTCAGTTAACCACCGTCTGACTTCAACTCCCGTCATGATCTCACGGTCCGTGGGTTTGAACCCCGCATCGGGCTCTGTGCTGACAGCTCAGAGCCTGGAGCCTGCTTCAGATTCTGTGTCTCCCTCTCTCTCTGACCCTCCTCCACTCATGCTCTCTCTCCCTCTCACTCTCTCTTTCTCTCATTCTCTCTTTCTCTTTCTCTCAAAAATAAATAAACATTAAAAAATTTAAAAAAGCTATAAAATCAAAGAGCTTAAAATTAGAGTCAAAGATTATGACAGCAGCAGATTATCATCTAATATCTGATTTAAGGCAAACGTCTAAAATCTAGAATACCTAAAGCATTATTGAGCAGGCATATGACATTATAGAAATAAAAAAAGATATACTTGAAAATGACCAGACCTCTGAAATGGAATTGATTTTCATTGTGTCTGTCAAAAATGAAGAAAAAAGTCCACAAAATAAAATGGCATATGATACAAATGTTGCTATTATTACATATAAATTGAATATTGAGGCTCCATACAATCTACTTGCAAACCAGATATTCAGACATCTAAAAATGAAATCTGTAATAGGGATATATAGTGAAGTAATACAGAAAAGGGAATTTCAGTATTAAAAATGTGGGCACACCAGTGGAATACAAGAGTAAATTATACAAAGTCACTTTTCTCGAAGAAGAAATGTTAGAATCAATACCGGAATTTTCTTGGAAGAAACTTGGAAACATTTCAGGTTAAGAAAAGAGCTTGTTTTCTAAAAGTGATTTTCTCTATAACTTACTACTATCATTTCAACAGGTTATTTTAACTTAATTTCAAATCTACACATAAATTACAGAAAACATAATTTATGCTGTTTAGCTTGATTTTCCTGCAGCCATCAATATTCAGCAAACCTTTGCATTTCCAATATAAGCTTTAAATGATACTGTATGAATAAGTAGAAATGAACCCATGGAGTTCCATCTTTAGCTCAAAAATCTGAACTGATCTATACAGAAGTTCTTGTTTTGGCCACCATAAAATGCATTTTTGTGTCCCTATTTGAAATGTGGAGAGCATCCAGAATGAAAAGACATGTGCAGGTCACTGCAAAGGAAAAGGTAACACTGAAACATCCTAAATATTTTTGTTGATGTATTTGAATGGATTACTATGTTTCTCTACAACACAGGTATGCAATGACAAGAAAATCTAAAGGCAGTGATTCATGCAATGAGCAGGTACCTGTGTCACCAAAGTCTAGGCTGAAAATGTGAGTTGGTGAAGTCCAACGTTGTTACTCAAATCAACTTTCTGAGTAAATTCACAGAAGAAAGAAGTCAATGAAAAAAGGATGGTAACTGTTAAATCTGCATAGATGCAGAAGCAAACAAACAAACAAACAAGAACAGACCAAAAAGATTCTGTTCAAATGCCAATTTAAATAAAATAGTAGGAAATTTAAAATAATTTAAATAATAAATTAAAGAATACATTTTTATATAGTTTGTTAACACACATATACCCAATACCTCCACAATCTGCCACATGACATCCCAGTTATATTTTTAAATTATCAGGTAGCAACTACAGCTAAACAAGAATTAGATTGTATTTCCTCACATCCCTCTTTTTCAAATGCTTTTTGTTCTATGTACAAAATCATATCTGTGATCCTGGCCCAGGTGTTTAAAAACACATCAAACATGAATATTAAGTAGATTAATGGAAATGAAGAATTT
Organism: Lynx canadensis; assembly: GCF_007474595.2. Lineage (NCBI taxonomy): Eukaryota > Metazoa > Chordata > Mammalia > Carnivora > Felidae > Lynx > Lynx canadensis. Next base: position 34,489,031 of record NC_044303.2, read on the forward strand.
TAGAAATGGAAACATACCCCAAAGTCATTAACAAGACACTGACCTGGAGAGACAGTAATGGACTTTATGGCAGGGCCAGGGTTTGAAATGAAGAGTCCACACCACTCAGTCATCCAGGTAGAGCTAGAGACAAACACAAAACACAATGGGTCTCCTTCACCCTGTGTGCTTTTGCTAATGCCATTTCTTTCAGGATGGCTCTAGCTCTCCATCCACACCTGCTGTAATTTGAACCATTCTTAAATGCCATTCCAAGTTTAACCCCTTTTAACTGGTGACCACATCTGCAGTTGTTCTCTTCTCAAATACGTCTCTTACTGATCTTGAACTTTACTGTGCTTCCTGCTGTCTCCTTGGTTTGTACATTCTCATGTACATGATTAGCTCTAACTTGGATAGAAACTCTGAAGATAGGGACCCTATTACTATTTATAATACTGCATCCTAGCACGATGCTTTGAATTATAGTTACTCGATGAATGTTACAAACACACACACACACACACACACACACACACAATAAATAAAATGAATAGATACTTAAATTGTGAATTCAGAGCAATGTTTCTCAAAACATGATTTGAGAGCAATCTGTACCCTAATTAGCCCCAAAAGAAATTAGCAACCTCCTGAATGTAAAATTTTGGGGGTGGGGTTCAGAAATTTGATTTGTATCAATATACTCAATGATACTTAAGTCTGTTAAAGTTTGCAAAATACTATGGGTGGGGAGGGAATGAGGACAGGATATTTCTATAGACTTCAATCATCCAACGCCTGTCATTGTTTCACTACCATCTACCCTATTCTCCACGTTCTTTATAAACATCTAGTCAATTCCCTAATTTGACATAGTATTGTTTACAGTGTTCAGAGATCAGAGAATCTGCCTCTATGGGTCTTGCCAAAATATCTTTTAATGCCACCTGTAGAGGTAGCATCATTTTCTGCACTTATATTAAAATGTAGAATCACATTGGGCTTTGTCATATTTAAAATTCCTAAGTCCTCTCTGCATGTGCAGATGCTAAACCACTACCTCAATTCTGTTTGTACTGAAGCAACTTGGTAGCTGGGGTTTTGTTCTGAAAGCTAGATATGGCTTTTTCACACTATCTAATTTTGCCATGCTATGGATTTGCTACCCTTCCAATATTATGTGTTCCTGTTAAATTTAGTTTTATTTGTTCAGAGTCCAGTTTCTAAAATAGTAGCAAAGAAGTATCAGTAGATAATGGGTTAACTCAGGCGTTTTCAGCAAAGTAAAATAAAGCAAGCTACTGTTTTAAAGGATAAATGACTAAAGAAGAGAGGCTTTCATGAAAAGAAAAATCTTTCCAACTTTTGGTATGAAAAATGAGGAAATTATATTGACAAACATTGGCGTAGTTAGACTTTTTTTTTTCGTTGTTGTTATTTTCTTTTTTCCTTTGTTCATGGAAAGAAACAATTAGGACATAGTAGCTGACCACAATTTGGGGAAGTTGAATTAACTCTTTTCTGTGGTGATTGAACTCAGTAATAAGCCTATATTGTTTGTTCTATTACCACCATGTTAGAGAAAGAAAAAGATGCACACTGCAAAGTAAAGGGATTTTCATGTGAATCAAGGATTGTTGGTATCTGGGAACCATGGAGAATTGTTCAGAATTTCACAGGGCACTAAGAACTTTACAGAATTTAATTCATTTCACATATACACATTTTAGAAATTAAGACCTTATTTTAGATAACCAAATAGGATGCAGTAAGAATGAGAGTTAAGTACTATTTTCTGAGATCACATAATTTCTACAGGACTGTGATTTGTACACCGAGTGTTGCACTTCAAAGCCCTTGATCTCTTTGCTCTAAAACATTATTTCTATGACAAAGCAAAAGACTGAAAACTTCTTTTATCAAAGCCATGGAGAAAGTTTTAATATTCACAACCAAAAAGGATAGTGAGATTGGCTCATAAATTGCAGTGTTTTCTATCCTCCAATTTCTGCTCAAAATTGCTCACTATTCTTTATTTACATTTTTTTCATTGAAATAGTAATGAAATTCATGGCAAAAGAGTAAAAACATGATAAAGCACTAAACAGTGCAAAATTGAATACTGCAAAAGGCCAATATCTCACCTACGTCTACCCATTAGCACTCTGTCCCATTCTCAGAAATAACCACTGACATTGATTCAATTATGCATCTTCTCAGAAATATGCAATGCTTATACAAGCAATATAAATATGTATATATGTATGTTTGCATGTATGTACATGGATCCTTTTTGCATAGTCATAGAAGCATAGTATACACAAGGACATATGTTCCCTTTTTCCAAATGTATAACTGTCATCATATCTAAAAATATATCTTCAAAATCATTTTTCAATGTATATGTAAATCTATTGCCTCTGTCTTTTTAATAACTGCATATTTCTTCAATGCATTCCCCTATTAAATCAACCTGTTACTGCTGGAATTTATTTTTGCAGTATTTTATTATCAAAGACAATGCATATATGCATTGTTACATACATGTCTGCAAATACATTCTAACAAATATGATTCCCAGTTAAGTGTGTGTGTGTTTGAATTTTCAAATTTCTGCATTACTTTCCCAGAGTTCTCAGCTATTTCCACACTTAACAGTGTTTGAAATGGCTTCTTTCCTCATACTCTTACCTACAAAATATTATCACATATTTTTGTTGTGTGCCAATGTGGAAAGTGAAAACTGGCATCTCATTACTTGTTTAATTTGCATTTAATTGTGCACAAGATTATGTTTTCATATGTTTAAAAGCCATTTATCTTTGAACGTATTTATTATAGTGAACTGCATCTTCATGCTGCGCCTGTTTTCCTCTTGCATTTAAAAATTTTTTTTTAACATCTATTCATTTTTGAGAGTGAGAGAAGACAGAGTATGAACGGGGGAGGGTCAGAGAGAGAGGGAGACACAGAATCCGAAGCAGGCTCCAGGCTCTGAGCTGTCAGCACAGAGCCCGATGCAGGGCTTGAACTCAGGGACAGCGAGATCATGACCTGAGCAGAAGTCAGATGCTTTAAAGGAGTGAGCCACCCAGGCATCCCCCTCTTGCATTTTGATCACTTCTTTTATTGATTTCTATTGATTTATAAATACTCTTTTATAATAAGGAAACTAGAATTTTGTCCATAATTTGGGCTACATACATCTTTCCCTGTTTATCTTTTGGTGTGGGTTACAATTTGCCCTGTAGAAAATTTTAAATTGTAAGACTCAAATTTATCATCAATCTTTTTCTTTATTGCTTCTGGCTGCTTGTATCTTATTTTAAAACCTTCATTCTACTCCGTGTTTATTTAAAAAGCTATGCTGATGGCTACTCCTGACAACAGACCAGATATATTTCCTTCTTTCTATTCTAATTTTTTTCATACAGAATTTATTTTATTGACACAAATAGAAGTCCAGTGATATTTTATTTTTTTTCCAAATATCTAGAAAATTGTTCTGAGATTTTGATTTGAAACACTGTATTTTCTATTTTTCCCTCATAATCCTGAACATTCTTATTAATTTTGTTAATAAGTTTGATTTTTTATTTCCTTATCTTTAAATGAGTATAATTTTAAGATAATTTTGAGGATTCAATTTCATGTATATATAAGGCCTTTCAACAGTGATTAGCTCATAGTAAACACTCATTATGTGTTAGCTATTATCTTTTTACTTATTGACTAATTTACAATATTTTTATAACTTCAAACCTTACTGGATTTAAAATGTATTAATTTCAATAACTTTAAACAATAATGTATTTAGTAATATTTAGATTATTTTAGCTTTCTCATGAATAGACTCATGAATAGAATCGAAAAAATGATTACATTGCATCTTTTAAAATATTTTAACTCATTTTTATATTTCATGATGTTGCATTGACATACTTGCAGAGGAATTTTAGGCAAAACATGGCATATCTTTTTTCAGTTCCTGACCTAATAGAAGTAGCTATCTATTGTTTTTAACTAGCTATGCACTTTTGATATACCTTTTTAGGCACTGACATTAGTATTGCATAAGCTATCAATTACTTATGTGACTTTTCTCTTTTTTTTTAAGTTTATTTATTTGAGAGACAGAAAGTGTGTTTGTGAGCAGGGGAGGGGCAGAAAGAAAGAGAGACAGAGAGTGAGAGAGAGAGAGAGAGAGAGAGAGAGGGAGAGAGAGAGAGAATCTCAAGCAGGCTCTGTGCCATTAGCACAGAGCCCTACACGAGGCTCAGTCTCAAGAACTGCAAAATCATGACCTGAGCCAAAATCAACAGTTGGACACAATCGACTGAACCACCCAGGAACCCCTCTTTTTTAATTTAGACTTTTTGATATTGAAATATCTTTCAATATCTAGGATAATTCTTCCTTGTTAATTCTTTTAATTTACTGTGGAATATTGTTTACCAATTTGCTATTTAGAACTTTTTCATAAGTATGATTAAATTATTTTGGTTTCTTCATTGTAGGCTACATTATATGTTTGCATGTTTTGGAATATATACTACATAGTGTTAAACTTGGTTTATATAAAAGTTTTAAAAGTGTTTCTTATTTTTATATATTCTGGAGCTTTAAATATAATTGGATTTATCTGTTCCTTGAATGTATGACATAAATCCATTGTGAAGATTTCTATTTCGAGTATTTTTTTTTTTTGTTTATTTTGTAGGATTTGGGGCCATATGTTCTTGTGGTGGAGAGGTAGACACAAAGGGGAGTTTTATCAGATTTTTTCTCCATAGTCATAATAACTACTTTGTAAAAAGTAGTTATTTAGCTTTTCAGCTAATTTCAAATTTAGTTTTTCAGGTTTTTTGGAATGGAATTAAATACAGAATTATCTTAGAATTCATTCAATTTCCTTTGTATTTGTAGGTATTTGCCAATTTCATTCCAAACTTGAATGTTTGTCTTTTTAAAATATTTTTTGCTATTGATTAGATGGATAGTAATATGCTTTATTGCTGTAATATTTTTTCAGAGATTTCCCTTGAAATTATCAGTGAGTTCTAACATTTGCCTTTTCTCTAATCTATTAATTTTTTTGACATTTACTGTATCAACTCCTTCTCTTTGTCCTTAAGTTGATATTTATATTCTTTTTCTCATTTAATACTGGACAATTCCCTTTATGTAGAGTCAACTAATGGTAGATGTTAATCACACCTACAAAATGCCTTTACAGTAACCCTTAGATTAAGATTGGATTAAATAACTAGGTAGTATCACCTAGCCAAGCTAATGCATAAAATTAACCATCATAGTGATGAAACTCACCTAAACATGGAAGGCCATTTTTATCACAAATGTGTCTTGTCCATTCCTACCAGTTTCCCTCAGTGGAAACTTCCATCCTCTCACTCACTGCTCCCTGGATTCTAATTATCTCTCTGCCTCTCAGCATACGGAGGTGGGGAGATAATTTAGGGTAGTGAGCTTTACCAAAACAAGGTTCCCATCACAGCTAAACTAAAACACCGCATCAAAATTTACTTGGCTTTTTGCTGGCACACAGTTGATGGTCTTTCACCTTTTAGATACTAAAAGTAGCAATACCCTAAGCAAATTATGAGGGGAAAAACAATAGTAAAACTATCATGTTGTCCGTATTTCATCCCACTTAGCCGTGTTGCTTAACTTTCTTCTAAATAGGCTATGATGTCTCCAATTCACAATTCCATTGTGTTTACTCAGGATTTTTCAGTTTTTTACATTAATTCCTTAGAGTCTTCGATTTCCTAATTATCTTTGGCATCTTCATAGTTGAGTTGCTTGAGTTAACCAGGAGATTGAACAATATATTTAATTTTTTAAAATGTTTAGTAGTGTTTGTTTACAGACAATTATTGTAATAAAGAGAATTTCTTTTTAAATCAGATAATAAACAAATACTTGAAATAATATCTTGAAAATTTTTATTCATGATTAAGGGAATTTAATTTTTCAGTCATTGCTATTATCACATTTTTGTTGTTGCTGTTGATCCGACATATCTAAGGCACACAATACACCACCAGTAGCATGGCTCAAAAACAATGATTCTCACTGATTAATATGAAAAGTTAGACATATTAGGATCTAGTGAATGAATCCTTCAGGTGATCTGATAGGCTTCCCTGAGATCACAGGCCAGTCTTTCCTCAATTTGTTAATCACTTCTCCAAAATGGGAGATAGACCAAAACATTTAATTGTAAACTTACATAATAAGGAGAAATAACTTCTCGCTACCTTTTCAGACCTGAATTTTAATAACACAACATATTTTTGGTATATATCATATTAGCATATTATAAATGGTGTACTTTAATATCTTTGGTATAATATAGATCACAACTTTCCATATATTCTGCTGCATCTCTCTTTGGATATCTCTCAACAAATAGATTCATTCTGAGGGATACCTAGGAAATCATATAAATGTTGTAGAATTGGCTGTGTTTCCTCCACTTTTAACTCAGGAAGTATGTTTGAATGGACCGTTAGAATTCCTCTAGTCTACTGGCTATGGCTAAGGCAGAATGACATTTAAACAGTTATGTCCCAACTTTTGTAATTTTTCATGTCATCACTCTGTTCATTTTACTCTAATAGGTACTTACATTTCACTTCTTACCATCTTTTCTACCCACTCAATTATTTACCAATGATGCTAAGCATAATTTAAAACAGATGAACCAGCAGCATATTTTTGTTTTGCTCTACCAGAGTCTGTCTTGCAGTGCATTTCCTTTGATTCAATTTTTGGACAAATGAAAATTCCTATATGTAACAGTCTATCCTGGTTTAAAGTCAGCCAAAAGAATAAAGATAATGCAATAACAATGAATAACACACGATAGCACTGTATGAGGATAACTTTTTTGTAAGTCAACATTTTTTTCCTTTGAAAGAAAACGGTATTATAATTTCTATGATCCATAATAATAATAATTACTATTTTCCTGGCACCTTGATTTAATTATCCATTCCCAATTCTTCACTATTATAATGGGTTTTATCAGCAAAGGAGCCTTGGCAAAATCGTGTTAACTATTTATCAGAATTTTAAGTGAAAGAATCTGGAGAGGAAAATACAGATATGTAATTGGAAGAAATCTTCAATTTTCCAGGCAGTACTTCCATGATTTAGAATGACTCATTTGTATTTATGCTCCATCACTAATGAGACTGGAGAGCAGATTGATGAAGTGGACACTTCTAGGACTGATGTTACTAACACCAACGACAGCAACAAAAACTAATATTGTATGGTTGCTCTACTGGACTCTTTGCTTTCAGTTAGCTATATGCTATCTTATTTAATAAGGCCTCTGTATGATATATGAGAAGATGTCACTGCCTGCATGTTATGGACAAACTACTCCCATCATGTTGAACAACTTGTCCAAGTTTGTGCAGTTAATATATGACAAATCTGGGATTTGAACCCAGGTCTCTTAAAGAATAGAGGTTCTCCCACAATTCTAAACTTCTTCCAATTGTCATGTTTTCTTCCAATATTTCAGATATTATTCACCTTACTTTCAAATGCCTATTTCATACAGTGCATTTATAGTACCATTCAGGAAAACATTATAATAATGATGTTCTCCTTATAATCCAGAGGCGGAGACAGAATATGTCAGCATCTATAGACCTTGCTTTTGAATAAGAAATATTGGGGGAAAACCACCTGACACTAGAAATTTGACTAAATACTGATTTGACTTATTATCTGGTCTCTCCCACTCCCACTGTTAACAGAGTGGTGGACTTGTCTGCTTTTGGAATATATGACCATGAACAACTCCTTCCAGTACTGACACCTTCATTGGATGAAATAATGTGAAAAGACCTCACAACCTCATAGTGGAAACGAGAGAGTAATAGTTTGGGCAGTAGAATTCTTGCTTCATTACTGAAAACTCCAACTGAACTACCTCTATTTATGCTCTAATACATATATTACCCATTAGATTGCCTGTAATTAATTTAAAAATTTTCAACACAGACAATTTGATATTAACATGTAAGTATATATGTACATTACATATCTCAGGGGAGGTTAGTTTTTTTTTTGAAGTACTCTAATGTGGAATCAACACTCAAGGGGTAGTTAACATTTGAAAAACATTTATCAGGCAACCACACTCTAGAAATCACCACTACAATTGCTTCAACTGACCCTAACTATATCTTCATGAGGAGCTCATTAATTAGCATAAAAATGCTAGAAATAGCTTTTCATCAATAAAATGAGCAGCATTCAAATTTGTAAATTAACTAGACATATTTTATAGACATTGCTACAACTAGATGATTGTTGTTTAAGAATCTGGTGAGCAAGGTCAACCAACAATCTTTAGATTAGCACTCTGGGTCCTACTCTAAAACTTTAGTTCAGTCCCATGTTCTGCCAAATTAAAGTAGATTATGTCCCTTAGTTCTCAATAAGTAGATAGCTGGTGTTACAGCTAGCATATCATTATATCTGCTTCCAATGAACTTTTGTGCAAAGTACATATGTTGAAGAACCTAAAAGAAAGTTTTCTTGGACTTCATCAAATTTACAAAACAGGGTTGTATGCCTGTTTTGTGCTTAAGTGGCAGAAGGTGTTTTGTAGGTGTGAGCCAACTTAACATGAGACTTTCATTTGGTAGGGAATTTGTTTCGGCATTCCTAGATCTCTCACCCATCCTTAATCATAAGAGCTAATTACTGACAGCTATTTAAAAAATAAAATAAAATAAAACTGTCATAAGTCAGCTTAAAATCCCACCTACCATATCCTGATAACATTCAGTTTGTTTTTTCTTAAGTTATAATAGGGCCTGTTGTTTATTATTAGACCTTGCCTAATACAAGTCCTTATTGTAAGATGATGTGCACAGAGATTCTTTTTTTTTTTTAAGTTAATTTATTTATTTTTGAGAAAGAGACAGAGAGAATGAGCAGGGGAGAGGCAGAAAGAGAGGAAAGAGATAATCCCAAGCAGGTTCCACACCAACAGCATGGAGCCTGATGTGAGGCTCGAACTCACAAACCATGAGATCGTGACCTGAGCCAAAACCAAGAGTTGGATGCTTAACCGACTGAGCCATCTAGGTGCCCCTAGAGATTCTTAGTCTACTGCAGTATCTTTGTTATTGTTCCTTGAAAGTACATGGCCTTTATTTTATTGCCATCCTCATTCTCTCACACTTGTGTAGCAGGTTCTCAGGTTCATAGCACATCACAGTTCTCACAGAGAATTCTAAAATATCATAGAAATAGTGTCTTATCCATTCCACTCAGTTGGGGGCCAGTTTCAGTTTTTCAGGTAGCTAGTATTCACTTAGAAATGTTCAGGCTTTCAGGCCCAAGGGTTGGTGAGTGGAGTCTGAAAATATTTGCTGGAATATCGAGCTTTCCAAATAAAAGACTTTTGAAATGTCAAATTCTTTAGGTAACATCATGCTCATAATCTCAAAGAGCATGTCATGGTCGTTTTTGCCTCTTTTCTCTCTTATGAGTTCTTTTTATCTCTGTTCTCTCCAGCTATGATTCATCAAAGGAAAATCACTCCCTCTTCTCCATCTATAATTCTTAATTGAAACTTGAATTTCCACTAATTCTTTTGATATAACTTGGTTATAGATGGAAACACCTTCATTTACATGGAAAATGTGAAGGTCATTATCATGAACCAGGAAAGGGTATGTTTTCACAGCTTGTACAAAATCTGTGACTCAGCAAAAAGGGCCTAGTATAAATTAATATACTCGAATATTTTATAAGAAAATATATTCATACAATTTCCTTCTGTTCTATACTTAATTAACATATTATATAGTTGGTTAACATATCTCCTGATTAGATTATATATACTTTCTGGAGATATTCAATGTGTTTACTTCTCTAATCAATATACTTTAACTATTACTTAAAGCTTCAATTTTTTAACACTTCCCAGAGGTATAATGTATATGTATAAAATATTTTCTGCAGTCCAGATCATACAGTCACTTATACTTGAATATATAGGGAAATACACCAAAGTCAATAAATGGTATCATCAAGAGCATGACCAATAGGCAATGGGTCACACCAGAAAAAAAAAAAAAATAGTAGGTTTAGTGAACAGGTTTCATTTCTATCTCCAACAATTACTAACTAGGTGTACTTGAGCATCTGACCATTGAAGGGTTTTGTGGGAAAAACACACATATTTTCTTTAAAGAAAAATAATGAAAAAACAACTAACTCTTTGTGTAGAATGTGGTGAATATACCTTTTGTAGAATGTAGTGAATAAATGTACCTTACCCTCCTGCATTATTGGGGCTTATTCTTTGAAAGACATAACAATTTAAAAACATGCTTCACTAGGAAAGACTTTTCTAAATAAATGTAACATCTAAAACAAAATTCTGGTTTGTTGATGGTTATGAATAATACAACCAATTGGGTAACTGGATGACAAAATAGGATTATCAAATATATCATATTCACAGTATGAAAACCCTTGGTGTGAATATAGTAAAAAGAAGCACATTTTTAAACAGAAACAAACAAACAGCAAAAACCTGGTTACTTAGAGGAAAGAATTACCTAGAAATGAGTAACAGCTGACAATGCAAAATATTAACAATTAAAAAAAACAACAAAAGCACAAAAGCTAAAACATGAATGATGTCTGATGGGTATGATTAATTTTAGGGAAAATTCACCTCAGACTTGGGTTAAAAATTTTCACTACTTAACAGGGACCACGAATGCTCCTGTTCACTGTATATCTGGTAATCTATTACAAGTGCTGCATAATATAGAGATAAGATTTTTCAAATGTTGAGTCATTCAGCCCTCAGTGTTACATTAGGTTAATGCATATGACTTTTTGAGGATATTCAAGATGTTTTTGTGTAGAAGTGGGAACAATAATGAAGAAACATCAGTAGCTCTCCTGCCTCTAAAATATGTTGCAAAGGCCTATAGTATTTTTGCAGTACATGCATACTGAAAATGTTAAATACAGAGAGAAAAGTCTACAATTTTTTTCTTGGACTTCTCAGTGTGAGGGTTGACAGAGAAAGTTCACACAGCCTGAATAAATTTTAGGCAGGGTTCTATCTGATTCTAGCCCTCTACCTACTTCCATCTCACTTTTCTTGGTGCGTTCACTTTAGAACACTTGTAAATTTTTTCTTTGCCCCTTGGAGATGTAAATTTTTAAAAAAGTCTCATGTCAACTTTACAACTCCGAATGTCTTTCTCAGAGACCTAGGAGCTATGTTTAAAGATGTAAACATCAACTAAGGTAGAACTCCTATCTCCGTTTCTGTGGGACGGAGGAGCCTTCCTTTGGAGGACATCTTGCTCCAAGTTGAAAAACCACCTCATGCTGTGAAGATATAAGAAAGTTTACTTTTCCTCTGGGTGAGGTCAGTTAGCCAACACAGATGGCCAACATTGCACCCTTTCTCCACTGCTTGACAGCCCGCCTGTCTTTCATTTCAGAGGCTCTGACTTGAGCCTGAGCTCTGGCTTTTTCACTATAGGAATAGCATTGAACAAGTCTTTCTTGCCAGTTTAATGATGTTTAATGCAATTTTTGCTTTGACAAGTGTTAGTGCTAAAAACAAAAATAAAGCAACAGAAGGAGACAGAGAAAATATGCACTATTTTTTATAGAGTATTCAAATAAGTCCTCTCTGATAAAAGAACATCTGAACAGAAACTTGAAGGAAAAAGGGATATGAATATATGGATTATAAAGTATTCCGAGGTATGAACATTTCAGACAAAAGAAATAGCAAGTGTGAAATTCCTGATGTGTCTAGCTACTTAGATAGTCTGAGGAACATCAAGAAGGTATTTGTTCCCCGTGGAAAACATCATTATGCATGAGGTCTTTTAAAAGCCAATTTCCTTCTTGCTTTGATGAGAAAACTGAAACCCAGAATAGTTTGATGACTTGTGTAAATAAACAAAGTAGAATTTTCTATTATGAAAGCAATTCAATAGTCAATCAATGTGATTTGTTTTGCTGAGTTGTGTTTTTCTTTAATGAAAGATGCTAAGGAATTATCAATTGGCAACACTCTGATCTGTTCACACCAGAAAATGTAATCATTTATAAGAAATGGCAAAATCTATGAAAATTCTTCAGTCGTGAACTATAATATAAAAATATCTTTAGTAATGAAAAACTGAAAATAAGAAAACTTGAGTTGTGCATTCTATACATTTTGAAAATGAAGCCTCAATTATTGACCAAGGTATGTTAGCAGAAAATTGGTTCATAAAGTGTCTCCTTGAAAACATCCATTACTATTGATTATGAAGTAGAAGTAAAATAAAGGAGAAATCTAAACAGTAATAAAAGACCACATACTTTAAATATAGAATTGATAGAAAGTAGAATAGAACTCTGGCTCTTCCACTTGTCAGGTAAGGAACTCTGGGGAACTTATTTAAATTCCTTAAACTATAATTTCATCATTTGTAAAATGGGGATATTGCTATATACCTCACAGGGCTGTTTTAGGATTAAACAAAATGTATGCAAACTACTTAGTAGAGCACATGTTAAAAAATGTCAGCAATTATGGATAAAATTGGAAGGGGCGGGGGGCTCATGAGCAAATGGCTAAGAAAGAATTCTTGAGATATGTTTGGTGCAAAAAGGTGATTTCATTGAAGTACAGGGACCGGACTCGTGGGGAGAAAAGATCTGACCCGTGGTTGTCAGGAGCAGCTGATGATACACTTTTAAGTTTGAGGGGGGATAAGAGATAAAGTTAGTTTCCAAGGAATTTCTGGATACTGAAAGCAGGGTCTCATAGGACCCTAAAGGTTTAGCTATTGTCAAGATAAGGTTGCTTTTAGTTTTTTTAGGGGATTATAAACATGAAGGCTTGAAGGCAGCCATAAACGTGTTGGGGAGTGCTACATGCTGTGGGTCTCTGACATCCATCAGTGGGCCACAGGCTGTAAGGGAATTTAATTTAAACTACATTTTTCTTGACTTTGTTCCCCTCATCAATTATCATCATTAGTATTTTTATATTGTTACTAAATGGACTGCAAAGCTACTGGATTTATGTTTTGGTAACTTTTTAATGTTGAAAGTTTAAAGAACCATTCAAAGATAGAGAGAATATTATAATAAACAACTTTGTGGTTTTATATACAACCCTCTAACTTTTCTCTCCCCAGGATTAGATTATTAGAAAATAAATTTCAGCCATCCTATCATTTAATCCACAAAAATATCAGAAATGTCTCTAAAATATGTCTTTAACACATTCTAAATACCATCCTCACAGCTGAAACACTGTAACAATAATTCCTTAGTGTTGTCAAATGTGTAGTCAATGTTCAAATTTCTGATTGCCTCAAAATTCTTTTTCAATTTGTTCATTCTGTTTGAGAATCGGGTGTAAATAATATTCATACATTGAAACTGGCTAATAGATCTCTTAAAAGTGTTTTCATCTATATTCTCTTCCTTCCTGCCCTTCTCTTTCCCTCTCCCTCACTGTCTTAGTTTAAGAATTTAGGTCATTTTAAATGACTAAGCGTCTGACTTCAGCCCAGGTCATGGTCTCAGGGTTTGTGGATTGGAGAGCCAATCTCAGGCTCTGTGCTGACAGCTCAGAGCCTGGAGCCTCCTTCTGATTTTCTGTGTCTCCCTCTCTCTGTCCCTCCCCTGCTCACTCTCTGTCTCTCTCTCAAATATAAATGAACATTAAAAAAAATTAATGAGAAAAAAAAAAACCTGAGACTAAATAATGCTAACATTCTACCCATTGCAACTGCAGGCAGGATGTCTCCTGGTAAAGGAAGTGAGTAATTAATTGGTCAGTAAGTAGCCTTTTGATTGAGATGGGAGAGGAGGTGAATGACTTCTAGTTTAATAGATGAGAATCACTCAAGAGAGGGGGCGTGGTCCTGACAAGGCAGTTTGGAGCCAGTGGAATCAGTCAGTCAGACTTAGCAGTAAAATCAATAAAGGCAAATTGTTTGCAGCTGCTCACAGAGTTCTTCTTGATAAACAAGATTTTGCCATTAAAGATTACAGAATAAGAGAGTGCTACAAAATAGTCTACAGTTCTCACCAGATAATCCCAAATGAGGTAATCATTTCACTCGCACCCTTTGATCCTATCATGTTAAACCTTTAAAAAGAATTTCCTGGTATATAGCAGTGATTGAAGTCATTTTCCAAAACTTCTCACATATATTGCACAGTATTTTTCTCCCTCTCCCTCTCCCTCTCTCTCCCTCCCACCCTTTCTCTCCCTATCCCTTTCTCGAATAGAGCAATAGAAATAAAATGAATATGGAAGGAACAATAATGTTCATGTACAGATGTTAACTGAAAGAACTGTAAAAAGTAAATATTCCAATCTGTGGGAAAGTAATTGTACAAACACATCCTTTCCAGAAAATCATACTGGGCGAATTCAGCCAATTAAAAAAGATGTGATTAAATTTAGCCAGAATACTAATAATTCCAGGAAGAAGGCAGAAGTGTGCAGACTGTGTAAATTGAATGGGAATTTCTAACAATTAATATGCACAGGTAAACCTGAGTTCCTGACACCTACGTGAACTAATGATCCTCAGGTATAAAGTTGTAAAGAAATTAAAAGCATTGCGAAATCTGAAGGTTCAGCATTATGAAGAGTAGTGACAAAAGCTAAAAAGACAAACACCCACGGAGGGCACAAGAGTGTGCCTTGGCTAAATATACCACAGAAAGATCAGAAAACATCTGGCTTTGACCAGGACTACTCTGTGTACTTGGAGAAATAATTTGATTTCTCAGAACCTCCATTTCTTCTGTAGGGAAGTGGAAATTAAAAAATATCTACCTGGAAGGGGTGTTGTAAATAGTAAATGATAAAATGTATGCAACCGATCTATCATAATGCTCATCACTTGGTGATATTTACAAAAGAATGACAAATATTCTTCACATACAGTGTTAGACTCTCCAGATTGTAGGACACTTAAAACTCAGCTGCTATAATCACAATGCTTGAAATTTGAAAATGGAAGCCATCATTAATATTATTATCATTATTATTTTTAAACCTCTCCGACTTCTCTGCCAAGGATTCATTCAGTTGATAATTATATGCTTCTAATGATGGAGAGTCCATTTCCTCTTGGGTTTCACAAAAGTACTTTCAAATACACATAGTCACTTCTTGTGAAATTAGAGTTTTGCTTCTGTTTTAGTCTGAGTTAGGAACTGCTCTTGCTTTCCAGCTAAGCATATTAAATTAGAATACAATTCACTGCTGTTTGCTAGATTAGACCATATTTTTTTGTTGAAGAAAGTGAAAGAAGCACATTTTAAAACCACACCAGCACAGTGGCCAATGTCTTCCCTCAAAGTTTGCTATTGGTGATGGTGATGATAATGAATCTATTTCTGATCTTTGTGCTTACAGCAATCATTTTGAAGCTATTTCAAAGTTTTGTATTAAATTCTTCTCCTGTTGTGTCTTCAAAATATACAGCTGGCCTCCATTATCTCAGCCATGCCTCTGTGGCCTGTTTGTTTCGTATTATTGCTCATTTGTTTCTTTCTCTGCCTACTCATCTGTTTCCTGGCTGTGACTTTCAGCTTCCTCATTTGTCTAACTAAGTGTTGTCCTTGGCTGTTTCCTTTTTGTCATTCCTACTGTTTCTTGCTTTCTGGTCACTTTGTTTGATGGCATCTATGCAACACTTTGCGCTCATTAATATCTTCCATGAGTTGCTTAATAATAGAAAAACCCTGTTGAGTCTCTGCACAGTTAAGAAAGAAACCTGTCCAGCTTTTGATAAAAGTCTATACATAGATTACTCTTAAGTTGGGAAATTGTCAGAAGTTAATGACAGGGAAATAAAGGCAGATGCAACTACTCAAGAATTTCTTTGGGGGGTGTGTGTGTGTGTGTGTGTGTGTGTGTGTGTGTGAGAGAGAGAGAGAGAGAGAGAGAGAGAGAGAGAGAGAGAGAGAAATCTAACTTGTTTACTGGTTCAGTAAAGAAAAAGTATGTACATTGCCAAAATATAGTTATAAGAAATGAATCATCTGACTATAACTAAGGCTGAAAAGTATTCAGTTAAAATATGCCCATGATGATTACTATTAGAGATAACTTTTAAATAAGTTTATTATGCAAAGCCTTGTATTAGTTTAATACAACAGTAAAAGTTAATTAGTTTAAATATGTTTATTATGCAAAGCCTTGTATATAAAATATACAAAAATTATTGTATATTTTATGTGTGCACAATGCATTTCAGATCAAATATCTCATATTATTTTACAAGACATGTAAATACTTTTACCACCTCAGTGATAAGAATGTCCTAAAATAGACATTTATATTTTTCCAATGTTTAATTCTCAGGAAAAGTGTTAAAAATTATAATTCAATGTGACATTGTTCAAGATGACCAACTTGGACTTCAAAGTCCATTTTAGCCTCTGACCTGCAGACAACATATTCCCTCTTTGTGTGCCTAAAGCTGCTGTTGGCTTTTTTATTTCTAGAGTTTTCTGTGAGAGAGGCTATTGAAAATTAAGTGCTCACATACTATGGAGTTTCTGCATTACTTATAACTTGTGGAGTAAAAAGCTATAAAGATCATTTACAGTTCAGTCAAGGTTTCTGTTAATGCACTAGCTGTTAGGTGCATGAAGAACATGTCAGCTAATATTAAGAATGACATAAAGAGCGTGTTCTCCCAAAACTTGAAGTCAGAGCACAAAGAATTCTTTCATATGGAAATTAAACTGCACAATGGGAATCCTGGTAGGAGGCCAGGGATTTTACTTCGCCCACCACTTCCCTGGGGTGAACTAAAGTTTGAAAGGAGTTCTAGGTTCACTCTGGTTTTCTTCCTCCTAAAATGGTAGCTATTCTTTAAGTCTTGAAATGTTTTTCTTGTTCAGACTCTGTTTCTTACAATTCCTATCTTGAAAGTATGCCTGGTTACTTTGAAAATCCAAATTAGTTCTTTCTATTTCTCTTTCTCCTTTTATTTTTTAACTTTTTACTTTTATATTTCACTTTGTTTTCCCCACTGTTTTAGGTAACAGTAAAACACAGACTGTTTACGCAACTCAAATGATAAGAATATTTACAAACTGTTTTGTTGTTACAAAAGTGAAAGAAAGTGGCTTCAACAGATCTTCCTTATTCTGAAATGCACAAACACACACAGATATACACCACAGACTTCATGGGCCCTGGTATCTGGACAAGTGAACTTCATCCTAAGGATACTACTTACATTACAACTGGGACTGGTTGCTTAGGAACCACCTCTCTATCCTAGACCCTAGGAGTGTTTGTCCTACTAACAGTGATTGAGGCTTATTAGCTCCATTAATTCTAATCTCTAGAGTTTGTATGGGGATGGTGGGGGAAACTTTCTAAACCTTGGTCTGTCATCAGCAAAGATCATATAGAATATGTACTGGATGCTGATTTTATAGAATTTGCTACAAATCGGCTAAGCAGTTCAGTATAATGTTTACAGAGAGGTCTTTTTGTCTTAATTGGGCATAGATTGCTTTTTGTTGTTATTATCATCCCAACTGAGTGTGGAGGAAAAGAGACACCATTAAAAACAAATCCCATTTATATGCCTTCCAAGGGTAATCAAATTATGTAGGCAAGTTTCATACATTAGATGGGGAAAAGACAATGGACTGTACAGAATGCCTGGCCTGTTGGTATCTCCTCCTCTCTCTTTCACATCTCTGTGTTATACCATTTCACCTAAAAGAAGCCAGGTCTGGGAAACTGGCTTTTGCCTAGGGAGAGGTCCTGTTCAGGTTTACCTCATGCCAAGGTCTACATATAGACAATATCCTTCATTGAGAAACTAATGGACTCCCAGTTTCATAGACAAAAACATCAATATAAAACCTTACTGGAGACTCTCAGCAGCCCAGCATCTGTGAAGCCATATAAATTATAGTGTTCTTCCAAGTTTTCAAAACTCTCTGGGAGCCAGTATGGAGGCAGTCTTCTCCAGCTTCAATCTGTTGAGTGTCATAGACAAATTTCCAAAGCTTCATGGACTTAACACAGGTTTGAGGACATTGGTCATCAGAAAACAGAGGTTTGAGGACATCTGTGCTGCTTATGGCAGTCTCAGAAGGAGAAAAGGAACTGTCCACGAGTACACCTGTATCAGGGTTCTTCAACTGGGGCCAATGGATTAGATTCAAGAATCCATGGGCTTATACCTCCCGAACTATTTGCAGAATTATATGATAGTGTGCATTTCTCTCCCAAAGAATATTTTTACAAGTATGTATTTGCTATTCCCCAAAATAAATATTATTTTCAAATTCCACAAACCAATATCCGCACAGTCACATATGGAAAATAACGTATGAAAGCTATATGTGCACTTAGGAACATGGAATCATACAGAAGTTATTTCAGATAAATACTACATATTGTGTAAGATAGGTGTGTATGTTTTCATCTTATTTTCATATGGTGAATTTAGTAGATTGTAAATGAGTTTATAATGGCTAAAATCTATTTGGGATTCACATATAATCAACCATAATAATCTTATCTTAATTATTTCTAAAATATCATTTCTATAGACATAAAGAATTATGTAAAGAAATACCTATTTCTAAAGCAGACATAAGATATGTCTATGGGGAGGTTTAGTAATATAGACAAAAAGGATTCTCAAGATCTCACAAAATGTGAATTTAATAATGTAGTATAGTTACTCTACTCTTTTTATCAGAAATAAAAATTTAAATATTACTGTGGACATTAATTTCTAGAGTGTGGGCTGTTCACTGAACTCTCCTCTAGCTAATGAGTA
Organism: Lynx canadensis; assembly: GCF_007474595.2. NCBI lineage: Eukaryota > Metazoa > Chordata > Mammalia > Carnivora > Felidae > Lynx > Lynx canadensis. Next base: position 34,507,891 of record NC_044303.2, read on the forward strand.
TGAATCACCTACATGCATTGTTTCAGACTTTCTGTTGCACAGTCTTGAAATAAAATGCAAGAGAAATAGCCTGAGTCATAATGAGCATTGGCATCCACTCATGAGGCAGGATTTTCATCTCTCCCATAAAATATTGAGGCCACAGAACATGCATTAATCATAAAACAATTTTATATGCCTTTATTGGGTGTTTGTTCTAAAAGGTTATGGAAACAAAAATATTTACAGAAGTAATGTCTTCTCAATAAGCCACCTGAGAAAACTATGTTTAGAAAGTGAAATGATGAACAATATTAGATTTAAAAAGAAACCTAGGTTTAGAACTGCAGAGTAAAGATGTTGTGTCAGTTCATAGAGGCCAAGATATATATAAAGAGGTGCAAATATTTAGAATAAATCTAGAAACAGATGAGGCAACCACTTCCAGATAATAGTTAAACCACTTGTGAGTCAATGCCAGATAAATACAAGGTGATAGGTATTCATTTGGATATATTTAGAAGAGAAATAATTTTATGTTTTGATAACTCTTAAAATAACTTTGCTATTAAATATGTATTGACCAAAGGAACCAAGAGTACACGGAGAAATGGCTGATTCTAGGGCTGGGATTGGAGACGATAAAATGATTCTGGAGCAATTATCACATTGAAATGTAAAGAAATGTTCAGAAAAAAAAAAAAGAATCAGGACATATCAAAGGGACAGAGGAGCCAATAAGAGGGAATTTTAGTGGCCAAAGCTGAGACAATTTGATCAACAAAATCAATAATATAGTATTCATTTATAAATCAAGGTATAAAATAAATGTCTTCAAATTCATTGATATAAATAAATAATAAATAAACAAATACATAAATAACTAAGGAACAACAGACAAGTTTTTCTAACAGAACAATTCCAAATAATATATGTGGACATTCCTTCCTCAAGGAAATGTAGCTTAGACATCCCCCCATCCCCCTGCTTAAGTATTGGTAAGACTTAGTCACTCCCAAATAATAGAGTAGGGAAGGGGAAAATAGTGCCTTTGCCATGAAGAAATCTGGCAGACACTACCTTAACCAAGTGATCAAAGTTATATCATCAGTGATGTCATGTGGATGCCATGATATGGTGTGATGGGATGAGAAGGGCACTTCATCTCTGATGTATGATTTCTAAACTCTGAAAACCCCAGCTGAATCACAAAACAAACATCAGACAAACCAAATGTGAGGAATATTCTACAAAATACTTGTCGAGTATTATTCAAAAGTGTCAAGGTTATTAAAAAGAAAAAGAAAGGCTGAAAGCTCACACAGATCAGGGGAGCTAAAGAGTCATGATGGCAATATGGTGTCCTGTGTTGGATCCTGGAAGTGAAAGAGGACATTAATGGGAAAACTGGTAAAATTTGAATAAATTTTGGAGGTTAGCTAACAGTAATATACCAATATTGGTTTCTTAGTTTTGACAAATGAAACTCGGTAATGGAAGATGATAATGTTAGAGAAAATTGAATCTGGGTGAATAGTGTACAGAAAATCTCTCTAAAGTCTTTGCAACTTTCCTGTAAATCTAATAGTTTTCCAAAATGAGGGCTTCTTTAAAAGAAATACTTGTGGCCCCTCTGTTGAAATGAACACCAATTACAAATGCTGACTAATGAAATTTTTCTTTCTATTTACTATTTATACTGATGAGAAATCCAGCATACTTTCTTGTTTTCCTCCAGAGTTTCTCTCTGCTCCACCCTTAGTTTTCTTATAGTTAGATGTTACCCCAATATTATAGTCTAGGACATAGAGTTAGTATATATCTTTAACCTACCTTTATTTATTCAATGCTTAAATCATTGTGCTTAACGTTTAAAATGTGTGGTGGTGAATATAGCATATGCTGTCCACAGCTTTATTAGTTTTATTTACTTAATCAGATATCAAGATGCTATGAATGATTTAGCATAGAATTTAGATGTATATTATAATGTTATTAATTGGTAATGTGAACAAAATCAACATATGGCTAAAGAAATATTAACCATCAGCTAGCTGCACCTTAAATTAATATATAAGATGGGAAGAGAAGGCTAGGGAGTAACAAACAAATAAAAAAAATCAGTTCCTAAGCTTGTTCCCCATGCACACAGTGCTATATATAGTTTTCCCTTAGGTACTGAGGAAGCTATGCTGTGTATTTGGATCAGCAACACAAGGTGTGTGGTATAGCAAATGACCTTTTTTTCCAGTTTCTCTATGTATGAAAATGACTCTAAAGAAATGCTTGAAATGATGGGATTCTGAGCTTGTTTTGAGCCAAACCCTTTTGGTCTAGTTTCATTATATTCCAGGATTCATGGCATTGCTGTGAACATACAATTACAACTCCATATAAATAGATGCTATAGACACACGAACTGCAGAATTGAATTCAATACCCAATTGCTAGACTCTCGCTCTGAAAAAAGAAGGACCTAAGAATGGGCACCAAGTTTCTATGTAAAGGAAGAATTTCGTGTTTCTTTTCCCCAAATCATAGTAAAAATTCTTTTCCTATACTTCACTGATTTCTCTTTAGAGGAAAACAAAAACCAAAGATCAGCATATATATTTTCTTTGTTGTCATATGCGTTCAAGCTTTTCTCATTTGCCAGATGAGTTCCTGACTAAAGGTTAGGAAACCAAGGAAGAACAGAGTACAAACCATTTCTTTTTTGAACCTATCCATACTCAGGGTATCATTAAAGCTTCCCATGTATATGAATAAAAATATTTTTATTATATATTATAGGGAATATTATATATATTTTATACATACCAACATATGCACATGTATAATCAAAGAGGGACTAGAAGATACTTGAAAAAAATTACAATAAATTCTGCTTGTTATCTACCCAAAATATTTTCTAGTCAGCGCTCTCTACGGTCCTCTGTGGATTGCAATGAAATAAAATTCTGTTAAACTGCTATGACATTATTCCCCCTCCCCACCCCGTTCCTTCTGTTCTGATCATTTCATCTACCTACTTGCCTCATCTGAAGGGAATAAAAAGGATACCAAAGAAATCTGAAAGAGTCCTGAAGTAGAACTCCTCCACATGAGTTGTCATCTGTGCCACCTCCCCTTGCCAGAATAATCCTTCTCATCTCTCCACCTTTCATGCATGCTATTATGCTTCAAGGCAGAACTATCATTTCCGTCTGAAGTTCATACTTGTCAAAAACAATTACATACTTCTGTCTGTTCTCATTGTGTATCTACACAGCTCTATTTTAGTGCATACTATATACTTGTAAACACATGCCTATGTGCTTCTCTGTCCCACTGGAAAGTGAGTAGATTGACTTCATGACTCCATGTTATTAACCTCATTTTCCCACTGGAGCTTATAAAGTGCTCTATGTGATTATTAAGGGCTTTTGAGTAAATGACACTTACAATAGAAAATGCATGCATTCTTTCTTACTGGTCTCCACATGTAGAGAAAAATTGGTCATATATGGCAATTATGGATGTCAGGTATTTTTGCTACTTTCTATCTGAAGTACTCGGAAAGGATGTTTGCCTTCCAGAAAGTTTTCAGTTCAAGTGCCAATATCCTGCCATTTGGCTGAATATGGCATCTATACAAAGAAAATATTTACCTGTTGTGGAGTGAAAGTATGAAATAGTAAATGTATTTTTACTTGCATCATTTTCCCCCCAGCAACAACATATAAATGCACTTTTGTCATTTCCAAATATAGACATTTAGTACATAGTTTTTATTCAGGGTAACCCCACCTCTCCACTCCACAGCATTTAGAATTTAAATTGGGTACCTCGCAATTGAAAACTGTAGCTGCTTAAGACAGGTGAAAAAAGAATAGTCACATTCATGCCTCTGAGTGCACCAGAAGGTGAAAAGTTTATTGTTCCACCACATGCGGCAGACTTTATTATTTCTAGAGTGAAATCTACAAACATAATGAAAGTGAATTGAATATCTAAAGCCGGATATGTACCTTGAGGGCACTTCACAAATTCACACACGGAGAGAACAAAGAGAAAGCATATAGAGAAAAGGCAGAAAAATATATATAACCTAAATTGGAAACTACTGAGAAGAATAAGAAATAATAAGATCAAGAATTGATAGAATAATGAACTGGGAATTCCTTCTCTACTCTGTACCCAGAGTAAAGGATTTGTTATGCATATTTCCCGGCTGAAGAAAGTGGCTTGAGTTTTCTTATACCACCAGAAGCATTATACAGTTATCACTTTTATAAGTAATGCACATGTAGAAAATATATCTCAATCAATGTTGAAATAATCAGTATCAATTGTAGAAGTGCAATTTGACACTGAGCTTCATTTTCTTAACCATTTCATATTTTTACCTGAAAGAAGCAGATAGTTTTGAATCTTCTACTTTTATTTTCTATGTTGAAATTACTTTAATCCATGTAGAAATCCTCTATTCTCTTTAAATACAGGAGAACTTTTTGATGAAGTAGAAAATAAGTAACATAGTTAAAATCTATGTTTGTGCAGCGAGTGTGATCAACCCATTTTAGAAGAGCATACATAGGTGCAAAAGAAAAGATGTTTGACTAGCTACTAACAAATGGTCAGTTAGCTCAATTTTGAACACACGTTATTAGTTAATACTTGTGCAAAGGTTTATCTACCAGGTCAGCTTATAAATCAATTTGAGTCTAGATATTTTCTAGGTATTTCTATATTATTTTTAATTTCCAAACTCATTTATCACCTATAAAATTTTTGAATCTCTTATGGTTCCCACTGACTTTATATTAAGATCCAACAGATGGAAGCACAGCAGTGGCGTGTATAATGAGACAATAGGACAATGTCATGATCGAGTTCTATTTTCAGAGAGAAAACGGTCTATTGATGTGATGTTCTCAAAAGCCTGAAGAAAATGTGTCATGATTCTTCTACTGACATTTGAAATATTGGTATTATATCAACTAGGATACATTTTCCAAGAAAGTCCATCATATTACCTATTATTGTTCATATGAGATCTTTAAAGAGAGTATTCCCAAAATATCAATGAATTGTCATTCACTACACTACAATTTCTATGCACATGACGGTGGCCAAAACTAATTCAGAAAGGCAGAGTTGGTGAATAACCAAAGATAAATATCTTTTAACTTGGTGGGAGAATTATGCATGAAGATGATTATGTGCAAAATATAAGAAGAAATGGGCAGGGGCGCCTGGGTGGCGCAGTCGGTTAAGCGTCCGACTTCAGCCAGGTCACGATCTCGCGGTCCGGGAGTTCGAGCCCCGCGTCAGGCTCTGGGCTGATGGCTCAGAGCCTGGAGCCTGTTTCCGATTCTGTGTCTCCCTCTCTCTCTGCCCCTCCCCCATTCATGCTCTGTCTCTCTCTGTCCCAAAAATAAATAAACGTTGAAAAAAAAAAAAGAAAAAAAAATAAAAAAAAAAAAAAGAAGAAATGGGCAATTAAGAATTTAATAGGAAAAGAGATAGTGTAAATTTCCAATGGTGGGGAAGTGAACAATAGTGATATAATAGAATTATGGTGCCAACCATTAAAAACATTCCATCTTCTTTCCAGAAAGTTGAAAGTCAATAGTAACAGATTTAACTAAATATCATCAGAAAACAGTGGGAAAATTATGTAAAATGTCTTCTTAATTAAACCCAAGTGCATAAAGTTGGCTGTATGCAAATTTGTAAACTAGAGTCCTTTTTACAACTTTCTGCAATTCTACACTTATTCCAATATTTTTATCATCATATAGTACCTATAGTAAATATTAAAATCTCTGAAAAGCCAGTCCCATTATATGATTAGTCAAAAATAGGTTACCACATTACTTAGGTTGTATTTTATCAAAAGAATCTATCTGAAGAGGGTAGCATCAATTCCAAAGTAAAAACTCTCTAATGATAGACTGGCAGGTATTATGGCAAATGAATAAGAAAGCTATTTTAAGGAATTACTTTTTTGAGAAATTTCAAGCTTTAAAATTTTATTTCACTTAAACATTCTTTGAATTCTCAGATACTCAGGTAGCAAGCACAGAGACAAAAACGAGAAAGAGTCTTTTCCACTGATTTGAAACACAAACACACACATGTACACACACACACACACACACACACACACAATTCATGAATAGATCAACAAATAATCCTCACCTCAAGATCTATGGTTTAATCATGAATGACTATGAGAATTACCTGTAATGCATAACCTTACAAAAACACTGCATATGTGTAATTCAAGATTTTGATTGGTAGCCTGATTTTCTATATAATCATTTCATTCTTTTTACCTTTTCTGTTAGATTTTTACTATTTCATGATTAATATATGGTCTCTAATTTCATGCCAAGATTCCACTTTGTATGAGAGTTGATTTAAGATCTTGTTTTCTTGTACACTGATGGAACAAGAGAATTTGGAAGTTCAGTTATATTCAGAATACAAGCTATAAAACAACCAACATTGATTTAGGCTTTCCTTTTTGGAATCATGCAATCTTAACTATCTCATTGAGTTTTTATTGAGCTTTCTTGAGCAGCTTATTAAGTACTTAAGAAAAGTGATTTTTTAAAGTCACTGTTCTCTTTAAAGGTAAAGCTTTAGGGTAAGGATAGGTTTGTGTATTTTAATAGTCAACTAAAGAAATGGATTTCATTTAAGAAAACTATTATTACACACATATCTCATTCTTTTTTAAAAAATGTGTGTGTGTGCATGGATAGAAGAAAATATGTGTACATTTTAGGACATTGGAGAACTGAAGTGTGTGTATACATACACCTATATTACATGTTACATATTATATGTATATATATACATATGTATAGACACTCATATAATTTTCCAAGCTAAAGACAACCACTAATAACATGTTGATGAATGACTATAATTACAGACAAACATACATGCACACATATTCATTCAACACACATAATATCGACAGATAGATAACGGCATATATATTTTGGTCACAAAAATACTATGATTCATTATGGTCTATGTACTGAGTTCTATACAGAAATAAAAACACACTTAAAACATTATTAAAATAGTTGATGTTTTCCTTCTGGATGATTTTCAGTTGTACATGTTTCATTGACTTGAATTCTTATTTTGAAAAGTCCAGTCACCAGGGAGGGACTGAGTCCCTATTTCCTAAGAGGAAATTGCTATCATTATTGACCTGTTCATGGAGAAAGAGCAGCCAGAGAAAAAGAAACACAATGTGTTACATGGCAAGCTTTTACTTTGCCTTTAAGAACTTTTTTCTAGAGATCAATGTTTATACCTTGTAGAATTATGACTTGCATGTTGCCTTTTCAATATGGGTCAGACAATCAATGTAACCCTGCTATTCCTTCCATCACCCTTCAGTTGTCTAGTGTTGCCATGACCATGCACTCTTTAATTTTCAAATTGAATTTGGATTTGTTCCAGAGACTCCTTAAAGAAATTGATTTTCGACTGTAAGTGGCTTACATTGGCATGATGTTTGGAACTAATGCTGTGGCAACCACAGATAGTTGGAGTAAAAACCTCATGTCATCTTTGCCAGATGATGACTTTCAAGGTAGAAATGTCTTTATTTACCCTACAATGAGTAAAAGATAATCTTTCTATATTTATCTTAATTTTCAGCTAACTGATTTTAACAAATTAAGAATTATTGATCATGAACTTTGGTTATGAAGGCAATCTTTAATTTTCTCCCAATTTCATAATTGATATTCTTATATATTACTTTGATTCTTTTTCTATGTATTTGGAGTTTGGCAATATATTTACCAACAATAAGCATTTAGGATCTGAAGAAACTTTGAAATTATAATCAATTACTGTTATAAAAATAAATCATCAACTACCCAGCATGATAGATTCTTTTTGTATAAATAAATATTTTAGCCAATATATAATTTTTCTTTTGAGGATGTCTAATAATAAAACAACAAATATATTTTTTATTCCTGAATGGTAAATATAAATAACATTTCAGAATGTTATGGTATCTTGGGTAATCAAAGAGTCATTAATTATTCTTGAGCAATTTCTAAATAGGTTGAAAGCTATAGATATTGTTTTGAATATTACCTAATTCTATGATACTCTGAAAATGCATTTTTTCTTTTCAAAATACACTTTTCTCACTACTAAAAATTACATAATCAAAATATCTTAATTCATCAATATGTGCCACAAAAATATATTTAAATTGAGTGTATTTAAAGCACGTTCACACACATTTTTGTTAAAAATGTTATGACACACGTAAACCTTCGGGGAAACACATCCGCAATGTGAAGGAAACAACAATGTTCATAGTCTTGAATGTTTTCAATTCTATAAACTACCCTAGTAAAATTTGAAAGACAAAAATTAGTAAAATCTTATATGATATAGGCATTTATAAAAGTGAGATGAAAAAGTAAAAAAAAGAAAGAAAGAAAAAAAGAAAGCAACGTGTCTAAAAGAGAGGGACTATTTTAAGGAAATCTGGATACAAACCTAAAACATGAGACAGGCCATGAGAACTATAGTTTTAAAAGTAAAAAGAGGTGTATAATACTTTGATTTAGAAATCAAAATATACATAAAATGCATGTGTATTTATAGGAATATATTATCTATTATATATTATTATGTTCACAGCTATGTAAACACTAAGAGAAATTTCTAAAGACACAATGGAAAAATATCAGTATGATATAATCATTGGGTTACATTGGATTGTAATTATAGGTTTATTAACTATATTTTTTACTTTCTACTTTGGTAAATTTTTATTTTTTATTTTTCAATTTCTAATTTTTTATTTTCTAATTTGGTAAATTTACTGCAATTGTTGGATTGCATTACCTTTATATATAATATAAACTTTATATATGTATATATATGATATATAATAAAAGTCAACCTAGCTTTAAACTGAAATAAAATATACTAAATATATTACAGCAAGGCTCCAATGCATTGCTTTCTCTTTTCAATTCATATATTTTTTTTGGATTCATTGGTTGGCATTAACACTTGCAAATTAGGCAAAGTAATAATTTCACCATGCTTAAACCATTTATTGATATTTAATTCTACATATATATGTGTGATATAAGTGAGAGTGAAGGTATGGTTAAGAGAAGAAAAGGGAGAGGCTATCAAACACTGTAAGTCTTTCAGACCACTGAACCCAAATGTACCTACACAATTACCCAATTACTTGGAAGTGACTGGGCCATTGTGGACAATAGACACAAATGTATTTCAATCCTATTCTTTTCATCACATCATTCTTTTTTTTAGATGTTACAACTTACACTTTAAAAGCCCTCAATGTTCAAATTCTTATCCTTTGATCGTTTTTTCCCAACTAATAAGGAATATATTTTCTTTAACCTTTATTTATAAACCCCTTAATGTTTAATTCATTGCTTACCCTATCATCATCAAAAGGAACAAGTCAATTAACTATCCCTTTTTGGGTATTTATATTTTTCAACTAAAATAGAAAAAGTAAAAATAGAAATACTAAGTAGAAACTATTTTCTTCATAGTTTAAGATAGCCCTTGTAGTAGTCTATGTTGTAAAAAAGGATAATTCCTAATTTTTAATATGAGAAATAAAAATGTTAACTCTTAGTTATCTAAATATAGATTATCACTTTAAAAATTATTTTCTAATTATTTACAATTAAAAATCATTCTAGACTGACTTATTTATGGTATCCAGCATTCTTCTAGATCTCCTTTCTTCCTATCTGTAGGTTAGTGTCAATATTTGTTAAAAAAAAATAATAGTGTTTAAGCCCCACTGAAGAGAGAGATTAGGAGAAATTAAGAATTTCAACAAGGTAAAGACAAGCTTCAAGTTTTGATACATACATTGACTGTCTAATGATGTACAATGGTCATCTGGTCTTGGAACTAGTAGTCCCTTTTTATAACCTTTTAATGATTCTTCCTTAAATAGCATAACAAAGAATTTATCAAGGCTACCTGCTGAGGAGCCATCAACTTCCAGCAGATAGTGGGTCTTTATTCCTTGTAGACATTCTTAAAGCATTGGTATTCACTGTCCTCTTTCTTTTTTCTCTACCTGGGCATGTTCCCTTGGAAGAGCCATAAAATGACTATCTGTTCTATGACTGATTCCCTTTCTCCTTTTAACTGAGACTCCAGCTGACTGGTCATCTGTGATGATCTACCATGTAGGGCTCAGGAGCTAAGATATATGCACACTCTGGCCTGGCATTCTACTCTCATCGTTTTCCACACAGCGTTCCATGAATTTGTGTTTAGAACTTACTCAAATTGGTTTAGCAACACAGAGGCAGCAGCTCTCAACCTCAAAATTTTCCTAATTAGAAAATACATGTCTTTTTTTCCCCCAAAGTCCCATTATTTGCCATGGTATCGACCAAGATATTTTTTCTCCCCCATTTGCTCCTCTCCTTTATTTTACAGATATTTCTTTCCCCTAAAAAATCAAATTCGCATTTCCTTTAGTGTATGAAAAAACATGTCAGGTAACTTCTATGTTCCTTATAAAAGTTAGATTTCAAACTTGATCAGGCTCTAGAGACTCTTTTAACCTTATCAATAAATAGTTACAATAAAAGTGGACTTCTCTTACAAAGAAATAGAAGGAATAAGAATTTTCAATTATCTCATATTTTTACATATGCATGTCTTCATTCATTCATCAAGCACTTACTAAATGCCCACCATGTTCAAAGACTACTTATGTTTTGAAGATGAAAAAACAGAAGAGAAAAGATCTGTCCAAAGGAAACTTACATGTATAAAGGGAATGTAACAAAGAAAACACATACAAAACTTAATAATTAAATAATAACATAGCCAAGATAGATATGTTAGAAACACAAACAAAGTCTGCCTAGTTTTACATAATGGAAATTAACTGAGGGGTTATACTGGGCCAGCATCTTTTCAAATTATCTTGTTTCTTATAATTCTATATGAGCTAAGTAATATCATCTATAGAGATAAGGTAACAGACTCAGGAAAAGTAAATTTACCCAGGAGTACATATCTAGTGTATATTATATCTCAGAATCAAACCAATGTCAATCTTATTCAAACCTCTCACTCTAGATTCCAATGGTAATTAATTTGAGCCTAGAAAGATGAGTAGGTATTTGGCAATTAAACAAAGTAGGGGAGGAATATAGTCTCTAATCCACTGAAATATGTTCAAATAGTATTTTCTAATCCCATAAAACAGAAGTGTTCATTTCTCTTACAAGGTTGGTAGTGGTGATACTTAGACCCAGCCCTTATATAGCCCTATTCTAAAAACTTTATATATATGATTTTTTCTATTGCTCATTAACACCATGAAGGCACACTGTTCACTCATTTTATGCTGGAAGAAAGAAACAGGTTAAGTACGTTGTTTAAATACATACATCTGGTAAACATTAAAGCTGGAATATGCAACACAGGCACTATGCCATCCAAGTCCATATTCATAACTGATGTGCAATCCTGCTTCTTTCAGAAAGTTACAGGCAATGTGAGTTTGAGGATTAAGCAATGGATAAATCATTAGAGAATTCAATTTAAGGTATTGTTTTTTTTTTTTTTCTCATGAATGCAAACAAGAATCATGAAGAATAGACAGATTTTGGTGACCCTCTCTTGAACACTGAATTCATCCTTTGTATTTATCTAAATGACACTTACCACTCTACTAGATGATTATATGTTTATATATTGTGACCTCTTTCTTTTCCCCACCACAGTCACTACTTCTCAGGCTATAGCTCCTTGATCGCAGGAACTTGCTTTATTGGATCCTCAGCACCTCCTTTGTCCTCAAAGGCATTATGTTTATCAACAGGAAGGCCAGATAAAACTCCAAAAAAAGAGGTCCAGGCAAGAGATGCTGAAACCCTAACCAATAGTTACAGCAAAACAGATGGGAATTAGGGAATATGTTGATAAAATAATTAAATATAATGATTGTCTTGGGGCACCTGGGTGATTCAGTAGGTTAAGTGTCTGACCGGCTCATTTCATGATCTTGGGGTTCACAACTTTGAGCCCTGCTTGGACTCCATGCTGATAGCTCAGAGCCTGGAGCCTGCTTTGGATTCTGTGTCTCCCTCTCTCTGTCCCTCCTCCCCTCTCAAAAATAAGCACTAAAATATTAAAAAATATATATAATCGTCTAGATATGGGTTGGAAGAGAGGAAGAATCTAAGATGACTGACAAATGTCTGGTGGGAGATGGGGATTGTGTGGGTGGTGGAATCATTCATAAAGAGAGGAATTTTAGGAGTTATTAAGAGATTCGGAGTCAGTATTATCTCTTATTGATGCCTTTAAAAAATATATGAATTCTGGGGAGAAGCTAGGATTTTGGGGTTCCCTCTCACTATTGTACTGCACTCTGTTCAAGGGTGAGGTTTATGGTGAGAGTGTGTCTCAGCTTTTTCTATTGGTTTCAGTGTGGATACATCTTCAGTTCATCCCATGTGTAGGAGCCATTCAACTAGTTTTTGCATCTCGCTCAGATAGCATTGCTCTGTGTGTTGTTCAGTTTGTAGCTGTATGTGTGCAGTGCATAGCAGAGAAACTAAAAAGACATTTTTTCCCCAGAGAAGATACACAAATGGTCAACAGGTACATACAAAGGTGCTCCATATCACTAAACATCAGGGAAATACAAATCACAGCCACAATACAATATCACCTCACACCTCTTAGAATAGTTATTATCAAAAAGAGAAGAAATAACAAATGCTGGTGAGCACGTAAAGGAAAAAGTAACCCTCATACACTATTATTGGGAATGTAAACTGAGGCAGCCACTATGGAAAACAGTGTGCAGCTTCCTTAAAAAAAAAAAAATAGAACTACTATATGATCCAGCAAGCCCACTTGACTATATATCCAGAAAGAATGAAATTGGAATCTCAGAAAGATATCTGCACATCCATATTCACTGCAGCATTATTCACATTAGCCAAGGTATAGAAACAACCTAGGTTTACACTGATGGAAGAATGGATAAAGAAAATGTGGTGCACACACACACACACACACACGCACACACACACACACACACACTATCATTCAGCCTTAAAAAAGAAATAAATTCTGCCATTTGAGACAACATGGATGAGACAGGAGGGAATTATTCTAAGTGTAATGAGCCAATATAGAAACAAGATATTGCATGGGATCATTTACAAGAGGCATCTTAAAATCAAAAATAGTCAAACCAATAGAATGGTTTTGGCAAGGATTGGGAGGTGGAGAAAATAGAGGGGTTTGGTAAAAGTGTACAAACATTCAAACATAAGATGAACAAAGTCCAAAGATCTTAATGTGTAACATCGTTACTATAGTTGATAATACTGTATTTTATTATTAAAATTTCTCAAGATAGTGGAACTTAAGTGTCCTCATGCACATACACACCCACACACACACACACAGAAGGTAAATATATGAGGCAATGGGTGTATTAACTCTGTGGTAGGAAACTTTTTTGCAGTGTAGATGTGTATCAAATCACCTTGATGTACACTTTTAATCTATGACAATTTTATTTGTCAATTTTATCCCAATAAAGCTGAAAAACAACAAAACAATTTCTATTGTACAGCAGGCACAAGTCAATTTCTAACATTAATTTCATTTTTTTTTCAGAATTTAGTGCACACAGGTATGGCCACTAAAGGTTTCTTGGAACGAATGGAAGAATTCAAGACTGGCAAATGTTTGTGAAAAGCAGGCACTACTTTTGGATATCATAAAAAATGAACAATTCAATCAAATTGCTTGTGTAGAGTATTTTCACAAACTTTCTAAGTCCTATATTTTTCTTTTTAATTGTGGCTGCGTGGAACAGCTCCTTTTTTGGGGTAAAGGAGAAGGAGAGCACCCTATAGCTTTTAAATCTTCTTCTCTGATATTGGCATTTAGCAGTAGTACTAACAGTTTCATCCTTTGGAAAAATTCAAGAAAATCATGTCCTTGACAGGGTACAGCTATTGCTTGCTGGAGTGAGAGCAGCTACCGTATCTTCTGATCTCATCATTAGCAATGAAACTGGCAACCCACTTCTGCAAATTGGCAGATTGAGTATGGAGTCTGAGGAGCAAAGTGGTAGCCTTTCCTTTATCTCTGCTCCAGAGTTAAGAGCAGTTCCAGTTTTTTTTTTCTTTCCAGTATTGCTATGGTACAGCAGTGAAAAATCATAATAGAAAAAAAAAAAGACAGCTAATGATGAAAAAGCCTCTGTGAAGTTACAACAGAAATGAGCCTATATTATATCTGGGGACTTATCTGGGGACTGTCGGAGTGGCTCTCTCAAAACACAAAATAAAAATATCTTTAATTTTGGTGGGAGGTCATCATTTACTATTATATTCCAAGTATGATGCTTTTTAAAAAATATCAAAGAATTAATTACTATTTGATCTTAATATTTGAAATGTCCTAAGAATGCATCAAAAGGTTTCTGTCTTAAAAACATTTCTGTTCCTCCTCCCAGTGTTTGGTTGATCTGTCATAGCTTTGTACAGGAGAAAAAAGTAAAGGTGTAGGAAAGGTGGTTAAAGACAAAGCACAGACATTCAATCCAGTCAACTTTTCACTTGTCCCTTTTATAATGTCCAAATGAGCGAATTTTTGCTACAATGTTCACTCACACTCTGGGGGCAACTAAAATTAAAATATACTTATGTCCTCTTTTCAAACTTCAGGACACGTGTGCAAGGACTTGTTGCCAGTGAAACATCTAAGTATCAGCACATAAATGAGGGAGCGAGTTCCCAGCTGATCTACCCTCTTTAGGGTAGATTTCTTACATCCAGACAGACCATCCTTCTGAGGGCTTTATCATTCTCTTGCCATTACAGACATCAATTTCTAGCAGTCAGACAGCTCTTATTTTATTTATTTATTTTCTCTCAAGTTTACCTTAAGGAGTGAGGGATAGGAATGTCTTTTTTGTATGTTAGTAATATATGAAACCTAACTAACTGCTCTGATTGGTTTATAGGCCTAAACAGAAGCAAGTCTAGTTGTCTAACAGAATATAGTCTGGACTGACATCTTCCCAGGAATAACATTTGCTGCTACTTATTCCTCACGCTGGGACCCCTCTCTGCCTCTGCCCCCTCATATCCATCTTCCTGCTCTTTACTTGTGGAACTTCAGTTCCCCGTCTTCTCTCTCAGTGTCTTGAACATGGCAAGTCCATTTTTGTTTCTTTTGCAAAAAGATCATTGCATTTGCTTTCTCCCTTGCTTTTAATGCTTCTCTCAGATATTTGCCTGGCTGCTCCCACATTTCACGTGAGAGCTTAGAATTTATCTTTCCTGAGCACACTGGCTGTGCAGAGCCCCTGTCACATTATTCTCTTACATTTCCTCAGTGGTTCTGGTCACAATCTCACAATATGTACTTATTTGTATTTGTATTCTTGATTGTTCCTCTTCATTAAAATGAGAAGAGAAATGTGTTCTATTTGTAAATCAGAATATACCCAGTGCTTGGAACAGTTCAGGCATATTAGCACATAATTTTGAATTAATTCATTAATTTAAATATAGTAGAGCCAAATTAAAAAATGGAACTTGGAGCTTGGTTCCAACACCAAATAACAGAGTATAATCATTTGCAGCAAATTATCTTAAATATACAGGCACCTGGGTGGCTCAGTTAATTAAGCATCCTACTCTTGTTTTTGGCTCAGGTCATGATCTCATGGTTTGTGGGATCGAGCCCTGCATCAGGCACTGTGCTGACAGCGTGGAGCCTGCTTGGGATTCTCTCACTCCCTCTTTCTCTCTTTCTCTCTCTCTCTCTCTCTCTCTCTCTCTGCCTCTCCTTTATTCACGTGCATGTGCTCTCTGTCTCTTTCAAAATAAGTAATTTTAAAATTAAAAAATAATAATTTTAAGTATAAAATCATAAGTGGCTAAAAAGTATCAGTACAAGTTATAATTTTACAACAGCAATCTTAAGATCTCTTCAGTAGAATAGCTTATCCAACTCCGGTGTTTAGGGTCTTTATTTGCTAGCTGAATACTCCTGAAAGCCTTCATCCTAATGTATATCACAGATATGGAGGCACCAAAGTCTCTATACCCCGCTCAGTAAATATGACATTGTATATCTTCTCTTGATCTCTTTATCTCAGATGGAAAAATTAATGAAAATATAGTGTGATTCTGTGTTTTCTTTATGTTTTAGAGATGATTTGCATAAAATTAGGTGCTATGATATTTTAGGATCTATAAAGGGTTTTCTTAACGAAAGTAGAAATTTAAGTATATTTTTTAAATATCGTGAGTGGTCTATTCTATGCTATTCTATTCTATTGAAATTTTAAGAGCAAATGTTCATGGAGCACCTGGGTGGCTCAGTCAGTTAAGCATCTGACTCTTGATTTTGGCTCAGGTCATGAGCCAGGTTCACATGGTTGATGAGATCTAGCTCTGCATCGGGCTCTGTGCTTATAGCATGGAGATGTTCTCTTGGGATCCTCTCTTTCTCTCTCTGCCCTTGCCCCACTTATACTCAGTCTCTCTCTCCTTCTCTCGTTTTCTCTCAAAATAAATAGATAAGCTTTAAAAATAAGAGAAAATGTTCATAGGTATATTTTATTTTATTAAATAATAGAAGACTTGAGTCCAGAGACAAAAACATGTCTAAATTTACAAAATGAGTCAGTTTGGCTAATGAGTATGCACAATCTAAGAAATCTTTTGCCAAGTCTAGTGAACCTCCCAGCAGAAGCACTGCTATGTAATAATGATTTTGGAAAAAGCACAAGTGAGAGCAGAAATGATGGTGGCTCCTAATTCAGCTTTGGCTGACGAGCTAAATGAACTGGCAGCATTTATAGGACAGGGACAAGGAGGAGTAACGATAGCCAATTTTCTATGCAGACTAATACAACATTTTCTTTAGCAGAGTAAAGTGGTGGAAAGTTCATTCCATTTTCAGATGCCTTTTGTTCAGTGCTTCCTAAGTGCAGTTTGCCATGGAATATGTCTATATGCTGGAAAGTTTTAGTAATTAGGAAGAGCCTTAGCAAACTTGCAGTAGTTCCTCTGCACTAACGTCAGGTTTGATGAGCGCTGGAAGGTTTTGGATCCCTTGCACCAGGGATTAGCTATTTCCAAAGGTTCCTAGTAGAAGAACCTACAGGTCAAGCCACGTGCCTAGGCCAATCAATTCTAACTCTGATTCTTCAAGGTACCTTCAGTGCAGGGATGTGAAACAGAAAATGAGAGTAAAATAGAGGACTGAGTATTTATCCTATTTAACATTCTGGTTAATCTACTGTGAATCAGGACTAGACAAAGGTAGGGGCAATATTCTTTTGAATTCCATCTCCAGGGACTAAACCTAGACATACATTTGGGCGAGTATTTTAATTTTATAGTTACTTTTTACAGAAACAACCTCACCACATTTTATTATTCTTTTAAAAAAGACTTACTACTCTGACAAATTCCTAACTAATGATATAATTACTTCATTAGGTAGCATAATTAGAAATTACTTGAAGTATAAAGAGTGCCTGGTAAAGAAATGCTTAATTTACTAAATAATTTCAATTCAACTGATTATTAAGTTAAAATCAGAAGTTGCTGAAAACCTCAAGTAATGGTTTTTACCAGTGCCACATGATAAAGTAATTGCTCAATTAGCAATTAGTTACAAATAGCCGTGCCCTTTATTTTTACTTAAAATAAGTAAGCTGATTTCCATTCGTCAAAAATGAATATTAATTAGATGCGAAAGTAAAAAACATCACACCTTGTTAGTGGAACCTACAGCCACACAGAAGCCTGTCTGGTTTTTGTTTTTGTCTTTGTTTTTTGGTTTTTGTTTTTTGGGTTTTTTTTTTTTTGAATTATGTATAGAAATAAAGAAACTTTCTCCTTTACTCCAGAAACATGGGAGAGAGGGGGAAATTCTGTCTTAAGCTTGATTTTTGTGACTATCCTTATTAAAGTGAACTAAATGAATTTTTATTATTTAGAAAATAAATACACCACAGAATGATCAACACAATAAGTCTGATTACCACTGGCCACTAGACATAGTTATATATATTTTTTTTATGCTAAGAAATTTAAAAATGTACTCTTTTAGCAACTTTCAAATATGCATACAGTATTGTCAACAATGATCATCATGCTGTACATTATATCCCTAAGACTTGTTTATTTTATAACTGGAAGTTTGTACCTCTTGACCCCCTTCACCCATTTTACTCACCCTCGAGCCCCCTCCTCTCTGGCAACCACCAATTATCTTTTCTGCATCTATGAGTTTTATACTATATTGTTTTGTTTTTTTAATTTTTTGAAGGTTATTTACTTATTTTGAGAGACAGAGAGAGTGACCCAGGGAAGGGGAGAGAGAGAGGGAGAGAGAGAATCCCAAGCAGGGGCTTGAATTCATGAACCCTGAGATCACGATCTGAGCTGAAAGCAAGCTACCCAGGAGCCCCCAGGTTTTGTTTTTTAGATTTCATGTATAACAAATCATAGGGAATTTGTCATTATCTGTCTAACTTATTTTACTTAGCATGATACCCTCAAGATCCATTCATTTGGAAATGGAAAGATCTCCTTCCTTTCTATGGCTTTCGGCTATTGTAAATAATGATGCAACAAATATAGGGATGCATATGCCTTGTGAAGTAGTGTTTTTGTTTTCTTCAGATAAATACCCAGAAGTGGATTTGTTGGATCATTTGGTATTTCTGTTTGGAGTTTTTGGAGGAAACCTGCACACTGCACTCTGTTCCACAGAGGAGGCACCAATTTACATTGCCACTAACAGTGCATGAGGCTTCCTTTTTCTCCACATGCTTGGAGACACTTGCTATTTCTTGTCTTTTTGATAATAGCCATTCTAAAAGGTGTGAGGTGACACTGCACTGTAGTTTTGACTTGCATTTCTCTGATGATAAGTGAGATTGAACATCTTTTTATGTCCCTTTTGGCCATCTGTATGACTTCTTGGGAAAAATGTCTGTTCAGATTATCTGCCCATGTTTTGATTGGATTTTTTTTCCATTAAGTTGTATGAGTTCTTTGTATATCTTGGATACTAACCCCTTATTGGATACATGATTTGAAAATATTTTCTACCATTTTTTAGGTTGAGATGTGTACTATTTTTTTTTAATTTTTTAATGTTCATTTATTCTTAAGGGAGAGAGAGACAGCGTGAATGGGGGAGGGGCAGAGAGAGAGGGAGACACAGAATCTGAAACAGGATCCAAGCTGTCAGCACAGAGCCTGACACAGGGCTCAAACTCATGAGCTGTGAGATCATGACCTGAGCTGAAGTTGGACGCTTAACTGACTGAGCCACCCAGGCACCCCGAGATGTGTACTATTTTAAGTTATGTTATTGCTTTATACTCAGAGTATGTTTGAAATGAAAACCCAAGTTATCATTTCTTGTGCATGAGCTTCTTAAAGCCAAGAAGTATGTATTAATGATTATATGTTCTTGGGCACTTGAACAATGCTTGTCATATAGCAGGTGTTTAGTGGGGGGGGGGGGAAAGGAAGAACTGAAGGAGGAAAGGAAGGAAATAAGAGGTGAGAAGAAGAATAGAGAGGGAGAGAAGTAGGAGAAAAAAGGAAGGAAGGAGGGAGGGAAGTAGTAACTAGGGAAAGAAAAAGTGTAGAGAAACAAGGGGAGAACATAAGCTGCTTTTAGTCTTGTATGTATAATTTAGATAGAATTCACCAAAATTGGAGAGTAAGTTGTAATTATTGGAAAGGATATTGATGTATCATTCCCTAAAGAAGTCAACTCAATAAAATATCACCCTACCATCTCCAAGTGTCTCTCAAACTTTGATTACTATTTCAAAAGAAATATGTGTTTGTATTTGGTTAATTTATAAAATTTTGCATTAAAATTAAATGCCTTCTTTATAAGAACTAACTTCAAAAAATGGAAACAAATAGTGTTATGGATTACGTATGTGTCAAAAGTATTTGTACACTGGAATAACTACGGGGATTCTTAATTCAGTTTGTATCACCTTCTATCACTAATCAAATGGTTTGCTGACGGCTGAGAACCTTGAGAATTCAAGCATATTGATATCTGTTACTTAAACATGAATATAAATTTCTTTAACCTTGAAAACTACATTTGTTTTTTTTTTTTAAAAAGGAAACAGTAAGATGTCTATTCCTCACATTCTGTTTGAAGATAAAATGTATTTACCTGATTTTACAGACTGACATGAATGGAGGGTAGAAAGCACAAATTTCATTATTTATAATGCCTTCTACATGTTTTACTAATTATATGATAAAATAAGAAAGAATAAAGAATATCAAATATTTTTATAATTTTTTAACTTGATTTCCATTATAGAAATTATCTCACTTTTCAATTTATTCCCACTTATCTTTAATTACTTTTGATTTACTGAGTTAAGGTAATTTTCACATTTATTTCAGAGGCTGATGGGCACCAATGGGGTGAGTGAGTGTACCAGTGACACACACATGGTGTGGAGGCAAGCCCATAAGTTTCTCAGTGAGCTCATTTCTGCAAATGAAGTATGCAGTTAAGTTTCATGCAATATGACAGGGTATGTGTGGTCTTCAGGGCAGCAACAAAGATTGAGAGTACCCCGGTGAAGAGGTGAAGAATCCAGTGGGGAAAAATAGAGATGATAAAAACATACTTAACACTCCAGAACACAGGAGTTTGTTAAGTAGTTTGTGAGTTTCTTTGGAGTTTGGTGGAATCAGCATGTAAACAATCTCAAGATCATCCCCCCATGTTTTCACATTCAGATCACCAAACTGGTGGCATCATTTGAGAGTTTTGAGACTCTCTTATCTGTTTAATTTGAAGTAATCCTTCACTCTCTAGCCTTATTCCATCCTACAGTATTTCTAGTATTTCAAAACAACAACAACAACGATAGCTACCAAAGATTGTGCCAGGTCTTATACAGTCATTATAAACATCCTCTTTCAAACCCTATAAGGAAGCTAGATTGTGTTCTGTTTATATGAGGAAACTAGTATTGTGTAGGTGTTTGAAGCGGGTAAGATTTTTAATTGCCATTTCATATGCTCCATTTGGTTGGTGGTTCAAATATTCTGAATTCAGTTCAACAAAGTATACAATGAGCATCTACTATTCTGCAAAGATTCAGCTGGCCACAGGGGGAAAAATAAACGAATCCAGAACTGCATATATTTTTCATATGCAGAGTAAAGTAGAATTATTAGTTGCTTAAAATAGACTTGAGAATGTTAAATTACTTCAGTAAGATGCATCTTAATGATAATTATAACCCTAAATATCAACATTTTAAAAAATGTTACTTTTTAAAGCAAGTGCTTATGCAACACATACATATGCTATGTACTGTTCTAAGTGCCTAGAATATTTAGTCTTTTAATCTTCATAAACAAATCTACAAAGAAGGAACTATGATCTTTCACCAAAGAGGAAACAGACACCAAGAGATTAATAAGCTTGTTCAAGGTCATACAGTAGAATGATGTGTCAGAGATTTGCAACCAGGCATCCCGATTCCAGACTCTCCTTAACCACAACACTGCACTGCCTCTGCTGGCTTGAGCTTCCTCCCACTGAACGTTTATTCTCTTGAGATAATCTGTACAGTTATCCCAAACTGACGATGCTGAGAACACTAGCTACCTAAGATACTACACCTCCTTCATTCACTCTTCATCATGTCACCTTCATCCTCCTTATTTTAAATGCATTTCTCCAGGGATGTGGTCATAGATAACTGCTTTTCATGTGTTTGTGTAAATTAAGTATCCTTAGAAACTTGAAAGAGCAAGACAGTAACTAGAAAGGGCATATTTAAATAGGTTATTAAACACCAATGTGATTTTTCAAAAGCAGGCAACCCCTACAGATAAACATATACACTCCTTAAGTATATAAATTATTTATGATTTTAAATATCTTCTCAGAAAAGTGAAAGAGATTTGTACCAAACGCAGAGAAATTTAAGACCAGATTAATCTTTCTAGGGACTTCTTCCATCCTTTTAATTCAGCATGTATGCTTTTTACCATATACACACTCTGACTTGCTCTAGTGTATACTGGAGAAAGGGAAACTATATCTAATGTTTATTGAATGCCTGCTAGCTAGCTGGCACTTTCACATATGGCTTCTAATTCTAACAATTATTGATAGTATTATTATTCCCATTTCATATATTGAGAAATTGGGGCATTGGTGGATTAAGTGACTTGCCCAGAGTCACACAGCTGGGTAACATTGGGCAGCAAATTCTAACCTAGGTTGACCTACGCTAGTGTGCCAGGTTTGTCATGGCATTAAAGAAAAAAAGGACAACAGGAATGTAATTGAGATAACCTTTCTGGACACATAGATTCTCTGAAGCGTGCATATTACTTTTTTTTTTATTTTCCTTGTACTTATTTTATTTGTAGATTTTTTATTTCTCAAGTAGCATTTTGTGGCCAACATTCCATATTGTCTATTTATCTACAAGGTCATAATTTGCATTCTTCCCCTTTGCAATTGAGCTAAATCTGAGATTTTTTGTCTTTTCCTTTACAGTCTGTGCCTCAGAAAAGAAACAAATGTATTTAACAATACACATGGTATTATAAGTGCCACGAGTAGTCAGGTCTCAGGGTCACTGTTCAGCTCACACGGATCCCCCTTCTCTGTAAATTGCCTGTGCACAAAAGAGAAAACTTTCAACCACCTTATTGTTTCTCTATGGACTTTTTTCTTAATGGTGACTAACAGATCCAGAGGGGGCATACCTGGTCCAACCTGGGTCAGTCAGGAGTTTTAACATTTTAATATGAGAGACAGAAACCAAGAGTTATTAGAGGTCAGTTCATGCTCACTTGAATACTCTTGTTGTGTAAGCCATAAAACTCTGTTGAAAATTTCCCAGAGCAGCCCTGGTTTAGCTTTATCCCTAGATGTGCATATTTGTTTTCTAATTCATTTTCACTTTGGATCTGATGAGCTACAACTTTCTATTGCTTGCCATGAAGAGCATGTTTACTCCTAGATAGCTATGATTTTAAGGATATCAAAAACCATGTGGAAAGATAAATTCCCCAAATGAGAAATATCCATAATGGGAAGGATGACCCACTGGTAGATTTAGGATTCACGTATTTTGTGATAATAACTTCATTACATGTTAGGTGTCTTAGTTTACTATTGCTGCTGTAACAAATTACCACAAACTTAGTGGCTTCAGCAAAGCAAAAATTTGTTTTTCTTCCAGTTCTGGGGTTAGAAAGTCAAGGAGTCAGGAGGACTATGTTTCTTCTGGAGGCTTCAGAAGAGAAATCTGTTTTCTTGCCTTTTCCAGTGTCTAGAGTCTGCCTACCTTCCTTGGATCATGGTCATTTCCTCCATCTCCAAAATGCTTCATTATAATCACTGATTTCTTATTTATATCTATTTTTTCTGACCTTTGTCCTCCTACCTCCCTCTTATAAGAACCTTTGTGATTATATTGGACCAGGAGGGATAATTCAGGATAATCTTCCTATCTTATTTTCTTAACTTGATCATATGTGTAATGTCCCTCGTGAGATAACATGTTGACAGGTTCTGGAGATTAGGATGTGGATATCATTTGGAGCTGTGTGGATGACTTGGGGGGGTCGTATATAGCCTACCACACTATAAAATGTAGACTATTGTGGTATTGGTAAAAGGACCACTGAGAATGATGTTTTGCATTGTTTTCAATATATTAGCAAATCTCATTAGACTAGTAAGGCTTCCTAGGATTCCACAAACCAAAGAAGGTTTTGATTTCTATGCCTTACCAAGAACTCTCAAGAGAGGACCAATGAAGAACAACACAAAATATACGATCTTTCTATCACTTCATGTAACAAAATATCTTCTCTTTTTGACCTCTTTTACAGAAAAAAAAAATTGGTAAGTTCAAAGAGAGTGAGAACTCTGGCATTTGGTATATTTAAGTTAGTGAACCTGTCCAAGATGATTTACAAGTTAGTCTGCCATAGCCCCCATCTCCAGCAGCAGTGAAAGCGAGCACTCTCTCATTCACATCCCATCAGGGACAGGGATGGGCCCTTTATACCTAAATTTCTGCCTGTTTTAAATAAAGCTGGATTTGGAGAAAATGAAGTAAGTGAAGTGTCCTCAAGTTTTAAATCAGTCAACACCCGTGGGTTGTGTATGCTCTTGTGAACACACAACTTGAATCACATTTTAATAATGTTCTTACTGTCCTCCAAAGATCAGATCCATCCAAGACAAATGCAATGTCATTTTATAAAAAGCTTCTATAATGCTCAAGGAACACCATCAACTTTGTGAGTTGGTGCAATAGAGGAAATACAGTGTTCTTGGTTTTAGTAAACACAGCTTGTCATTAAAAGTTGATATTTTAAAGGAA
Organism: Lynx canadensis; assembly: GCF_007474595.2. NCBI lineage: Eukaryota > Metazoa > Chordata > Mammalia > Carnivora > Felidae > Lynx > Lynx canadensis. Next base: position 34,532,354 of record NC_044303.2, read on the forward strand.
AAACATATCTGGATCTCCGATTGAATAAAAATGAGTATCGAATGACATTTGAAGTTTGTTGAGCACGAGTAATTAAGGCCCAGATGCTCTACTTGACCCTCTGCCTGCACACTGTCAAACGGTCCAGATTGTCAACACTTGTTTACAGCAACCCTGATCAGAGAGGTCCATAACCCCAGGTTCTTAATACCTACAATTGTCAATCACTACAAACACAGACTCTACACCAGTGACCTTTGTGAAGCAGAATAAGCTCTGACAGATTTGATAATAGTGAAATATCCTAGGGCATGCCACACTCACTACTATGAGCATTCACTTTTTTAACCCCCCCAGTACTGGTAAATACAAAGTCAGCACTTCTCTCTGATTTTTCCATCACTGCTAAAGTAAAAGGGAGTTTGGAGACTATAATCTGAACACAGACAAAACTCACTCCTAACCATCCAAATACTATGTATGCTAATCAAGTAATACATTTCCTTCAAGAGGCACCTCTGTGTGAGATAGTGGAAAAAAGCATGGAATTTATAGTAAGATACAGGAAATTCAAGTCCTTTTTCCTGTGTGTGTGTGTGTGTGTGTGTGTGTGTGTGTGTGTGTATGTTTTATACAAGTCACTTAATTTTTGAGTTTCAGGTACTGTACAATAGTTTTAGGAATTGTTAGTATTTTTGAGCACTTTAACATATTCATGGTTCCAATCGTATTGACTAATAATCCTCAAAACAATCTTATATAGTAGATAATATTATTATCAATATTTACCAATAAGGAAACTGAGGCTTAGATAGAGTAAGTAAATTGTCCACGGTCTTATCAACAGAATGATAAACACACTTCAAAAAAGTTTAGATTCAACTGAGATTCAAGATACTGACTTTCTTGAACCTTTAAACTCAAAGTAGATTATAAGATTTGTTGCATAGAGCATTTGATGTGGATATGATGTGATTCAGTCATCACTATTAACTACTATGACTATGGTGTTAGGTAAATTATTTAACCCCAATTATTATCAGTAAACTCATTTTTTTTTAATTTTTTTTCAATGTTTATTTATTTTTGGGACAGAGAGAGACAGAGCATGAATGGGGGAGGGGCAGAGAGAGAGAGGGAGACACAGAATCGGAAACAGGCTCCAGGCTCTGAGCCATCAGCCCAGAGCCTGACGCGGGGCTCGAACTCCCGGACAGCGAGATCGTGACCTGGTTGAAGTCGGACGCTTAACCGACTGCGCCACCCAGGCGCCCCAGTAAACTCATTTTTAAAACAAAAAATATTATAATGTTTTCTTTGTGCATTAAATGAGTCAATGCATGTGAACGCTGAGTAAGGTGCATGACACAGAATAGAAGCAAATAAATTATCATGTCCATTCCCTTCCTCTCCTTTTTTGTTTGCAGGTAGACTGGAAAAGCAAATAGTCATCATTCCAAATTTTGTATCCACCCTTTAATAATTTAGTGGATGAAATTACTTAATCCTCTTTTATTATCACAGTATGGAGATCATTATATAGATTGTGGGAGACATTAAATTAGACACAATTTGGGGTACCTGGGTGGTTCGATTAGTTACGCATCCGACTTGAGCTCAGGCCATGATCTCACAGTCTGTGAGTTTGAGCCTCGCATCAGGCTCTGTGCTGACAGCTTGGAGCCTAGAGTCTGCTTCAGTTTTGTGTCTCCCTTGCTCTGTGCTCCTCCCCCACTCATTCTCTCTTTCTCTCTCTCTCTCTCTCTCTCTCTCTTAAAAATAAATAAATATTTAAAAATTAAAAAAAAAAGTAGACATGGTTTACACACACTAGCCTGTGGTTGGGATGGATTATGAGTTTAACAACTTCTGTTCTCTCTCTATCAAAGTGACTCCTATACCCTGCCATGTAATGTGTTGTTTAGTTGAATGGGTATTAAAAAATGTGCAGGTGCAAAAAGAGATGAAAAATGTTTACTCCTTAACTTGACAAATATGCACCAAGCAACAACTTTGTGCAGTTGTGGTACTCTGAAATGATAGTCCTTGGTGGAAAAAACAAAAAAACAAACAAAACCCAGACTAGGTTCACCGAACTCACATCCACAGTGGAGAGACAGAGATGAAGCAACAATTATATAGATGATTAGTATGTTACATGCTAAGAAGAAGAAAAACAAAAAGGAAATTGGGATGGTGTGACACTTAGAAAAAGGGTGTTTGGAAGGAAGGGAGCCAACCACACAGAGCAAAAAAGTGTCCCAAGCTATAGAGTATCAGGAAAACAAATTCCATGTGACAAAAATTACCTAAGGGGTGAATTTTGTTTCTTTTAAAATCAACTTTCTCAAGAAAAAATTTACATAAAAATGCACCTATTTTGCATGTATGATTGGATAACAGTGATGATACATTTTTAAGATACACTTTTTGTAATTGCTCCCAGAAATTTTTCTTTTGATTTTGAATAAATTTAGTTTATTAACAAAATTTCTTGCCCTTTCACAATGAGTGTGAATTATTTTAAAATCAGCTTTCTTTGCTCCACGTTTTTTTTCACTTTTGCCTTTTTCTGTTGTCTCTTCATTTCACTATAACTTGTCTCGATAATATATATTTTCCTCATATTTTCTTGTTTCTGCCATCTTACATAAATACATATAAATATATATTTGCTTCTTCCTTTTCTAGGTTTTTATCACTATAAATAATTCTGAAATCACACAAATGTGCACACGTGCACACGTTTTAAAGCTGTTTGGGAAAGCTCCTTGGGAAAAATTACTCTTATATGACTGTTTAGTCAAATGTGTTCCATTATGTTATTCATAGTTGGTACCAGGCTGTTTTCTACAATGGCTGTCACAGCCCCCATCTCCAGCAGCAGTGAAAGGGAGCACTTTCTCATCCACATCCTCATCAGGGACAGGGATGGGCCCTTTATAGCTAAATGTTTGCCTGTCGGATAAGGAATAGTGACACTTTTAAGACTGCTTTGATTTTACTTCCTTGATTAACACTAAGTTTGGGCATCTCTTCAAGTTTCCTGGCAATTTGGATTTGCTTTTCTGTGACATGCCTATTAATATGTTTTTCTTCATTTTTTTCTTTCATGTTGTTTATCCTTTCTTATCAATCTTTAAATATTTCTTTTATTTTTTATGCTTCATAGGCAGATTTTCCTGTATTAAGTATTATTTTTACACTGATAGTATTTTTTAACATTTTTAGTATTGTAATTATGGGTTTTACATTTAAATATTTAATATACCTGGAATTTACATCGTGTATAATGTAGGACAGAGCCTACATCTTGCCTTCTTCCAGATGCCTATCCGTTTCTGTCAGGACCATTTATTGAATAATGAATCCTATTGCCACTGACTGGAGACATCATTATATATTAAATCCTCAAATGTACAAGGATCCATCTCTAGATTCTCTTTGAAGGATAGTTTTAGAAGACTAGTGAGCCTATCTGTCAGTACCATAGTGAAAAGGGAGACAGTGGCATTAAATGCACTTGAATAAGAAGATAAAGCCACATCACACAGGGCCGTGTAGACTCTTCTAAAATAAATTAGAAGGAAGTTAATCCAGTTAAAAAAAATTATGTCTGTGGTGCAAGTGGCTGATATGGAGAAAGGTGATAGGAGAAAGAAGACCTATATTAAATGGCCAACTCAGAAGTCCAAACAAAACATAATGTGGCAGAAGAGATGGAATAGGATTAATTCAAAATATTTGGGGCCTTTGGGTAGTCGTTTGTTATCTAGGGTAATTTAGACAACCCAGATATTATTGGTGCTGTACCATAGCGAGCTGAGCCGCAGTGAACGGGTGTATAGTAAATTTCAGGTTTCTGAGATGCTTAGAGAATAGAGTTTCCAATAAATCAGAAATGCTAGTTACCCAATACTTAATCAAAAAACTTCTGTGTTTTAGCATTGCCTGTTGATGATATTTCCAATTTGTATTCATCACCTTTCCTGAGATAGTTAAGTTCAGTTTATTGAAGGTAATTGAATCTTTCATGATTCAGAATTCGCAATGCCTCAGGGACATCATTCTAAACATCAATCCTCATTTTATGGCCATAGATCAGACTGAAACTCTAGTGAATATAAGTAAAACTCTGGAAATTGCATTTTTACCAAGCCCTGATATTAAGCTGGTTTTTTATTTCTTTTTTGGGTCAGTTTAGTTTTTTTTCCCTAAAAAGCTGAGGGTGTGACAATTTTGGTTAACTGAAGTTTCAGGCTTATTGTCATATTTATAATGCATTAGGGGATACAAATCCTTTTTCTTAAGGGAAATTTAGTTCTGTTTTTTCCAGTTAATTCAAATACAATGTGGAGGCTTTAGTGAGAGTATGGGGAAGAAAATGATGGGGGCACATAGATTTTTGTTTTAGACATTAACAAAATGATATCAAGTTGGATTTTGGCCTGAGGAAACAGAAAACCTGAATCGTCTCTGATATCAGTCAGTCACTCCTCTCCTGCAGTTCAATGTGGAGGTTTGTTACTGTTAGGCTGGGGCTCTGAACCAAAGTGTGTAAGTTTAACAAGCTACATTGGGAGAAACGGATATTTCTTTTTATTTAAACACAAGGTGGTCTCAGGTCTAGAAATGCAGGTGTAGAATACCCAGCCTTTGACCTCTGACACCCAGACTCAGCCAGTTCTCTTCTAGCAGCAAGAACAGGCAACCCTAGGTCATATGAGTCCTCACCAAGTAGAGACAGTTCAGGAAAGAACTTTCTGTGATGTTTAGGGGAAAAGTATCTAAGCCTCAAACTTAAAGATTTTCAGGAGGGGGACAGTGCACATGGAAGTAACCTTCAGTTGAATCTGCCTTGACTGCTCACATAGATAAGGGGACCAGCTGTGTCACATTTCTCCAGACTCACAGCAGACAAAGAGATACAGAAAAAGACAAAGAGACAGATGTCAAGAGTAAGATGAAAGAGACAGTTTTTGAGAAATGAGTGGGAGGAGCCCAAGCTACTTTATCACTTCGCATTTATCAAAAAGTTCCAGAGAGAAAAAGCCACCTATTCCCCAATATAGACTACCCCTCCAGCTAATGATGCACCACAACAAAAAGCCATCTAATTAGTGTCCTTTGATCGATCCAATTAACACTTTCCTTTGGTGGTGGTACTGTGTGGTAGTGATGGGTGTCGTGATAATTGGAGAAGGAGAAAAAGCTAGAAACTTTAAACTCTTTTCTCTTTAAAACCAACAGTATACATCTTACTAAAGAATGGTACTTCTTTAACTCAGAAGGCAATGCCCTTGGAACAAATGCACAGCTTTAGGATAGGTGTTCAAGGAGCAATGAGGATAAAAGTCATATCACTTAACTAATCTGGTGAACAGTAGCAACCTTGGAGATCAGTGGAAGATCAGATGCTCCAGAAAGATTAGTAACATGTTCTATAGCCATTATTAAGATGAACAAAAGTATAACTTATTAGGGATCTGAGACTGAATATTCGAAGTAATTTTGCCATGCATTAGTGCTTTCTAGAATGTCATTTTAAAAAGAGGAGAGAATTAGATATGGAGAGGGAGCAAAAGGGACACTAGGCAAAGAGCAGGGGTAAGATAAGAAAGACAATAGAAAGCATATTAGAATAAAAGTGGTGACTCGCTGATCCCTTCCCCCACCCTGCAGCCCACCCCACCCCCTGCCACTGCAAAAAAAAAAAGAAAAGCCAAGAAAGAGATGGAAATGGAAATATTCTGAAGCATTACATTTCACCTTGATGAGGCAGGAAGCTTCTAAGTGACTGGAGCATACTAGGTGTTTGATTTTCCATCTAGCAGCACAGAGGCTGCAACCTGCCATAATCTGAGCAGCTTTTCCTGCCACCAGGGTCAGCCACTGGCTATCCAGTCTTCAGTAGGGGCCAACTCACTAATGTCAACTGGCCAAATGCTACTTCAAGACGTTCTTCTCAGCCCAGACTACAGAATGACACTAAGCATTGGTGAGAGCTCGATATGGCTCTTCACATTAACAAAATGTTTTGTTTTCAGAAGAGTCATTATTGAGTGACCACCGCTTCATGATCTACTTATGGATGACTCAGACATTGACAAAATGCTTGGCTTTCACCAATAAAAGAATATACACTATAAATTTAATCTCATCATTTTTATATATTTTTTTCAAAATATTTTAGCATTTTTATTTAGAATATAAAGTAATATATCAGGGCACCTGGGAGTTCAGTTGGTTAAGGGTCGGTCATGATCTCACAGTTCGTGGGTTTGAGCCGGCATTGGGCTCTGTGCTGACAGCTCATCCTGGAGCCTGATTCATATTCTGTGTCTCCCTCTCTCTCTCTGCTCCTACCCCACTCACACTCTGTCTCTCTCTCTCTCTCTCTCTCTCTCCCTCTCAAAAATAAACATTAAAGAATTTAAAAAAATAAATAAAAAAAATAAAAGTAATATATCCATGGAGTAGGATGATCTCTCTTCCCATTTTAAGGTTCCAGTTATCTACTACTGAATTGTCCCAAGGAGTTTACACTGACTTTTATTCCCAATTTCTACATAAGAGAAAAAGGAACTAATGTAATGAATATATTTTTTATTAAAAAAAATTTCAATGTTTATTCATTTTTGAGAGACAGAGAGACAGAGCATGAGTGAGGGAGGAGCAGACAGAGAGGGAGACACAGAATCTGAAGTAGGCTCCAGGCTCCAAGCTGTCAGCACTGAGACCGACGTGGGGTTTGAACTCACCAGCCGTGAGATCATTACCGGAGCCAAAGTAGGACGCTTAACCTACTGAGCCACCCAGGCACCCCACATAACGAATATATTTTAATATTTGCCTCTTCCCTTACTCCCCAATGCTAAATTATTTAATTGTCTCTTTATTAACTAATCCCACAGCTGCCTCCATACTTTTTCCAGGGTGAAGGCTTGGACGAATTCCCTCTTCAAATTTAGTCACCAGAGTCTCTGCAGCACATTGTCGACACGGTTTCAAAACACACATACACCAAATTTGTGCCTCCCCCTGACAGGTAGCCACTCCCACTTTGCTCAACTCAGTAGTTGATGTACTTAATTTTTTTTATTTGCCCAATGTATACATGTTTGTGCATGTGTTTTATATGTATTTCATTGTCTGTATGTCCAAGAAAGATACTATTAGATTTGAAAGGAAATTGAGAAGTTATTTTGTTAAATCTTTTTTTTCTTTCTTTCTTTTTTTTGTTTATTTATTTTGAGAGAGAGAGAGAGAGAGAGAGAGAGAGAGAGAGAGAGAGAGAGGAGAGAGAGAGCACGCACCCAAGCAGAGAGGGACAGAGAGAGAGGAAGAGAGAGAATCCCAAGCAAGCTCTGTGCTGTCAACACAGAGCCCATTGCAGGGCTTGGTCTCATGAACCATGGGATCATGACCAGAACTGAAACCAAGAGTTGGACACTTAAGGGACCAAGTTCATATTATTGGGATTATTAAAACAGAAGTTGTCAAGATATTTCTCAAGGTTGTGGCATATAGTTTCTTATCTTTAAAAGATGTTAACAAGGGCATCTTCCCCCGTTCATGCTCTGTCTCTGTCTCAAAAATAAATAAACTTAAAAAAAAAAAAAAAGCTGCTAAGGATTCAACTCAGGTTTTTTTTTTTTTAATGTTTATTTATTTTTGAGAGAGAGACAGAGCATGAACAGGGGAGGGCCAGAGAGAGAGGGAGACACAGAATCTGAAACAGGCTCCAGGCTCTGAGCTGTCAGCAGAGAGCCTGACGCGGGGCTCGAACTCACGGACCGTGAGATCATGACCTGAGCCGAAGTCGGACGCTTAACCGACTGAGCCACCCAGGCGCCCCTCAACTCAGGTTTTTAAAAAAAATAATAACACCATAAAATAAGTAATGATATTTAATGAATTTTGACCATCATCCATATCTAAAAAGTTAGTAAATTTCAATTTGGCACAAATTGTTCTTACAATAGTCATAATATTTCCTTGTGCTTGCAATTTGATTTTTTAGGTAGTCATAAAACATTCACTTAAAAATTCTTTCTATGTTTCTCCAATGGATATATTTAATATATGCCTTCATATTAGTGATTTGCATTGTTCAATCTTATTGAAAAGGGATACATTCCTTCCTCACTGCATTGCATAAAGTTTCGTGCTATAGGACTTGAAGAAACCCTGTGCTTTTGATTATAATATTTCATGTACTCCTGAGAGGGATCAAACATGCAATAACTAAAGGTTCTTTGTGTAATAAATGAGACCCGGTAAACAGCTTCTATCCCTTATTTTATCAATAACTTGTACAAGTGTGGTATTTAAACACAATGTTTAACTTATGAGAGTAAATATTCTAATTTGAAAAATTAATATAATGTCACCTTCCTAAAGAAATCCTGTATCTATGGTGATGTACATGCAATATAAGGTGAATAAGAACGCTTTACAAGACAAAGTGCTATATAGAAATATGAGTCTATTGAATCCTGCATCTTCCACAGAACGACACTCATCCTCTCAACAAGGATCCCAGTGGTGCACAAGAAATATGACCTAAACAAATAGGTGATATCTACCTAGTCTCTGTTTTGAAATTTGCTGGAAGAATTTTTCACATTGATGGGTACTATTTTATTTCATTTGATACTTTCAATGCCTACTGTAAAATTGCAACAGACCAAGCTAATGTTTAGGTCCTATGGATAATATCCCAAGTAAAAAATTCTGCCCAATTTCTTTTAAATAATTATAGATTCATAGGAAGTTGCAAAATATGTAGAGTGGTCCATGTACCTTTCACTTATGTTTCCCTGTAACAACTTGAATAACTGTAGTACAATATCAAAACCAAGAATGGACATTGATATAATTCACAGAGTTTATAGTTTATAGTTCTGTATAGATATAGTTTTATCATATAAAGATTCATATAACCTTGAAAGCAATCAACATACAGAACTCTTCATTCCACAAAGCACCATTGGGCTACCTTTTAATAGTTACACTTGTGCTACCCTCCCTCCCTACCACCTGAGTACAATAGAACTGACTTCACAACGTCCTATAAAGCACAAGAAATCAAGACATTGTGGTATTGGCAAAAGAATAGACATGTAGTTCAATAGAACAGATAGCCCAGAAGTAGACCCACGCACAAATATAGTCAACTGATCTTTGTCAGAAGAGCAAAGGCAATTCAATAAAGAAAGGATAAAAAGTGATAGACTTTTCAATAAATAAAACACTAGATTGACAGGACATCCACATACCAAAAACCAAACAAACAAGCAAACAAACAAAACCTAAACCATAGATCTTACATCTTTCACAAAAATTAACTCAAAAGGGACCCTAGGCCTAATGTAAAATGCACAAATATAAATCTAGAAGAAAACATAAGAGAAAATGTGGATGACCTTGGATTTGGTTATGATTTTTGGGTACAACTCATTAAGAACAACTAGTGAGAGAGAAAATTGATCTCAAACTTTATTAAAATTAAAAATTTCTGCCATGATAAAAACACTGTTACAAAAATGAAGATAAGCCACAGACTGGGAAAAAAATATTTGCAAAACATATGTCTGATAAAAAGCTTGTGAGGAAAATGTACAAAATAGAAAAAAAAAACAAACTTAAAATTCATCAATAAGAAAGCCAAAATATATATATTAAAAAAGAGAGAGAGAAGGCAAGAAATTTGAAGGAACATGTTGTCAAAGAAGATATATAGATGAGAAGAATTTTTATTTTTTTCATCAGAGTTTTGTAGTCTTTCACATGTAAATCCTGAAGATACTATATTTAAAGTATTTCATTTTTATGGCATTATTGCACAATTATCTTTTTAAAATTTCAAATTCCAATCATTCATTGCTGTTACATGGGAAAATAAATGACATGTTTTTTAACTTCTGTCCTGTACACTTTATATACTCATTTACTAGTTCCAAGGGGCTTTTGGTGATTCTTTGGGATTTTTGTAGACAATCTTATCATCCGAAAACAAGAACGGTTTTATTTCTTCCTTTCCAATAGGTGTACATTTTATTTCTTTGTCTAGTGTTGCTGCACTAGCTAGGACTTCCAACATGATGTCAGTCAGAGAGGAGGATTGGGAAAGGACATCCTGGCCTTGTTCCCAACAGTAGGAAAAACCTACCAGTGTCTCACCATTAAGCATCATATTGTACATTTTTTGTAGATGCTCTTTATCAAATTGAAGATTTCCTCTATTCCTAGTTTCTGAAACTTTATCATAATGGGTGTTGATTTTGCTAAAAGCTTTTTCTTCATCATTTGATGTTGCACAATCTTTCATCCTTCACCTGTTCTTATAGTGGGTTACAATGGATATAGAAACTGTCTTATAAATCTGGAATAAATCTCATTTTATCATAGTATATGAAACTTTCACTCATTGTTGGATTTGATTTGCTAATATTTTTTGAATGTTTTTGCAACTATATTCAAGAGAGATATTCGTCTGTGGGTTTTCTTTCTTGTGTCTTTACGTGGTGTTGCAATTAGAATAAATCTGGCCCCAAAGAAAGGCTTAAGAAATGTGCCTCTGCTTCTATTTTTTGGGTGAGATTGTTATAGAATTAGTATCATTTCTTCCACAAATATTAGTAGTTTCATGAGTGAAACTTCTGGGTGTGGTGATTTTTTTTTTCCTTGGGACATTATTAAATATTGATTCAATTACTTTAATAGATGTAGTTCTATACAGATTATTCATTTCCCCTTGTGTTAATTTTGGTAGTTTGTGTATTTCAGTAAATTGGTCTATTTCATCTAAGTTATTAAATGGGGACAAAGAATTGACATAATATTCTTTTATTATTCTTTCAACATCCATGAGATCAGTAGTGACTCCTCTTTTGTTTTTGGTATGAATAATTTATCTTTTTACTCATATTTTCTTGGTTAGTTTGGCTACATGTTTATCAATTTTATTAATCTTTTCAAAGAACTAGTTATTTATTTTGTTGATTTTATTTATTGCTTTGTTGTTTTCAGTATCCTTGTTTTTTTTTAATTTTTTATTTATCTTCTGCTTGCTTTAGTTTTTTTTCTAGTTTCCTAGTTGATTTTAGATCTTTATTCTTTTCTAATATTTTCACTTCATGCTATAAATTTCCCACTAAGCACCACTTTTTGTTTATCCTATGTATTTTGATAGTTGTATTTTCATTTTTATTCAATTCAAAATATTTTAAAACTTCTCTTGAGATTTCTTTATAGAAACCTGTGCTTTTAGAAGTGTGTTGTTTGACAATCAAATACTTGGTGATTTTATTTTTTTTAATTTGTGAAGGTGTGTTTTATGGTCCATAATATGGTTTATTTTGATGAACATTCCATGTGAACTTAAGAATGTATACTCTGATGTTATTGGAGTACTCCCTATATATGTCAATTAGATCAAGAAGACAGACAGTGCTATTGAAGTCATTGATATTTTTACTGATTTTTCTACCTGCTTGATCTATCATTTACTGAAAGAGAATTGTTAAAATCTACGACTCTCATAGCAGGGTGTCTGTCTCTCCTTTCACTACTGTGCTATGCTTCACATATTTTGATGCCCTGGTTTTAGGTGCATGTACTTGTAGGGTTGTTATATCTTCTTGAGATTTGACTCCTTTTCATTATACAATGCCTTACTTTATCCTTGATAATTTTCCTTGTTCTGAAGGCTGACTAAAATTAATATAATTACTCCAGCTTTCTTTTGATTAGTTGTAGGATGGTATATCTTTCACTATCTCTTTATTCTTAGCCTATCTATGTCTTTATATTAAATGTAGAATTATTATAAACAATATATAATTATTTTTTAATCCACTCTGACATTCTCTGTATTTTAATTGGTGCATTTTCATTATTAACATTTAAAGTGATTATTATATAGTAAATTAATATCTACCACATTCAGAACTCTTGTATCCATTTCATTTGCTCTTTATTTTTCATTTTTTCTTCTCGTTTTATGCCTCCTTGGATTTCAAATGGATCACTGTTTATGTTTCCATTTTATCTTCTCCCTTAACATATCAATTCTACTTCTTATTTTAAAAATGTAGTGGTTTCCCTAGAGTTTCTAATACACATTTTAACCAATGTAAGTCCATCTCCAAATAATACTTTACCACTTCATATGTAGTGAAGTTATGTATAGCAATATTTCTAATTCCTTTGTTTCCTTGTGTAATTAATTTTACTTAGCATTTATGCTATAATCTCCCAATGTATTGTCACTATTATTAATTTAAATAGTTATCTTTTAATCCAGAGTAAGAAAAATAGAATATCGTATTTTTATTTTATTTATTCCTACTAAACACTCTTCCTTTCTTTATATAGATCCAAGTTTTTGGCCTATAACATTTTCTTCTCCTTAAAGAACTTATTTAAATATTTCTTGCAAGGAGAGTGTTATGGGCTGAATGTGTCCTCTCTAAATTCAAATATTAGGGGCGCCTGGGTGGCTCAATCAGTTAAATGTCTAACTCGGCTCAGGTCATGTTCTCGCAGTCTGTGAGTTGGAGCCCTGCACTGGGATCTGTGCTGACAGCCTGGAGCCTGCTTCAGATTCTGTGTCCCCCTCTCTCTCTGGCCCTTCCCCTCTCGAGCTCTGTCTCTCTCTCTCTCTTTCAAAAATAAATAAACATTTGGGGCGCCTGGGTGGCTCAGCCGTCCGACTTCAGCTCAGGTCATGATCTCACGGCTGGTGAGTTCGAGCCCCGCGTTGGGCTCTGTGCTGACAGCTCAAGAGCCTGAAGCCTGCTTCTGCTTCTGTGTCTCCCTCTCTCTCTGCTCCTAACCCACTCACATTCTGTCTCTGTCTCTCTCAAAAATAAACAAACATTAAAAAAATAAACATTTAAAAAAATTAAATTCAAATATTAGACTTAACTCTGTGATATATTTGGATGTAGAGCTTTTGAGAGGTAATTAGGTTTAGATGAAGCCATGAGGATGAGGCCCGCATGATGGGACTAGTGCCCTTATAAAAAGAGGAAGAGAAACCAGGGCTTTTCCTTTCTGCCACACAACCAGAAGTTCGCTATCTACAACCCAAGGAGAACGCTCTCACCTGACAACAACCTTGCTGGCACCTTGACCTTGGACTTCCAGTTTCCAGATCTGTGAGAAATAAATTTCTGTTGTTGAAGCACGAAGTGTCTATTTTATTATAGCAGCCAGAGTTAGGACCAAACGTTCAGTGATGATGAATTCTCTCAGTTTTTGTTTGTCACAGAATAGATTTCTCTTTCATTTTTGAAATATAGCTTCAGTGGATATAAAATCCCAGGTTAGTGGGTACTTTTTTTCCTTTCAAACTTTCAATGTTTTATTCTAATTTTTTCTTCTTTGCATGGTTCTTGATGAGAAGTTCCCTATAATTCTTGTCCTTGTTACTCTGTAGGTAATATGATTTTTCTTCTCTGTCTTCTTCCAAGATTTCCTTTCAAGATTTCCTTTTTGGCTTTGGTCTTCTGCAGTTTGAATATGTTATACCTAGGTAACGTTTGTTTGTTTGTTTGTTTGTTTGTTTGTGGTTTCTTTTTTGGAGTTTATCCTGGTTCGTATTCCTTGAGCTTTTGAGTTCTGTTTTGATGTCTGTCATTAGTTTTTGAAAAGTTTTCAACAATTATTACTTCAAATATTTATTCTGTTCTGTTCTTTCTTCTGGTATTCCAAATACAAAGATGTTACAATTTTGACATTATCCCACCATTCTTGCATGTTCATTTCTTTTTCTCTCCCTTACCCCTTGGCATTTCAGTTTGGAAAATTTCTACTTACTGATCTTCAAGCTTGCTGATTCTTTCTTCAGCTAGGTTCATAAGCCCATCAGAGACATTCTTCAGTACTGTTAGTATTTTTCTTATTTCTAATTATCCTTGTGATTCTTAGAAATTCTATCCTTCTGCTTACATTGCTCATCTGTTCTCACATGGGCCCTTTACATATTAATCATAGTTATTAAAAAAAAAAAACTGTAACACCAGTGTCATTTAGGAGTCTGGTTCTGCTGTCTATTTTGTCTTTTAGGACTGTTTTGTTTTTTGTTTGTTTTTGTTTTGTTTTGTTTTGTTTTCCTTGCCTTACTATCACAGCCTGTGATCCTTTGTTGAAAGCTGGACATAGTATACAGGGCAACAGAAACTGCAGTAAACAGGCTGTGAGGATTTATGTTAATCTGGCTAGGAAATGGACTATGGTTAATATTTGCTATAGCTTTGTGTTCCAAAGCGTCAAATTCCTCTAATGTCTTTTTATTTTATTTTATTTTATTTTATTTTATTTTATTTTATTTTATTTTATTTATTTTATTTTGGTCTCCTCTCTTGATTTGGGCTTCCCTAAGTATTCCTCCTCAGAGAATATCTAATTCATCCAGCTTTATCACCTATACTCCTCTGTTATTATAGTGGAATATAGTTAGCATGGTATTAAGGTTGGGAGCAGTAAGTGTTCTTTAATCTTATAATTAAATCCCAGTCTTATGGTGTTCTATGTTTCTGGACAAGTGTTTCTCCATTGATACAGCATCCTCCCCACTCTTAGGTAAGATGGCAAGGCTGAGAGAGACAGGTTTGGGATAAATTCCTCCAGGAGGGATAAGGCTCTGTTAAAATATTTTCCTCTGGACAACAGGCTCTTTTCCATAGAAAACACTCTGGGTATATTTCACAATGTTTACTTTTTTTTCCTTAGCAGAACCAGGAGAAGAGCTTTCTTGATCTCCAATGTGAGAACCCTTTGGGGTTCCTGGAGACAAATGTCACGAGAATGTAGAGACCCTCTAAAATTGCAACCTCCAGGAACTTGATTATCATGTTAGCTCGCACTGAGCCTCCAACAACTTGTTAAATATCACTTTGGTGTTCCTACCATTTTATGGCTCTAGTGGTTTCTGTTCTAAGTAAGGATCTCTCTGTAACTCTGAGTTCACCATTTTCTCCAGATTTCCAGATGGAGACGTGCCCCCCAACTTCATTTCTCTGGTGGGCCCAAGAAAAGCTGTTGATTTTCATTTCAATTAGATTTGTTTTTCATTCTTGTATGGATGTAATGACAATTTCTAAGCTCTTTACACATCAGAACTAAGTCAAGAACAATCATCCTGACCAATTTTTAATACCATTTGTGACTTATATCATTTGTATATGTTATGGAGTTAATGAACAGTTATTATTATTAGCCTCTTCATGAGTTTTCAAACGCCCTATACATGTGCTGATTTAAAACCAGAAATAACTTTAGGTAGTATTTACAAACAAATCCCTTAAAACTCACATAATTGTTGGAGAAAAAAGCTAAATTCCAGATTGCATTTTATCTTTTTGTTTAAGTTTTAAAGTCTTGTTTTAGACTTGTGATAAGTCTGCATATTCTTATTTGAAATTGTTTATCATGCAACAATACTATATTAGCTGTGGTGCCTCAGGCTGCTTAGCATAGTTGTTTGGGGCAAATGTTAATGAAGCCAAGGTCACAGGTTTAATCCCCACATGGGTCAATTATCTTTCTAAGTTCTACTGCCACAGTTTGCCCTTTTTTCACAATCTCCAATCAGGAATTTTGCAAATGGGTATTATTGCTCACTGAGGGGATGGAATTAAAGAGCATGGCTTGAATTACTTTTAGGAAAAAATAACTCAATGTGCACATAGTCTAGCAAGACCAGTGGCTCTATAATCTTATAATAATGGGGCATTAAATATTTATGCTTTTTTCAGACAGTAATTGGTTTTAGACTACCCTTTCAAGCAATGAATGACCAGAACATGAAATGACATGACACATCCAGAGTGAAACATATGTATATAAATTTGATAGATAAACGCACATATTGTGGGGAGATAAAGTGACATCATACATGTAAAGCAATGAGTTTTAAAAATCTACCAAAATAAAGTTCCATTCATGACTTTTGTATTATCACGTGCAAGTAGAGAACAGATATTTTAGAACATTTACTATGTTTGACCAGAATATTTTCTTTGTACTATTTAATTTTTAAAAATTTTTTATGTTTATTTATTTTTGAGAGAGAGAGAGAGAGAGACAGAGAGGGAGAGAGTATGAGGAGGGAGGAGCAGAGAGAGGGAGACACAGAATCTGAAGCAGGCCCCAGGTTCCATGCTGTCAGCACAGAGCCTGATGCAGGTCTCGAACTCATGAATCATGAAATCGTGACCTGAGCAGAAGTCAGACACTTAACCACTGAGCCACCCAGGTGCCCCAATACTATTTAATCTAAAGGTGGAAGAAAAAGATCCACAGTCTCAAACTTACTTCTCATCTGGATGTTTTCCATAAGAAATGGAATCAACAAAGTCAAGCAAAAAATCAACATATTCTACTGCTTTAGTGTTAAGTACTCTAATACTATTTGCTTAACTTCTCTCTCTCAATTTACTCCTTGTTTTACCCAGTAAATATTTTTAAGTTGCCAATATTTTACATCATCACCACATACTGCCTCGGTTTTCACATCTTTTCCTAATTATATTTTTCAATTCCCACTAAATCACTCCACTAAAATATGCTACAAATCTTAGGTTCATTATGTCCATCCATTGATAGTAGACGACCATACCCTTACTTCTTTGACTCTACTTTTATAAAGAGTGACAATAATCTACAATTACCAAATTCAAAGGACCCTTGTGTTCCTCCTCTTACTTGACCACTCTTACTTGAATAATGCATTTGATATTTTTAGCCACTTTCTGAAACCCCTTCCTCTTTTGGTTTTAATGATATCACTCTTTCTGGATCCCTTCTGTTTTTACTAACCATTCTTTTTCAGTCTTTGCTGGTTCCAATTTTTCTGCTTGTCCTTTAGGTATTTGTTTTTCTCTCCTGAATTTTCATCTATGAGTTTCTTCTTTCTTTACTCAAAAAAGACCTCCTAGTAATCTCAACTACTTTCATGTCTCCAACTCTTTATACTAGATGTTTGACCTTCAAATTTCCATCAAGTCCAACCCTGTCTTCAATCCCATAAACTCAACTGACAGAACATAAATAACTCCTCAGTTGTGCCTACCATTCCTACCACCATTTCACAAACAAATCAATTGTTAGGTTGTCTCAACTGTACCTCCTTGTATCTTATCTCTCCTTTCTAATTCCTACCGCTATTACCCTGGTGCAGACCCTAGCCACAGCCTGATTTATACTAATAAGCTCCTAAATAGTTTTTGCTTCTAGTCTTGCACAACCCATCTGGCTTTTACTGCTGGATTGATTTTTCTAAAATGCAAATCTAATCACGTTTACTCCTGATTAAAACCTTTTAATGGATCCTTATTTACCACAGGATAAATAAAAACTTGGTATGATACATGAGGCTCTCCTTGATCTGGCCCCTATTCTGAAACTCCAGATTTCTCTTTCATCACATTCTTTTCTTTGTCCACATCACATCTCTTACAGTTCTCCTATTATGACAGATTATTTCAGGCACTTGGGCCTGAGTTTGTTTTCTCTCTTCAGTACTCTTTGCATACTTCATACCTAATCCCAACACACACACACACACTCATACACATTCATTCTCTATCCCCAAATTGCTTAGTGAGCAGTTACTCATCATCTAACACTTATATCAAACATCAACTTTTCTCTATAAACTTTTCTGACATCATCTAGATTATGAACAAATTTTTGTGCCCCCCAAAACATGTCTTCAATTCATATTTCTATGTACCACTTCCTTATTGGATTTTAAGTTCCTCATCAGCAGATGATTTCCCATTCATCTTCGTATTTCCAGAATATAGTATAGTTCCTGAAAAATAGGTTGGTCTGTAGAATAGTTAATTGAAGTAAAGTTTTTATTTCTTGGTAAAATTAAGCACATAGAGAGAAAATATTTTTCTACAACTGCAAGTCAGAAAGGGTACCTCTATTCAAATAACTGTATAAAAATTGAGAAGAGCTTAGGATTATTATTGAGAAAAATGAGATACTCTTGTTGACCTCATGTAATCCAAAGAATTGGGCAGAAAGAGAAAAAGGCTCTTAAAATACCAAGAGATCTCCTACTCTCAGAAAATGCTATAGTTGAATTCTTTTGGAACCAGATATATTCATAAATCAGAATAAAGAGGTATTACACAGTTGCAACTGATAACAAACTGCTTCCCTGCCTTCCCTTTATTCAACATCAGCTAAATATTTTAGAATTATGTCACTGAGGGAAGACAAGAGAAAGAGTGGCTGAGTAAACTTATTTTAATACTTTTCTTGAGGTAGGTATAAGCTTGGAAGTCATGCTTCAACCTAAGGAAAAGTAAGAATAGGCAAGGAAAATTCTTGTACGTGCTCAAACAGCTGTGTCCCTCCCAAATTCTCACTTCTATCCTTCCTCCCTGAAAATGAAGTTATATAAGATGCAGTCTATGTTTTAATCATGAAAAACAAAATAAATGAATGAAATAAGATGAACATAACAAAATAAAATTATATATTTTCTATAATGTGTACAATATGTTTATAGATACAGATATTGATATGAGCTATGTAATCATCACTTATTAACTCTGATTGCCTTTACTTTGAGCTGGATGTGCATCTTCAGATCCAGACAAAAAATAAGACCAACCCTAGAATGGAAAATGAACTACCATTTACTCTGATAAATTAAACACTGTGCCATGTATTTGTCAATAGGTTGAAATGCCTTCACAAAGCAGTCTGCTTTGTCAGCAAGTGGTGGTTTATTGCTATTTCCGTCTGATTTCCCAATGGGCTAGTACAAACTTGAGATTACAGCAAGACAAAACCATCAGGTGTCAGATTGTCCATCTTTCTCTTCGGCTACTGCCTTGGTCCTCATTAACTTGTTCACCTGTCTTAGGGAGAAACTTTGCCTTTCCTCTTAGAAGTGCAGGAAGTAAATGATTTTTAAAAGAAATATTGCCCACAGAGATGCCTACAGAAAGTCCCCTTTATTACTTTATATTGTACTTTATCAACATTACCCATTGGATGAAAATTGCGAGAAAGATATCTGCCTCATGGGAGCCAATGTAGTTGAAAGGGGGCATTTCAGTTTAACATCCTATTTTTCACCTGAATGTGGATGAAAGTAAACACACACAGGAAAAGGATGCTGACTTATATTAGGTCGGAGACAAAGAGAAAGGAAGGGACTTTGTGTGCTATATATGTAGATGGGCCAGGAAGCATCTGCAGAGGAGTGCAGAGATCACATTTAGAGAATGTCATGCTTAAGGAATGACTCACCAGTTCACAGAATGGGCTTTGGTCTCCAACTCACAACCGCTCAAAGCCTATGATATAGGATTTAGTGTTTGTTTACTACATCCAAGTAATATAGGGAGTTGCGAGTTGAATTCAGTTTTCTGAAACATAGTTCTCTAATTTTGTATTTGTCAGTCAATTAACTGAATGTATTGAAAACTAAATTCTATGGGACCAATGACAGAAGGAATACACATAATTCTCTAGGGCAGAGTTCTCAAAGGGGTAGGGGGGAGGCAAAGTGGGGTAATTGCAAAATGACCCAATAGCAAAGCATGAATAATTATCATAAATTCTATCTACATTTAATTTTACCTGAAAATAACTTAAAATATTAAGCTTATTTAAATTTAATTTTAACCACTATCCTGGAGTCCATGTGAAAAAAATTATGTTAAGATTTTTAAAATAACAAATAGCATCAATGTTTAAAGCCACTATGAATTTTAAATGCATTTAATTATTTATATATACATCTAAATTTATATATAAATAAATAAATACATTATTTAAATATTATGCATATGTATATACACCTGCATACATATGCACAATTACATAGTACAATTGAAACAGAATGTTTTAGCTGTCATAAGAAGATAATATATTAATTAAGAGGATGGTCTTTGGTGTCGGGAGGCTCTCTGTTTAGCAGGACAATCTAGATTTTAATCCTAGCAGTGTTATCTACACTCTGTCACCTCAAACAAGTAATTTTAATCTCCTTCTGCTTAAGTTCAATTCTTCCTTTATTATTTTTTAACTGTAGTAGTAATACCCATATCACAGAACTGTCTTGAGAATTAAGTGAGATGACATATATGGACACACTTAGAATAATGCTTGGTTCACAAAAAGTAGTTAAGAAATAGGTGTATTGAATCTGTCATCCAAACATTTTTTTTAAGTGAGAAAATTAATCATTAAATAGAGTACAGGTGAATTACTCAGCTGCTTCTAGGGTTATGTTGGCCATTAAACAGGAGGGCTGTGAAGTTCTATACACATCTAACACAAAGGCCTCATATTTGTCTTTCAACTTCTTGGCAGCCACAAGTACCCAATGAGGACTAATCATTTTTTGACCTCAAATACAGATCCTTGGTTTGAAAAAAGAAATTGTATCACAACTTCAAAGCCTATATGAACACTGTAATGCTAGAGTTTGAAGGCAAGGTGGTATGCCAAACAGATGTTGTTCCAGAAAATCCAATGAGTATAGAAACTTTCTCAGCCAAAGGATGCTTTTTTCTTGCTTCAGAATAAAACCAATTGACTAGTAAGTGACTAAAAGTAGTGGTTGAATATTAGCAAGATTAATGCTATTTCTTTCTTTAAAATTTGTATTTATCTTATATGAAAGATATAAAATACTTATTAAGTATGCGTACTTATTCTATTTTAGAAGGAAATTTCCTTCTGCCCCCCTTCTATCTCTTTCTTTTACATAAAGAAAAAGTGAGAGGATAATGTTCACATTGTGCCAGCTTTTATCATTGCTTAGATGAATGAAGCAGATGCCTAACTGATTTCTCTGACTTATTGCCACATAGAGTTCTTTCTTTAAAGAAGTAGGCGATGTAATCTTTTGGAAATATACACTGAGTTACCACTCTCTGCTTACCATTGCACTAAAATAAAATTCAAAATCTTAACCATGGCCTAGAAAGTTCTACACAACTAGACTCTGCCCATCTCTGATATTATTTAAAAATACTTCTCTCCTCATTCTAATATCCCCTAATATGCAGGTTGTCTATATCTCAAAGCTTATTCCTACCTTAGAGCTTTTGCCCTTACCATGTTCCCTTCTTAGAATTTTTCTCTAAGGCTTCTTCCCCCTTATATATATCAGCTTAAATTCAGCTCCCCAGAGAAGTTTCCCCACCTACACATACTCTCTGAAGGAGCCCCCTATTTACATGTTATTTTGTGTATTTCCTTCATAGCATTTACCATAATCTCAAATTATCTTTTGAATTTATTCAAAAGTTATTGTCTAATACCTATTATCTAAATCACTACATACTTCCCTCATAAGAATGAAAACTATAAGATTATAAGAAACATAAGTGCTTTTACCATTGTATCCCAAATGTTGTGGCAATGTATGGCACACAGGAGGAACCTGATGTATGATTACTGAATGTGTAAATGGATGCCTTATTGAGGTAGCATACAGGAGATAGGAAAATAGTCTTAGACTAACTACAAATGTTTAGATTAAAAGAAAAGTGTTCTCCCTCTCCTTCTCCTCCACCCCCCCCCGCCCCGCCCCAGATAGATAGATATACTTGGAGAGAGAGTAGGAATTGTCAACTGCATTCAAGGCAGGAAACACTTCACAGAAAAAAAAGTCATATACAATTTATGGATTATGAAGAAGTCTATTTGACAAGAAGCATAAGAGAAAAAAAAAAAGAATGCATGCATAAGGGAAAACCTGGGAAAATCTTTACAAAGAAGATGCAGGGTTGGGATTAATTTTATTCATCATTTTAAGTAGGCCATGGATGCCCAGATTAAACATCATTTCTGGATGTTGTCTTTGAAGGTATTTCTGGATAATATTAGCATTTGAATCAGTGGACTCAGGAAGGTAGACTGACTTCCCCAATGTGGTTAGGCAACATCCCATCCACTGAGGGTCTGAATAGGACACAATGGAAGAAGGAAGAATTCATTCTATTTTTCCTGCCTTACTGACTGAGTTAGGACATATCTTATCTTCTCTGGCCCTCAAATTGAGATTTAAACTGTTGTCCCCCCTAGTTCTCACACATTCACAACTGGACTGAATTACATGACTGGCTTTCCTGGGGCTTCAGTTTAGAGACAGCAGATTGCAGGAATTTTCAGCCTCCAAAAGGTTCTTTTTCTCTGGAGAACCCTACCTAATATGGAGTAAAAGTTATAAAGGCCTCCATACAATTGTACCAAAAGGATAAAAACAAATGTACAACTGAGGTAGTTGGTAGAGTTTGACCAGTTATTTTGATAATGGAAATGACAGAAAAGGGGAAAAAATGTTCCAAACAACATTAGTAAGATTTGTGACAAAAAGTGATGTAGAAAAGAATAAAAAGAATAAATCAAGAATAATTTTTATCTGTGAATGTGCGAAGTCAGGAGGATAATATAATTATTTATGATGCTGAAAGATAGTAATGAAAATAGAAAAACCAGGGCACCTGGTGTGGGGGGGAGGGGTGCTCCGTCAGTTAAGCGTCCAACTTTGGCTCAGGTCATGATCTCAGAGTCTGTGAGTTTGAGCCCTGTCTCAGGCTCTGTGCTGACAACTCAGAGCTTGGAGCTTGCTTTGGATTCTGTGTCTCCCTCTCTCTCTGCCCCGCCCCTTGCTTGCACTTTCTCTCTCTCTCAAAAAAATAATGTTAAAAAAGAATTAAAATAGAAAAATCAAATAAAAAACAAAACAATTAATATCTGTGATATGCTATTACTTTCATATGTAACTTAATATGAAATAATTTTAAGTTACAGGATTTTAAATATTCAGAAAATAAATTACTTGGTTTTATTCTGAAATGGGTTAGAGGAAGGAAAACATGTTTTTATGTAGAGTATTTCCAGAAAACAAAATAAAGTCTTTAAACTCAATACACATTTAGACGACAGCTAGTCACCTGAACCTTATACACTTAACAGAATCCCTGCACACCAGAATTCAACAATTCAATAATTTATTGATAATTTATATGTAATAAAAGCACAGATACAAATTCATAAACTGACAGGGCAAATTGTGAGATTAACCATTTGTGCCATTGATTTGCTAAACCAGTCTGTGAAGCTGAGAGTGGAGAAAGTCACAGGGCTGGACATATTATTTCAATATGGTTAATTCAAACCTCAATGTCTTCAGTCTTACATATTGGGTGTTCTGACAGAAGGTAATTTAATGTGATTGCTTGATCTGTTCCTAAATATCCTGAAATTATACATGTGCAAGTACTTGGGATTGTTAGCTGTTATTAACCTCAGACGGTATGAATACCAACACATGAACACAGACAGAAACTAACTCTCTCTCTGTGTCACACACACACACACACACACACACACACACACACACTCACCAGGTATAACCAAACTGCAAAATCTTTCCTGGGACTCTGTCTCTTCCTAAGAGTCATTTGAATTTAACAATTTAGCTAACATTATATTTCTAAAGAAATAAATCAATTTCAGTATAGACTATATTCCTGATCATGGACTCAACATTAAAGAATCACAGTAATTACTAAGAGTATAACATGAAAACAAAAGTAGAACTATAAACTTTGGCACTATGTAAATCACTGGATATAGTTATTCCTGGCTATAAAGTACACACACACACACACACACACACACACACACACACAATAAAGTCATTAGATTATAGACGGCATCCATAGGTTAGTTTGCTTTATTAGACCTATGCTTTTTAAATCCCTGGTAATTCAACTAACAGTGTGTTACAATAGGGTTTGCTCTTAGTACTAGATGCATATTTCATGCCTGTCCATTTCGTCAAGTCCTTTGCCTATCACTATTCTGTTTTGGGATCAACTCTGTGCCAGAGACAAACTTTTCTTTTCATCATTTTTTGTTATACTTTTGGGCCAACATTTGGGCCATGTTTATATCCTTTTCACCATCACCTCAATGCTTTCCTCTCACGCTACATGAAGAACTCTGGTTCCTATGATGAAATCAATTTAGTTGCAATATGGAGAAAGGAGACATGTTTAATTACATCCTAGGGGTTATACACAGTGCCAAAGCAGCTAGTGAAAAGATACAAGCAAACTCTCAAGTTGTTTTGGCTCTGTTACCAGTCTCAAAGAGTCATTTGTTTTTCTATAGAGACTTCTGACTTGATGGACTCGCGTTTTTTAAGACAACTAAACACAACTTTTTCATGTGTTAAAATTTCAAACAATTTCTTCATTATCGCATAGTGCTATAGATGTTTGACCAGTGATTTCTAATTAATACATAATCAGACACAGTCTAATATGTATTTATATATATAATGTGGTATTGGTACATTTACGATAAATCTGGACATTTCTTTCTCTACAACACAGAAACAAACAAAATATCTGTGCTAACCCATGCGATACCTGCAGTGTAGGTCATATTAAAATGAAATGAGTTTTTATCACTTCCCAACTGAACTCGTTACTCCATTAAGATAGATCAAATTGCTTATCTTGACAGAGATTGATTACCAATTAACCATAGAATAAGCCAACAAAAAATGAAGGGTTGGGAAATGCCTTGAAGTTTACTGAGACATCTTTATTAAATACAGAAGTCTATGGCATAAATACTCCCAACAAAATTGCTTTTGAAAAATGTTTTAGATGCCACATGAGGTGGTAATGGTATTCTGACAAAACAGAAAATCTTAGTAGTTCTGTAGTGAAACTTAAGGTGACCTTGTAAAGAGCCTACATAAAACATTCAATAAAATTCAGGTTTTCTGACATCTTTTCCTCTTGCCACAATTTGACATCAAATTGCATCAAGTCCAATGAAACTATTTGAACAATCATCCTTCAAACATTAAATTCCATCTCTTTCCCTACTTTCCAGGGCATAAAATAGCTGCCTAGTCCCTATTGTTTGTAGGTTTATTTGTCCAGTTGCAAGTGGGGATTAATACCCTCTGGCTTTCACAGAACTCCAAATTGTATTATATCTGTGGTAGTCCTCAGATAACAAATATTTCTCTATTCCAATCTAATAAAGTTAGTGAAGAGCATTAGGGTTAAATGTTTCCAAGACTTCTTTGTTTTAAGTTTTCCCACATGTGGGTTAGTAGACAGCTTCTGAAATGGCAGCTCCAGAGCTGATTCTCCAAATCCCAGGAGGAACTTAGTGCAGCATCTGCAGGCTAAATTACGTTGGCTCCACCAAGCTTCATGCCCTTTACAAAATGATTGTCTGATGTGTGGTTACTTGGTTTTATCAAATAAGTACTTCTGCTTTCCGGAACCTTTCAAAATGGCAATGGGTCTCCAGGACTTAAACCCAACTAGTAAATTGAAATTCTACATTTGTTCCAGGTTTTACAAGACTCGCGATTTTATGTTTTTAAGTCCTAAAAATATTGGCACAAAAGCACCAAGTATCTACATTCAAGGTGTCTATGAAAAGCTGAATGTGTATGAAGAAAATGTTGAGAAGGACTCGCCTTAAAATAAGCTGGTGCTAATGCCTCAGAAAAGCTTCCCTCTTTCTACTTGCCTGATGGATGCAAATCAAATTCCTTGACCTTAGGAGAGTGATCATAAAATGTAATCAAAGTTTCCAGATCGAAAGGTGCTTTAAATGGTTCAGTAGGCAGCTGCATCAATGCTATAAAGCATCATGACTGGTAACATAGGTCATGTTTCAGGAAAACAAGATGAAAACCTTTTGCTTTTAAGAGAAATTTGGTCAAGTCCTAGGAAAAGAATGACAGCTATATTTATATGGCCTCCAACCCCAAGAAATGCTAAATAATTTGTGGATTTTTAATGTAATTAACCTCCAGATTATTGCTGTTATGTATATTTAAAAGCTGGTTACAAGAACAATCAACATTTTTCAAAATGAGAAGTCTAGAGGGTTAGAATATCCAGTGACTTAACTCAAGGTTACAAACCAAATATTAGTATATGTTTTTAAATGATTCATTTCTTCCTTGCAAGAAATTAAAAATTTTTGAGCACTGGGGAGAAAGGGTCTCTAAATTCACTACCAAACAAAAAAAAGCTATCCGCAATGTGAAAAGCAATTAGTAGCATACTTGATGAGTGCATAAATTCCAAATTACCAATTGCTTAAAAGATTATGAGAATGTGTTTACTACTTTGATGCTTCAAAACTGCATTTATTTAAATCTGAGGCTTTTAAATTGGAATTCCTGTTTGAATAATTCTAGCCAGGTTGAAGTGTGTGTGTGTGTGTGTGTGTGTGTGTGTGTGTGTGTGATCTTTGAAAAGAGAAGTTTTATTAAATACATTTATTGCATACATTTATTTACAACCACACTCCCCTCTACCTCCCACAAAATGTGAAGAATGATGCCAGAAAGAGACTGAATTACAGGTCATATTTTTAAATATTTTTCAAACTTTAACAGAAGTAAGTTTGTGATTTCCCAGGGGGAATATTATAATCCATCAAATTTATTGAAAAAGATATTGAAGGAAACTTACAACAGGGAACAGTGGTCAGATGTGGCAGTGAGGCCAATACTGGTTCGTTCACAAGAAGGCAAAAGTAAAAGAACTCCTGTTGTTAGCTTCTTACCTGTTATCAATTTAAATCAAGAAACTAATATTTTTTTTTTTATTATTGAGCACCACAACCAAAAGGAAATAGAAGTTAAAAAAATAAAGAGAATTAGACAAGGTCAGTGCCCTTAAGGAAAGTGAATAGAAGAAAATGTAATCAATTAAAATGTACTTTTAAGTATTATAATGAGAAAAGAGATAATGGTGGCATGTACTGAACTGGGCCCACCCACCTGTGTGCAAAATTTGTATGTTGAAGCCTAAATGCGACTTCATATGGAGAAGGAATATTTAAATAGGCAACTGAGGTTAAATGAAGTCATCAGTGTGAGCTCTAATCTGATAGGGCTGGTACACTTACAGAAGAGACACCAAGGTCTCTCTTTCTTTCCTCATACACAGAGTGATGAAAGGCATGTGAGGACACAGAGATAAGGTGGCTATTTGCAAGCCAGGAAGAGAGACTTAACCAGAAACTAAAATTGATAGCACCTAATCTTGGACTTCTAGCCTCCAGAACTGAGAAAAAAATGGATTTCTATTGTTTAAGTCACCCAAAATGTGGTATCCTATTAAGGTAACCTAAATTGACTAATCTTAGATAGATGATAGATATGTAGACAGATGATAGATAGATAGATAGATAGATAGATAGATAGATAGATGACAGGCAGACAGCTAGATATGAAAACAGAGCAAAGAATAAGTTCTATCTACAGATATGGCAGAAAGCTGTGGAGAGGAGCAAACATTTGAATTCTGTCGTAAAAGATAAATTAGGAAGTCTGCCTACTATAATACGTTCTCTTACAATTTTATTTATGTTCTTGTGAAAATAAGTACCAAAAGTTATAACAAATGACCTTGTCTTGTCCTTCTTTATCAGTTTTATTCTCACTTGACCTCACAACTTTATCCATATTCTAAGTGTCAATGTTGTTCAAACTAAAAGTATTCTCTCAGACCTAACCCTTCCATCAGTTTAAATGTTGAACATCCAAGTATTGCCCTGCCTCTTAACTGTTGTTCCAGTGAAATGTTGCTCCTTGGGTCCTGTCTCAACTTCTGAAAACTAATTATATCAATCATTTTGGCACAAATATTACCACCATTACCACTACTAACAACAACTTCATATGTACAGCACATAGTTTTTTCATGTATATTATTATATTTATTACCTAAAACAATGTTATCATGCAAATGTCTTTCATTCAATTCAAATAGCGACAAAACCTTTAGAGAGGTTAGGTGATTTACTAAAGTTATTTGGCCATTATGTTTGGTGACTAGGACACAAAACAACTTCTAAATCTAATTTTCTTGAATGGATGGAATAATGGGTATTTACTGTTTGGGAACTAATGGTCAGCATCCATTCACACACCCTTTTTCTATTAAGAGCCCACAATTTCCTTTTGGCAACAACTATCTCCAGCTTTCAGTTTGTGTGTTCTAAGCCTAGGCTTAGGTCAGTCAGTGCATTCCTTTACTCCAGCCACAGAGATTAGTTTAAAAATGGCCACATGAGGCCCATTTATCGGTAATCCCAGGGTTTTTGTTAGAGTATCTTGCAGAGGTGATTGTTCTCTTCCTCTACACTTAGAATAAGAGGGGACAAACTGGGACCTGCTGAATCCATCTCATCACAATGTGCAGCATTAAAATGAACCCAATATGGGGAGAAAACCATGCCAAGTAGACAGACAGAACTATTGTCCTGAATACATCATTGGACCATTGAAGGCATTTGTACCTTATGTTTGCCACTATACAAAGTGCCGCTATATCACCTGGACTACTTTTATTCCATGTGAATTAACAAATTTCCGCTTTCTTGGTTAAGCCACTTTGAGTTCATATTCATATTCATCACAACCTGGAATCCTAACTGAACACATTTTTCTCTAAAACAACTATCTGAAAGGCAACTTCTAGACCAACAGCTGTATTAATCTATGAATATGTATTCGAGTAATGAGCCTCCTTATGAAGTTGATATAGCAATTCATTACCATGAAATACAGGGTTTGCATCTCAAAGCTGGGTCAAAAAAAAAAAAAAACTGCTTACTTAAGCAGGCAAGCATTAAGCAAAATATGGCCACCATAAAAGAGAAATTAAATGCATGACAGTACAGTCTAGAATTAAATTTAAAAATTACAATTAGAATTTTTAAATTTTTTTAAGTTTATTTATTTAAAGAGAGAAAGGCAGGGGCAAAGAGAGAGGGAGAGAGAATCTTAAACAGCTCCAAACTGTCAGTGCAGAGCCTGACGTGGGGCTTGAACTCAAGAACCATGAGATCATGACCTGATCTGAAATCAAGAGCTGGATGCTTAACCAACTGAACCACCTGCATGCCCCAGGAATCTGTTTAAATACAAATACAAAGAAGAAACAAGTAGCTATGACCCCAAGATGAGTGAATTGAGAAGGAAGTTCAATAAGGAAGAAAATTAACAGTCATATATTATAGAGTCAACGTTCAAAAGTATCTGCTTTATTTGCTGTTGTAAGTGCTACTGGAGGGACAGTTTCATCCTTACACAAGAACTTGTTATACTAGAGTTTCATTTCCAGTATTTGCAGTGAGCAAATTTGAGACAACTAAGGTAGAGGCGACTGAACAGAGGCTATTAAAAAGACTATTCTGGGTTTCAAATTATAGGGGCCATAGAGGGGTCCCCAAGACTCACAAAGACACAGCTGTGTCTCCAAGGAAAAACCTCACTGAAAATAAAATGGCATAATCATTCTTGTATTCTCAGTACCTCACCAAATAGTGGCATAAGAGCGACTCAGAAAACTTTTACTGACTAAACCAATATATGTTGAAAGAACAGAAGACTCCATTTCTTCACAACTCTTAAAGGAAAGACTCTAACATCTGATATGGGCCATAAGAAGGGATATTTTACCCAGAATAATTACTCTAAAATTGAATGCCAATAGAAAGGGATGACAAAATGGAACAAACAGTGGCAAGAATGGCAATCTACAAGGGTTCGTGTAATATTTTAAATATACAATTAGTTAAATCCCTAACATAGTACCCTATGTGCATGTGATTTTTATTACGAACACTCAGACTACAGAATGAATTAGTTCTTCATTCAAAATGATTTGGTATGCTGGTCCATTTTGAATTACTTGAGGGAATTCCAAGTGCCAATGAGACAAGAGGGTCAGAGAAATGCTGGGATTCCAAGGACACAGTCTAACCATTAATTTAAGTCAAAGAAAGTTAAATGTGCAGATGTAGAGAAAAGAATCCTATTGCAGAAGCACAATGACTAAAAACTGCCAGGCTTTGTTTATTTTTTATTTATTTTTATTTTTTCATATAATAAGGAAAATGTCTAACCTACCTTAAAAACCAACTGTTTTCAAGAATTTTATTTGGGCCATTTTCATACACATACATAATACTATGCTAATTTTAAATGAGTCTCAGTTTTTCACTTAAACATGCCAGCAGGAAGTCTACTTGGCAATACTTTCTTGGATGTTTTGCCAATTACTGTATGTACTTGAAAACAACAAAACTGCTTTCTATAAAAAGCGTCATATAATTCAAACTTTTCAATGATCCAGAAGGGGTTCCACCTCAATTACTCTGAATGAGTAAAATTTTACAGTATTCTTTCCATGTCAATTTTGAGTCCCACTCTTGTCTCAGTAATGAATTCTAAAAACATTAAATTGGGATGCTGAATTTTGTGAAGACCTTTTCTCTGGTCTCTCAGAAACATCCTTTGGCAAATCCAAGTGATTCCCTCTGCATGTCCTTCTGAACCATTCTTTCTTTTCTGGAACCTGAAGTAGATGGCCACTGCTGTATTCTAGCATTGATAACATGCATTTATAAAGCACTAAAAACATACTATGGACCTTTAAATGCAATCTCATTTAGCTTTATGCACTGTGTGCTATTCTTTTCCTCACATTACAGAGGAAGAAACTGACAGGCTGAAGGGTTAAGTAAATCCTTCTGAGTTACACAATTCGTAAATGGGAGAATTAGGATTCAAATCCAAGTCTATGTGATACTAAAACTATGTTCTGGAGCAGGGGTTGGGAGTGAGGGGTAGCAAATCCATGATCTTAATCTGTTTCGGTCACTGCCATAAAATACTACCAAAAGATGTTTCAGGTTGAGTGTTCTATAAACAACAGAAATTTGTTCCTCACAGTTCTGGAGGCCGGGGAGCTCTAAGATCATGGCACCATCATGGCCATGTTCTGGTGAAGACCTCTCCCAGACTGCAAACTGTCTACTTCATGTTGTGTCCTCATGGGGCTAGGGATCTCTGCGGGCTTTCCTTCATAAGAACACAGATCCCAACATGAAGTTTCCATCCCCGTGACCTAAGCATCTCCCAAAGGCCCGACCTTCTAATGCCATCACATTGGGCATTAGAATTTCAGCATATAAATGTAGGGGGAACACAAACATTCAGATCATAGCAACCATGCCTCTACTTGTTTTTATAAAGTTTTATTAGAAAGGCATGATGCCCAATTGTTTATTTTTGTTTATGGCTACTTTTGCACATCAATAACAGACTTGTGTGGCTACATCAGAGACCATTCAACCCACAGAACTGAAAATGTTTACAATCTGGTGTTCTACAAAAAACAACAACAACAACAACAACAACAACAACAACAACAACAAAAAGCAACAACAACCAATCTCTGTTCTAGCACTTATGTCATTAAGCTATCTCCTCTTAATACTCAGTACTATCACTCAAACAATGTTTCACCTTGTAGACATATTCCACTGGAATTCCAGCAGTGCTGAGCAACCAGAGTCAGTCATTCTTTGAATAAAGAAATAGCACTTTGGGACAATCTCCATGTAATTCTGGAAAGTCCGTAATTTTGAGGATACGAGTACACCTTTGAGGAATTCAGATGATTTAGTTTACTTCTCTTGGTATGTTTTTCCAAGTCTGATTAGACTTTATATTGACCGAGGAAATCAGTTTAAGTATAATCTACTCAGCCCTTGTTAAACGGTAAATCATGATTATAGTATAGAAGATGTTGTCTGCAGTATCGCCCATAAATGGACAATATACACCAAAATATTGTCGGATTCTCATTTGAAACTTTTCAAATTGTGGTTTCATACTAGATAAAATCTACAATGTTCCAAATGTTCTTTTCCAAATGCTAGATAAAGCCACAGTGATCTGAGGGCAGTGGCAGCTGGTGTAGGACTAAGAACACAGAGGAGGATTGAGATGGATGATTTAGAAAATTATGGGGCACCTGGGTGGCTCAGTCAGTTGAGCACCCGACTTCGGCTCAGGTCATGATCTCGGGGTTTGTGAGTTCGAGCCCCACGTCAGGCTCTGTCCTGACAGCTCGGAGCCTGGAGCCTGCTTCGGAATCTGTGTCTCTCCATCTCTTGGCCCCTCCCCTGTTCATGTTCTGTGTCTCTCTGTCTCTCAATAATAAATAAACATTAAAAATATATGGAAAGTTGTTAAATGTGTGTTATGTCAATGGAAATTTGGACCTTTGATAAAAAAAAAAAGCATTTTGCAAAGTTTAAATAAGACGTTTATAAAGAGATGCTGTTCCCAAAGCACATTTTAGGTGAGAAACGAAATTTCCCATCTTACAGAGTAAGAGTTTTATGTTCTGCCAACAGTCATTCTATTTGATCTTTTAGTGGTAACCTTTGTTCCATTTGCAATAAACTCTTAATCTTGAAGAAATTTTTTCATTGTGAAATTTATATTTTTTCCACATTTATTTAATTAATGAATTTATTTATAATCTATTGGGGGAATTGTAGGCTTCGCTATTGATCTGTTAAAGAAAAAAAAAGCCACTGATGCAATACAAGCAACTGTTTTCTCAAGCCAAAATTGATTGAGAGCGTCCCCTGTATAAAAATGAAATGCATTTCTGTGGATGCACTGACGCTTCACCATCTGTCCAACATCTCAGATTTACTCTCCCAGATAACTTCATATTTCACCCTGCAGTCCCTAAAGAAACATCACTTTAAACAGGGCCACATGGAAAAATACACTTCAATAACATTTGAAGGTCTTGCATTTAGCTGCAAGGGCCTCTAACCTAAATGACTGATGTGCCTAGAGAGAAGCTCCATTTGAAGTTATGGAAATGGAGACAAGCAAATGCAAGGGATGGAATGTATAAAAAACCAAATGATGGCAGCAAAAGACATAGGGATTTACAGATAAAGCCAAAAGATGCTGGCAGCCATCTATCAGTCTGCCTTGATGAAATAGGTATTGGAAATTAACTCGGGAACCCTATGAATTACATTCAATCCATGCTCTGGGCTAAGCACTTGTCAATTTCAGCTGCTATTGCAACCTATTACTTACAGACTACATGGCTGGCAAGCTAATAGCACTGGATAGTGTTAAAGAAAATAGGAGAATAAACTGAATGTAGCAAAGCTTGTCACTGACAGAGCATGCCTTTCTGAAGTCCTGGGTGAACATTCAAAGCCTTGACTCTTTACTTGTTCCTAGTGAGCACTAAACCTTACATATCATCATTTTGTCTATGAAGAAGAGTCTTCCTGAAGGATTAGTCACCAATCAGCCATATATCTGGGAGCTTTTGCTAGTATTTTCAAAGCCTGAGAAATGCTTGGAATTTAAATGTTTCTGAAGTTGTCAACTTCCTCCATAGTTGCATTCTGAAGTGAGACAGACACTATCATTGACCATTTAGTTTCAAATTCCAATGAGGCCAGTGCTACCACTTTGTGTTATATTCCTTTCGATCATTAGTTGACTCCCTGCTTACCTAGGCAACACGTAATTCTTCTACTTAAGGGCAAATGAAGGGAGAGGTTTTAGTCTGTGCTACAAAATATATATGTGGCTGCTTCCCATAGACTCCCTATGTCTGAGTATCTTCAATCCTATCTCATAAAAAATAAAGATGCATCTGTGCAGCAAAAACTTTCTTTACGATGAGGTCCACAAGTGCTCTGAAACTATATTGTATTTTTCAACTGATAAGCTTGTCTAACATTGAAATATTTTAATAAGCAAGCACATTCAGAGTAAATGTCAGCCAGAGCGATCTTCTGACTAACAGATGCTAGTGGGTATAGAGAGGGGGAGAAGGACGTAAAAGCACTGAAAAATCAAGCAAGGCCAAATTAGAACAAATGTTTGTCAAGTAAAAAGGGCAGCTCTTCCTCTGATGGAAGGAGTTTAATTAGAAAAGTCACAGAGAGAAGCTGTCTCAAAAGTACTGGTCCCATTCTCTTCACATAAGCTAATGAACCTCATTGAACTTTGCTGAGAAATGCTGAGCCAATAATACAAGAAAGAAAGAATTCACAGAATGTGCTGCTGTGCCTCTTGCATTCAAGAGGGTCAATTGCTTATGCCACTCCAGGTCACCGTACAGCAGTGCTGTGGCAATTTACCTTCTGATTCTCTTTCTGAGTGGCCAAATGGGTAAAGAGATCAGAGGAAAATATGATTTAAATATGTCTCCTTTCGGGGCGCCTGGGTGGCGCAGTCGGTTGGGCGTCCGACTTCAGCCAGGTCACGATCTCGCGGTCCGTGAGTTCGAGCCCCGCGTCAGGCTCTGGGCTGATGGCTCGGAGCCTGGAGCCTGTTTCCGATTCTGTGTCTCCCTCTCTCTCTGCCCCTCCCCCGTTCATGCTCTGTCTCTCTCTGTCCCAAAAATAAATAAAAACGTTGAAAAAAAAAATTTAAAAATGGAAAGAAATAGGGCCGCTTTAAAAAAAAAAAATGTCTCCTTTTTATAGCAATAAAAGAAATTTATTGTGAAGCAGTGAATTATAAAATATGAATCACATATTTTATGTACCAAGTCACCTACAAAATATATAATCTACACTGATGATGGTCTAATTCTATCTCTGGTGATTTTTTTTCTCCCTAGTAGTAACTATAACAAAAATCTAAAGGACATTTTTCTTTCTTTCTTTTCTTCTTCTTCTTCTTCTTCTTCTTCTTCTTCTTCTTCTTCTTCTTCTTTTTCTTTTGTATTAGTCAAGGTCATCTTGGATGTATAAAAGAATACTAGAAGCCAGAATTCTGTGACAATGACTGTATAAGAAAGACACAAACCCCAGTGGAAGCTGGATATGGAAAAAAATCTGAAGTCATTTACAAATAGCACTAAAAAAGAAGAAGACTCTAAACTCTTCTGATTGTTTAATGCTTCAGTGCCTTTGTTTGTCACTTTTATTTTCCTTACTGGTTAGCCTTTTGCAGAGAATTCATGTCTGGTATTGAACTCCTTGAGAGAGTAATAAAGCACATATGGAATAGAGTAGCATGTGGAATTAAATTGCAAAATGCTTATGGTGGAGCTTTTCCGATACGGGACATTTACCAACTACCTTTAGGAAAGTTCCTTTTGTTATCAGACATAAGCAAATACAGGTGCTATGCATTACATATATTAGCTAATACTTCCCCCCAATCCACTTACTGCCTCATGAGAGAAACCCAGGAGCAAATACCTAGTTGTAATACATTGCAAATAAAAATCTTGAAGTTAAGAGGCATCACTGTTATTTTCAAAAGTATGTGAAATACACACAGGCATAGACACACACAAAACACTCTCTAGAGAATTCTAGTCAGAAAAAAACTGGAGTATTGTATTCTATTACCTTTCACATATTCCTTTTGGCATGGGAAAATCATTGTATTAAAATTTTCATACATTTTCTTTTACTTAAAACCAAAAAGTATACAATATTTAAATACAAACAGGCTTATTTTGCCTTTGGTGGGGAAGATAGTATCAGAAGAGAAAATCATGATCAAATCTCATTAAATTTGCCTAGAATTAACTTCTTGGATATGAGTCCATAGATCTGATACTCTCCAGATATTAAATGGAATTATCCTCAACCACTTGGCCCCAAGGTAGGAAACTAAACTTGGGACACATTCCCTGCCTATCTCTGAGACCCTGCTTAATGCTCTTATGGCTTTAATATTGGAAAACTACCCTAGTCCCCGAGAATTTCTCCCATCACTTCAAATAAGCGTTTCTCAACTGGAGTGACATTTGATACCAACTAGAGATATTTTTAGTTGTCATAACTGGGGACAGGGTGCGATTGGTTTCTAGTGGGCAGAAGCCTGGATACTGCTGAATTCCCTACAATGCACAGGACATTCACACACAAAATAAATGTCAAAGTGTCAAGTCTGAGAAACTGCACAATCTAACTTATGAATGTGAGGTATTTTTCTGACCTTGGATTTCCCAGGATAGCTCTGTAATCATACATGCAATTGGTTCTGTTGCAGCCAAATTGTTTCCTTACAACTAATTTGCATGTATTGCCTCCTTCTTCCCTAACAACACAGATATGAACCTAGAGGTACACTGGAGTTAATGAATCAGCATGTGTGATCTTTCTTAATAGCCTGAAATCATTTATTTAGAAATATCAGTGTCCTGAGGCATGGGGGTGGGGGATTGGAGGTAGAGATTGAAGGTATTGGGAACAAATGTCATCTACTTATGGGATTATTATATAATTGTAGTGTGGCTCAAGGAGTTTGAATCAACAGCTATACTAAGCTTGCCCTGCAATATTATCCACTCTCTAGATAAGAGAAAATAGATGAAGTAACCACAAGTGGGAATGGAAGCAGTTTCAGCTAACTCTCACTTCTGACATAATGTGAAATTTCTAGTAGATTTAATTTATCATCTGTGAAATGGTAACTTACTTAGATGACTTACTTACTTATAAGTCGTTCTGGATAAAGCAAAGGCTGTTCCAATAATTACTGTATGTAAGAACTAAAAATAACCAGGCCACTAATTTTAGATCCTAATTTAAACCTGAGAACATGTGTACTCTTTGAAAGTAGCTATTCTTGCATTTTGCATATAGCCTTTTTTCAATTCATGGCTAAATGTAATCATGAAATAATAATTCACAGGATCTTGGCATTGGAAAGGAGCTTAAAGAGCACTTAATCCAATCTTTTAAGTAGTGAAGGATTTTTTTCTACATGATTTCTGATGGATATAGAACAATTCCTATTGGAAATTTCTAAGAAAAGGAACTCATTCAAGATTAAATGAATCTTAGTGTTAGAAAGAATTGAGTAAGTCATTTGCCTAACCACTCCCAAAGTTTTAAATCCTCTGTACAATAGCTTTGACACTGACCTTCACTCATTAATTCAAATATATTATTTGAATATGACTACATTAATTTCTTCACACACCCTTTGCTCACTACCTGAAGAAATAGTACATAAGCCTGTTTTAAACATTCAAGTATTAGATTCTGGAAATATGATAGCAAAATAAATTAGGAATGGTCCTTTCCCTCATGGTATATTATACTTAAACAGCAGAGACATACTTCATAAATATAAAATTATAACTAAATTAATATGCTATAAAGGATAAGTACAAGTAACTGATATTTTAATGTTTATTTATTTTTGACAGAGAGAGAGAGAGAGAGAGAGAGACAGAGCATGAGTGGGGGAGGGGCAGATAGCGAGGGAGACACAGAATCCAAAGCAGACTTCATGCTCTGAGCTGTCAGCTCAAACCCACAAACCGTGAGATCATGACCTGAGCCACGTCGGACGCTCAACTGACTGAGCCACCCAGGTGCCCCAAGTAACTGATATTTTAAAGAAGACTTCTTTGAAGATATGAGATTTAACATCCCCAAACAGGAAACTCAGACCTTCCATCACCTGTAGCAGTTGGAAAATACTACCTGTGTTAAACTGGTATCTCTCTTTTGATTGTAACTTTATAGTTCAAGGGGGAGAAAGCTTCAACTTCTTGTTAAAAATAATTTCTATCCTTTCTCCATCCCTTCAATGTCAGTCACCAAACTAACAACTTTAAATAAAATGATCTAATTTCATCTCCCCAACAACTCTAGAGAGAGTTATTGTTTTTCCCCTTTACAAATGAGAATACAGATATTTAAAGATGTTGGATATCTCTTCAGGTTCACATTGCTTAAAAATCAATAAGCCAGAAGTGAAACCCAATCCTCTAAGGCTATATAACACATAATAGTGTTTGAAAACAGCTATAATATCCACCTGTAGTCTTCCTCTGTCCGCACTGAACTTTCTCAGTTCTGTTTTACCATTCTTCATTTCATTGGTTTTTATAATTGCCACCATCCTTGTGTTTTTTTCTCTTCTCATTTAAATAATGAGAATTGATTGCAAACTCTAGGGACAGTTTAACAAGCATGGTGTAAACTGAACTACCATTGCTCTTTGTAGATATATTCTCTTTAAGTCATAATTCAGATTACTTTTCTAGTAGCCGTATCATTTTTTGAATCACATTAAATTTTCTTTCAACTGAAAATTTTTTGTCTAATTTTCAAATACACTGTGATACAAAGCTGTGTCTCTCCCTTCCTGTACATTCATATTATTTTCATAAGACAGTTGTTGGAGTGTAGGGCATTTGACATTTTTAAAAGTTTTTCTTGTATCAGGAAAAATAAGTCTCTTGTACATGCTAACTATTAATCTACTTCTTTGTGGTCAAACATTTCCTTCCATGTGACCATTTGACAGCAAGGATAATGTGAGCTAGCATTTTTGGAGAAGAGAAACACATATTTATGGAGGGTATGATGATCACATCAGTGTCTGGATTTTTGTTTTTTTTTAAAGTAGGCTTCACGTCCAGAGGGGAACCAACACGGGGCTTGAACTCAAGACCCAAGCTGAGATCAAGAGTCCAGACTTACCCACTGAGCCATCCAGGTGTCTCAAAGAGCTAGCATTTTTTATAGCACTGAAATATGTGTTTTTTTCTGAATTACTTCCTTTTATCTTCCATTACACAGTAGGAACTATGGGTTATCCCTATGAAATAACTGGAACTTCAGGAGGTTGAGTAACTATCTAAGGTCGCAGAACTAGTAACTGTTAGAGCTAGGACTGAAAATGCCTCCTACAGCTCCCTAACCAATATGTAAATCTAGCCATCATGCCTATCGTTAGTTTGCCTTCTTTCATTTCTTTATCAAACATTTATTGGATACAAGAAACATAAGCCACAATATATATCCTCCATATCATATTCATTTAAGGAAAACAAATACCAGAAATACAGTGTAATTTAATGCTATGCTAAGCATCATACAATGAAAGGACAAAGAAGAAGTATTCTAAAGTGGACTCAAATCAAGACACCTTGCCTTCCTGAATGAGGTATCCCCCAAACTGGGTTCTTAAAGATGAGTGAAAGTTACCTCAAACATGGAAGGGTGGGGAATATTCAAATCATAGACACCCAGGGGTGCCCAGGTGCTCAGCTGGTTAAGCGACCAACTCTTGATTTCAGCTGAGGTCATGATCTCACAGTTGGTTAGTTTGAGCCTGGTATTGGGCTCCTCGCTGACAGCCAGAACGTACTTGGGATTCTCTCTTTCCCTCTCTCTTTGTCCCTCCCCAACCCTCTCAAAATATGTACATAAACTTTAAAAAAAAAAAGTCATATACACCCAAAGTCTAGCGTGGGCAGAACCCATTGTGAA
This sequence comes from Lynx canadensis, assembly GCF_007474595.2. NCBI lineage: Eukaryota > Metazoa > Chordata > Mammalia > Carnivora > Felidae > Lynx > Lynx canadensis. Next base: position 34,571,486 of record NC_044303.2, read on the forward strand.
TGGCTTTTTGCTCAATATCAGAAAGTTAGAATATAAAAAGAAGTACAAGTGGAGAAGTAAGCAGATGCCAGGTCATAAAATACCTTATATGCCGTGCTAAGGAGTTTGGACTTTATCATGAAAGCTATGGGAGTCATTATAAGATTTCGAAGCAAGAAAAAGACATGATTAGATTTGCATTTTAGAAAGCTCGCTCTGGCAGCAGTGTAAATAATGGATTAGAGGAAAGTAAAACTAGAAGGAAGCAATCCAGCCAGGGGGCTGTTACAGGAATCCAAACAAGACAGGGTGAGGGCCTAAATTAAGGTGGCAAGAGTGAGGGTATTAAAAGACAGATTCATAACTCAAGTGATAGTCTGTAGGTAGAATCAACATGATGATTTGTTTGCTGGACAAAGGAAATAAGAGACACTCAAGAATACCCCTGGTTTCTGTTTTGTGCATTCTTGGTAACCGAAAACAGAGACAAAAACAAGCAGGTTTGAAATGGGAAGATGGACTTGTTTTTTAACATTTTGGGATAAGGTGCTTGTGAGACACCTGCATGAATCTGTTTGGGGACAAAGGATGTTTACCTGCAGCTCAAGCTGAATTTCGGGGATGACTCATGTACAAGTAGTAGATGAAGACATGACTGGATAAGAAAGCTTACACTAAGTGAATCAAGTGTTAAGAGAAAGCCAAATACAAGTGTAAGGGAAGCAGTACATATAAAGGACTAACATGACACATCAAGAAAATAGGAAGACAAGCAGTAATGTATTTGGTCACCAAAGTCAAAGACGAAGAGTGTCTCAAGACAAAAGGTACTCTATCAATGGTGCCAAAGAGAGCAGAGAGGTCAAAATAAAATTTAAAAATTCTCTTCGTCTGGGATTTCATTGGAAGGCTAAGAAGAGTACTTTCAAAGCTGGGGAGTAAATGAGAAGTAAATGAAGCAAATAAATTTAGCAATATTTCAAGAAGCTTATCTTGACAAATATTAGGCAGGCAGGGAAAAATAATGGGTAACATTGCCTGGGTGATGTTTCTTTGCTTTTCTTGTTTTGTTTTGCTTCAGAATCATAACAGGAGAGAATGGATTTAGATGGGATGAAACCAAATAGCATTTATAGTGATGGTTGAGATGTTGAAGAGCTCTCAGATGTTGATGTCTTTTTGTCCTTTGAAGAAGACTGAGAAGTCATCTCTTGAGAGTGAGGGATATTGGGAAGCTAAAAGGCTAGAGGGAAAAAAGAAAACAGTGAATTCTTGAAATAGCCTCTGGGGGTACAAAGTACACTGGGGACATTGCAAAGGCTTTTCAGTGGAGATTAAAGACCAAGAATTGATGGTGACCCTAAATGATATTTTTCTGGAATTATTTCCAGCAATCTCTGGCAATAGCATTCAGAGAGAAGGTACTAAGGAGGCAGAGTATTGGATTTATTTAAGAATGGGATCCTGGCAGTTAGGTAAAAACCAAAAAATTAAAAAAAATAAAAAAGAGAGCAAAGAGAGAAAGTAGGTGAAGGAATGTGTTAATTAATCCATTCAACAGTACTAGTGAGAACTAGATGTATGACAAGGGGCAAGCCCGGTATTTGAGGATATACTTAGCGACGAGGTAGACACAGCCTCAAATTATTGGAACTTGAAGTCTAATGTAAATAAGTAAGATATATATTTAATCCTCTATGTTTTTAGGCAGCACTTATTAGCTAACTAGTATGAACAATATTACGTGCTCATACTTTAATGAAGTTTTATTTTTTGCTTCTCAGCTTTGAACAATATATTTTACTTCCTCCTGTAAACATTAAGGTTATCATCTTATTATGAATTAAAAATATATTTCCCCCCTTCATCTCAAGCCCATTCTTCAAATTTAGTAACTTATAGTTTCTATGTCATTCATGGTTGTCATACTGACATCTTCAGAAATCAGAATTCTTGGGGTTTGGCAGGCTTTCTGAGGTTTCTAACATATTCAGAAGAGATTATGTTTGTTTTTCCTGAAAGTAATTCACCCTTTGGCTGGCTTTGCAACTTAAGGGCTCTGCTTAAGATCTATAGCCATGAGAGGGAGAAAAATAAAATACAAGTTTTGCATTACAGGAGTATGCCTCTCATTTTCTCTTTTATTTTCAGATATTCTAAGAAAGGATATTTCTTATCTAAGAAAGAAAACATTTCTTTAATTTTATGTCTGTAAAATTCAGGATTCTCGAGACTGAATGCCATTTAATACCTTTTGAAATAAGCTGAAATATAAGTAAATAAAATAGTAGTTAAAAGAGGTGATATATGGAGATTCAACTGAATGCTTAAAAATATTAAATCAGGGGCAAACTTTTGTTTGCTTGTAATAATGTTACTAAATTGCCTGGTCTTTCTTAGGATTTTCCCATTAACAACTTAGGGAAATTTTCACTTTACAAATACCTTGTAAAACCATGAGGCAAGTGAGAATTGTGTTATATCTAACTAGAGTAGTGATTTCTGCTTGAAGATGAAAACAAAACAAAACAAAAACCCAAACAACAACAACAACAAAAATACCAGAGATGTAGTTTTGCTCATGGAGGGTATTTAGAATATGGAATTCATTTTTGTTTTAAACCTGTTTCACTCAGAATTTTTGAAGAAATTCTAAGTCTAGGACCACAGTTTACTCACCTATTAAAGGGGAAGAATTCACTGAAAGCTATAACAACTAAATTTTTCATCTTATAATTTAATAAGACATTTATACTAAGAGTACAATAATATGTGTATGAAGAAAAAGTGTTTTGTCATAGAGTAGGGAACCAGAAATGCTGACTAGAGGAACATCCGCATCTTAGAAAATTCCCTCTCAAAGCTCAGTAAGCAAGGATGGTTGGGGGGGTCCTCCAGCCCTTTAGGGGGTTATGATGTTTAGGGGAAGAATTTGAGTGTGCTGATGAAATTTGTGTTTTAGTTCAGAAAACCCTGTCACATAACATAGTGCCAGAACTGATGTGATTTGCTGGTATCTGTACTCTCCTATATATAGTAGTTAATTTCTCTACATTTTCACTCGTTCTTTTTTCCAGTTCCTTAATAGCACAGCTCTGGCCAAAACAAATATGCAAAAAGTCTTATTTTCCTGTCTTTATTTTCATGCTCTTTTCATGAATCATATATTTGCACCATTTTTCATTAAACCTTCATACATGTGCAATGACATTTTAGAGAGTAATAAGAGGTTACCACTTTGCACATTTATGTCATTATAGTTATTTCTCAATATATCCAAATGATAATCACTAATTATTCTTGGAGAGTTCAAATGCACACACACACACACACACACACACACACACACACACACACACACCATACATTCCTAGGTTTTACAACACATACCCCAGAGACCCAAACACATCAGCAAAGTTGAGTAAGTTGTTTATACAGGTAGCATTTGTTGTTGATACTGTTGTTATTACCAAAAGTTCTAATAGTCATTCTTGCTTCTTACTGGCACTCTCAGAAAATATTATATGTTTAAGACATTAATAACCACATATTAAAAGCACTGAGAAATTTTACTAACAAAGATGTCCAGCCAAGTCAGTCACAAATAGGACAAAAAAATTTTTTTTTTAATTCCGTCTGTTAGAGTACAGTCACTTGTCTTCTGGAAAATCACATTGCTAATTGCTCACTGGAAATCATTTATTAAATGGGCTGCAGAAGGACATCCATTTATTACCGAGGTTTAGGTGAAGAATCAATTTGTAATTCAGTTATTGATAAGGAGCAAGTGTTTTAGGGCACTAAAATGGTTACGAAGCAGAAATAGAGTGCCATGTTGCAGCAAAGACATCAGAAGAAATGTCAGTCCAAGGAGTGTTCATAAATAGGCACAAAAATTTGCAAATTACAGGTACTGGAAAAGAAACATCTGACAAAGTATGCCAGGAACACCTGGCTGTGCCACATCTGGGGAGAGGGTCAGTATTAATGATAATATCTTTGAATTGGCAACGGTATATAATTCTGAATAGATCTGTTAGCAGATTAGTAAGGGTTGCTTTTTGAAAATAAGTTGTGATTTGATCAACTACATACCAATAGGCAGGATAAATAGATCAGCCATTAGTATGATGATAAATGTTGTTTATTATTTATGAAAACTAAATAAGTGACATTTAGGTAATTTGAAACATTACATCAAAATTCTCAGAAATTTTCTACGATGTACACCTAAAAAGGCTTGAAATCTGGGATCAGGAGACTGAAGACATGTTTTAAAGGTCTTTACGCATGCAGACTAACGTGACTAGGGTTAAAAAAGGGTAGGGCATGTAGAGAAAATTATTGTCACTGCTAGTTTCACTTGGCACCATATAATTTAAGCTAGTTGCAGTATGCCAATTAAGGTATACTTGTTTTACAATTATACTAACAATATGCAATACTTTTGCCTTTGCTTATTAAATATCGAGTATTATGCTGTGTATTTTACACACCTTTATTTTTATATAATTTTTATAGCAGCGTCATGGCTGTTACAATAAACATTATTGCATTGCTGTTACCGATAGAGTAACAAATAGGGTTTGAGAAGTTGATTAACTTTCTCATACTCACAGAGCTACAAAATGCTAAAACCAAGCTATAAACCTATATCCTGTCTAAATCTGCACTATTTTCTCTAAATGATATCTTCAACATTTGAACATCTGAGTAGAACACTAAATAAACAAGAAATTTGGAGCCAGGCTCTGGTTTCACGTGTGAGCATGTTTGAATATAATATGAACCATAGGCAACTAAACTTTCAAAATCTCCATTTTCTTCATCTGAAAAATGAGCATAACTGTAAAGAACTGAATGAATTGCTGTGATTATTAAATAAAATGTCTTGCATATTGGCACAGTGGTGGCCAGACAGTAGTATCTCAGTCAATGGTATTCATCACCCTCATCTCCCAGCCTTGGTATAGGTGTCCAAGTTGTATTATGTTGTTGCTTGTTGTTATTCTCTTAATTGTACTTTATCAGACATGAAGAAAATCTTTGATTTATATCATTTATTATGTGTGACTTTGGCATTGTGAACGACCTTTCCTACTCTGGAAAATGAAGGGTGGGGGATATTTGTTTTATCAATGCATTGTTTGACACAGGAAACTTTACCTACATACATAAAAGTAATCTGTAAGTCAGGCTATAAAACACAGGGATTGAAAACAGAGTTTTAAACAAAACAAAGCAAAACAAAAAACAAAACAAAACAAAACAACCATCCTTTCACTAGCTGGAACAGACCTTACTAACCAAACACTGCACTCCAGCTTGGCAAAGGTATCCCAGAATCCTTCCACAGAGTGTTCCAGAGCCATTAACAATTAATTCAAGTTTGCATGAAGAGTAAAATTATTTGTCACCTTCCTGCCTTCTAGTTTTACTCACTCTTCATAGGCAAATTCATATGTACCTTCCTAACTAACTACTATTATTTGGTTAATTGAATAAACAGATGTTGATTGATCCAGGTTTTCCACATGTCTATCGTTAAAATACATCAAATTATCAGAACTATGATGTTGTATAGTCCTCCAAATTCACTCTGTCTAAAGATTTTAAAGAAGGATTCCTTTTTAATTTTGATTTTGTTCTGTTTAACAAAAATCATGCGATAAACATCTAAATTGTATTTTATAGTTTCTCCTAAACGGTTGGTTGTTGACCTTATACCAATGTAGGAATAACTGACTCATGTTCATGATTACACATATAAAATATTTTAAATACTCTCATCAATATATTTTTATGTTGTCCATCTTAGGAACACTCTATTCTCTGCCACCTCCTAGCCACCAACTCAGGACCAAGAGAAATCAGTCCTTCTGACCTCCCAGATTACCACCCAGTGTTTCTTTTGCTTTATTTTTATTTTTTAATGTTTATTTATTTTGAGAGAGAGAGGGCCAGAAAGAGAGAGAGGGAATCCCAAGCAGGTTCCACACACAGCATTGAGCCCAATGCAGGGCCCAATCTCATGACTGTGAGATCACAACCTGAGCCGATATCAAGATGCTTAATAGAATGAGCCAACAGGCATCTCCCCCAGTGTTTCTGTTTATTTTTATTTGTATTTGTTTACCTGTCTTGGAGAAATAATAAGGTATCAAAAAGAAAAGAAAATACCTTTAAAATACATGTTAGGTTACGCTTCTGACTTGATCTCGGCTCAGGTCACAATCTCACTTTTCATGAGTTTGTCAGGCTCTGTGCTGACAGCATGGAGCCTGCTTGGGATTCTCTTTCTCCCTCTCTCTCCGCTCCTCCCCCATTCACATATGTGCTTTCTCTCAAAATAAATACAAAATACACAATAAATAAAAAATAAAATATTTTCTATCATTCTCCCACTTCTAAAAATTAAAAAATAATAATAAAATAAAACATTGGATAGAGAATTGGCATATACATTTTTTAAAATGTCTCTGATGAGCTTTCCCTGTGTCCCTAGGAAAAATTATCTTAGGAGACAATCATGAGTTTGGGAATCACAGGTTATAATCAGCCTCCATACTTTCCAGACATGTGATTTCACAAGTCATTGAATGTATTTGAAATACAGTCATTAACTATATCAATGATTATTGTCAAGAAAGTAGCTATCCCATTGCTTCTTGCCTGATAGGAATTTAACAAATGTTATTTCCTTCTTCTCTCTGTCTGTTCATCTTTACAAATTCCAGACTCACTGATTAGTGGTAGGTTCAGGGTAAGCCCAGAATTGTGGCTGAGAAAGCTGAGTGACTTATCCCATCTCATACTTTACTTATCATGGTTCCCTTATTACATCTGCCTGCAGCTTGACTATTTGCCCCTGTCCACATGCTAGTGTTCAAGTTATCCAATGAAAAGCTGATTTTCCTCCTGCTCTTTGGAGGAATCAAGGAAAAAACTACTATCTGTTCAGAATCTGTTTCTTATCCATTATAGTATCACATTCACATATGGATCATATGAAGTAGATGTTATCATCCCAGTTTTGCAGGTAAGAACATTCAGTAGTATCACTGAAATAATTTATGTAGTATGTCTCCACTGGCAGATAGTATAAAAAGAATTTAAATTTCTATTTGCTTATTACCAAATTGATGTGCTTTTCACTAACCTTACCCCGGACTGTAATTCTCTTCTTTGTAATGGGATTGTAGAGTCTTAGAAAGCCACATTTGCAGGTAAAACCCATTAGGGAGCAGGGAGCAACAGTTCATGCTGGCTGTAGGGGAAGACAAGGCTTATGAGGAGTTCTTGCTACTGCAAGAATTCTGGCCCCAGGCTATCTTTTCTGATTGTACTGTGTTTGATTCTAAACCAATGACTGGTTTCTTCTGTAACCATGATCTTACTGGATTACAAACCACTTTTGCAGGCCTCCAGATAAATTCTGTAAGCTCTTATTGCCCACTGAGAATTCCTTACTAGTCAATTTTATTCTTTCCCTTTGATACTGAGCAGTTGATGAAAAAGCAAGGAATGTGGTTCTGGTTCTGAAGAAAATTCCAAGACATAGTTATGTAAATAATAGAAAATGAAAGTGGTATCGCTGAAATAAGTATTTTATCTCTAATAGTCAATAATTTGAAAGAGCTAGAACAATTTATTATTTGACAATGTGGACACATTTGAATATTAGGAGTCAAACTGTATACATAAATACACACATGCAATAAATAATTTATCACTATATATTTTTGTGAACTTTGTATGTTTGCTGTATAAAAATGCATTTTGTTTGAATGACAAGAAAAAGGTTGTTACGTTGTTATACATTTCCTTTACCCTTAACCTAAACAAAACAAAACAAAAACTCGTAGAAATACTGAAGATTAATTAAATGTGCATGAAGTAATCTGAGCTCCTTGGAAAAACGGCAATAATAAATAATATTTCAATGGGAAAATTAATATGCACATAATATGCATTTATTAAACATATTCATATAGATTCAATTTCTATTCATATGTGCATGTATTAAATTAATATTTATACATATATGTTTAATTTCTTCCTTACAAACTCATATATAGATTTGCCTTTTTGTCTATTTGCTTATTTACAAAAGTGAAAATACTTCAAGAAAGTAAGTCCTTTGTGGATTTTGCAACTCTTCCAGGAAATATCCATTTAAAATGTCTGGAATGTGTGTTAAGAACAAGAAATGACTTTACAGTTCCTTGAGAAGAAAAAGCAATTTCACTGTGCACAAAATGGCTTAGAGTAATATGGATGCTTTTTTTCTTCCCACTGTATTCTTAATTAAGAAAGATTGACACCTGTGAAGGTTTCAAGCCAAATAAAAATCCCAGATTTTAATTAGCTTTTCTAATGGTTATGTTTTCCTGCTAGAAGACATTTTCAAATCTACCAATTTCTCAGGGAGAGGAGTAGAACATAAATAATATTAATAATTATGTTTATTACTTCCATAAGTGTCATGATATGCAGTTGTGCAGAGATAGCACCCGATTAAATAATTAAATATGTTATAGTGGCTTTTGGCATCTTCTTCTCCACCTTTATAACCTGCTTTCTAGCTGTCAGTATTGAAACACCTGACTGCCACCCACCATCCCTGACCCTTTGTACTCGTACTCTGGGTAGTTTCACCCTCTTACTGCCATGCCCCATCCACGTCAATTTTCCACAGACAGCGACCCAGTTCTGTGACTTTCTAGCCTCTCTTACAAAAAACTACAAATACTTCCTTCCATTACTACTTGCTAGAAGTTTAGAATACTGATAAAGTGACCTTTGCTAAATTGAGATATTACACAGAAATACAAGATATTTTTTACACATTTTATTAATAGCTGAATACTGCATAACATGTTTCTCTTCCACAAGGGATGCTTCTATTTTAACAGGGGGAAAGTGTTAACTCAAGTAATAAATCATTGACAGTGGGATTTTAAGTAATATTTTTCAGCTAGGAATAGGTGAGGTGATGTTCAAACCTCATGTGATAGGTGCCAATCCGCTTTATATTAGTGTGTAACATTTCTGAAAAATAGCTGAGGAAATATGTATCAATCATTTATTATATCATGAATCATTGAGAAAAAATATATGGCTAATCAGAGGGTGGAATCTTGAGATAAATCAACACATATACATGTATCTTTTCACATAAGTCTTGGCATAACTGTGTCTATGCAGACTATACATATGCATGCAGACACATACACACGTACACTTATAGACCCCTAATACTTATTTTGGCCCCAATATGTTCATTATTTTCAATCATTTATGTTCTACAGCCAGTCAATCAATTGCATCGACTACAGAGTGATTTAATTAAGTCATTGTGTTGGCTAAAAATAGCCAACCACGGCTAGTTTTCTCACATTGTCTAAACTCAGCTATTATGTTTATAGGATTATTAAGCTTCGTTGGATATATAAAAGGGTCATCTGTATATAAATTTTACAAATTGCTTGAGATTATTTGACAAATACATTATCATTTGAAAGCTTTCTTTAAATGGGATTTCAGACATTCATTTGAAAGAACAGGAGATTAATAAAGCGAAAATTAATTAAAGAGAAGATTATTAAATAACATGTGTTATAAATTCAGAACAGTTGACTTTTCAATGAATGTCATTTGAGAAATTCCACTACACAGCATGTAAATGTTTTGAAAAGCACAAAAAAGCACAAACAATTTTTAAAAATCAAGTGTTGAAATAGAATTTAAAATAAAACCAATGAAGCAATCTTTAGACTATATTGTATATTTGAGGCGTCATAATTTTTATATACCGGACTCTTTCGTTCCTTTAATAGATTCAGTGGACCTTCAGAGGCATTGATATACTTTCAGAGCATCTTTGGGCATCAGTGTATTCAAAAGAGACTCATAAAAGCTACTAACTGAGTGAATAGATGTTAGATGGTTTGTAATTAAATTTACAAAGATTCAGACTTACACCTTAAGGAGCTTAGTGTCAAATTTACAAAATTGTAATTATTGTCTTCAAATGTGACAGCTCATGTTTTCTAGAACACAAGGATTAAAGTACTTCATCTAACCTTCATGCCTAGAACCATAGTTTAATTTACAACTTCATACAGAAGTTGGTGTAACCTTGTCCAACTCTCCTCAAATTTGTCTCCTTACTGCCTAAAAGTCCACTATCAGAGATTTGCTTCTTATATCTGGTAAGCAACCAAAAATAATATGCTTTATAAAAGTGACATTTGCTTCACCAACAAGAGACACAAGGTGAAAAATTATTCTACTTTCATTCATCTTACTTTATAATATGGGAAGTGGAACAGACACTTCAAAAATTGGTATTTATATTATATATTAGATACAGTGATTTGAAGAGAGAAACAACTGGAGGCTGGAATAAGAGCCGTCAGCTGGGTGACATGTTGAAATTTTAGATAGATTTGTCAGGGGAGACATCACTAAATAAAGGTGAGGGGTGTCTGGGTTGCTCAGTCATTTAAGTGTCCAACTTCGGCTCAGGTCATGATCTTAGTTCATGGATTCGAGCCCTGCATTGGGCTCTGTGTGGACAGCTAAGAGCCTAGAGCCTGCTTCAGAGTCTGTGTCTCCCTCTCTCTGTCTGCCCCTCCCTTGCTTGAGCTCTGTCTCTCTCTCAAAAATAAGTAAACAATAAAAAAAAAAAAAGGAGATGATCAGATGAACTGTGTAAATATCAAGGATAATAAATATCCAGGTACAAAAACCAACATGAAAAAGTCTGGGGAAAAAGTAAACTGAGTGTGCAGAAGGAAGTGTGGTAGAAGGGATTACAGAGGTAACCAGAATGAGAAGGATTTTATAAAGCTTTGGTAAAAACTTTGGCTTGAATTCCAATTGAATTGGGGAACCATTTGAGACTTAAAAAGAAAGGTAAAATCTAACTTATATTTCAATAGGGTCACTCCGATTACCATGTTGAAAATACTATATAGAGGGACAGAGGTGGAAGCACAGAGCTCAGGGAGGACTCTTGGCAATAATCCAGTGAGAGATTATGATGCTTGTACTATGATGGTTAGATTGGTGATTTGAAAACAATCAGTAAGTCCATGGACTCTGACCTGAGCATTTCAAAGATCAACTGAGATGGGAATGCCAATTTTATAGGGGGAGGAATATCAAGATTTTAGTCTTATATAAGACAATTGCCAGATATCTTATAAATCATTCGAATGGGGATTTGCATAGGCAAACCTGTTTCATAAATTCAGGGCAACGTCTAGATTATAAATACACATTTGTTAGCTACCCATGGATAGATGTTATTTAAAATCATGAGACTGAATGAGATAATCACAGTGGGGGTTCAACGGAGAAAAATAAAGATTTAAGGATAGACCCTAGGGACATTCCAATAATTAAGAGCTCGGGGATCTGAAGAGAAACTTGCAAAAATGATTAGGAGGAAAAGCCAATGAATCAGGGAACCAAAACGAGAATGTGGAAACTATATGAATAAAAAGTTTCAAAAGGAAGGAATGATCAACTTTGCCAAATGTTGTCAAGAAGGCAATAAGATGAAGACTGGATTTAGTACATGGAGATTATTGATGACCTTGATAAAATAAATTTTTAAAGAGATGTATTGAGGAAATCATTTTTAAATTGGGTTTATGAAAAAATGTGAGAATGTAATGATGAGAGGAATTATGGACAGCCAACTTTTTAAGAAAGTTACCATTCAGGGAATAGGGAAGTAAATGGGGAGAGAGATAATGGCATCAAAGCAGGGTCTTTTGTGTTGTTGCTTTTATTGTTTAAATGAGGAGACAAAGCATCCTATTTTGGTTTGATGAGATTATCTTGAAAAAGAGGGAGTAACTGTTGATATAAAAAAGAAGAGGATTGAAAGAGCTATGTTCTTCAGTAAGTGGCAAGAGCTAGGATCTATTACGAGGATCTTTGTTCATCTATGGAAACTGAAGGGAGGGCAGAGTACAGATAGTGACAGATAATTAGATGGTGGAGAGAGAAGTCTGTGGAAGTTTTCTTCTGATTCCTTTTTTTTTTTTTTTTTTTCTCAACAGATAAGCAGACTCATCACCTGAGCATATACAGGGTGAGAGGGACATGGAGATTGGAGAAAAGAGTAGAAGGTATGAAATTAGGATAGTGAGAGCCTACATGGAGTAGGGGAATTTATTGGTTTTATCTGTCATAGTTAAGGGCCCACTTGAGATTAGTTATCATAAATCTAATGTGAGAACAGTAAGCATTACTGGGTGATTTTTCTCCAGCCACATTCAGCTAGCTGCATGAGTACAAACTCTGGGTTAAGAGAAATTTGGATTTAACCCATGATGGAGTCTGATTATGGCAAACAAAGGACAGAAATGTTTAGAGGATGAAGATGAGAGGAAGTGAACTGGAAAAAACAAGAGGCTGGGATTCTGAGAAGAATGGATAAAACAGATTTAAAAAATGTTATGGTTATTTGAATTGATACAGCCTAGGTACAACCAAGGAAACAAGTATCCTAACCGTGTAGAGAACACTCAATGAAGGATAGTTGTTCAGCCACCTGAGAATCTCTTACAGACTTAAGATGGGATTCTTTGTGTAACTACTGAAATTACAAAGAACTGATCTAGGAGTAGTGTTGGAAAGAGTAAGCCAAAAACTTAAATACTTAAAAACTGATGGTGTCAATGGGGCACCTGGGTGGCTCAGTCAGTTGAGAGTCTGATTTTGGCTCAGGTCATGATCTCACGGTTCATAAGTTCCAGCCCCACATCAGGCTCTGTGCTGACAGCTTGGGGCCTGAAGCCTGCTTCAGATTCTGTGTCTCCCTCTCTCTCTGCCCCTCCCCTGCTCACACTCTGTCTCTCTCTCAAAAATAAATAAAGATTTAAAAAAAAACTGATGGTGTCAAAACTCAGGGTCTGTTACAAGGACGTGTTATTGGCTTTGTTTAATGATATGAAATTCAAAGCTTGGCCACTTCAGGGAAGAAAAAGAGAGGATCTGGATGAGGCTTTAAGTAATGGGTCATCTGTCCCATGTCAGGTCCAGTAATATGAATTATATAGAGAGGACCTCTATATCCTTGGGAAGGGCACAGGAGAAGGAAGAGTCTCAGAAAATAAGCAGGTTTCAATTAAAGCAAAATGGTAAAGAAACTTTTGCAGAGGTTAAGAAAGTAGAATACAAAGAGGATAAACAATGAACTCTGCCTTCCAGGGGGCAGAGTGGAAAGGTTTAAGATGAAGAGGGATGGGAGAAGGGGACAGAATAAGAGAATGGATGTGATTAAAATAAAATAAAATAAAATAAATAAAATAAAATAAAATAAAATAAAAGGATGGCCATCAACCTCACATCACACTTGCCAGTGAACAATTAGTGCTGTGAAAAGAGAGTCTTAACTTGAGAATTCTTGGCTTTCTTTTGCTTCCTGTTTTAAGAAGGATGCAATTACAATAAGGTTAAGATTAAGCTTACTTGCATTCAGTGAAATGACCTGGATGCATGAAGAGATATGAATGTATTTTCAATGACAATCTTGATCAGGTAAACATTTCTGAAAGGCTAAGGAAAAATGATGCAGTTTATTTTCTATATGTTGCATTTTCAAAAACCAAAGTTCATTTTATCAAGGTGTTCAAAATTTGGCAGTTTCCTCTGAGGTTGCTATATATTTTTATGAAATATACTGAACTAACAAAATATTGTTCAGTACATATAAATAAAGGCAGTGAGGATATCAGTATCATTATGATTATATAGTGAATAGAAAAGTTATATACAAAGGAAAATGTCATGAGGGAAACCCTGAAGTAGAATAAATTTTCTTGTTTTATTAAGTAGTATTAAAGTTTTAGGACAAAAATCTACACGTTAAGAATAAGTATTTTAATGATTTCAAAAACATTTTTTTTCTTTTTTTTTTTTCACTTTTTGAGTGTGTGTGTGTTTTATTTTGTTTTTGTTTTTGTTTTTTGTGTTTTTTTTTTTTTTTCGGCCACCAGTGCCATCATCAACCATTTCAACATCTGAGGTCTTTTTAGAAACATCCAATGTGTAAAAACACATACTCACATAAATCAGTGCAATGAAAACACTGTCCAACATACATTCTGCCCCTTGCTTTTTTCTCCATTTAATAAAAAATAATATATATTAGATCTTTCATGTTTTTCTCTATTAGTTATATAGGTTATTTTTTGCTTTTATTTTACCTCTATATCATTGAGTCACATGTATTTTTTTTATAAACTCATGCAAAATGAGGTAAGGAAACTGATTGTTTTTCACTTGATCTTAGCCAGAAATCCGAGAAGTGATAAACTGACCTGTCTTTCTAACCAGCTAACTAACTGCCCCTACATCATTAGCCACTATTGTCTCTGCTAAATAGAAATGTCTCAATTGTCTTCTATTAATTTGATGTTTGCATGTGTCACGGTACCAAAACCATAGTCTTTCAATTATCATAGTTTTATAATATTTCTAAAATACTTGGTCATATAATCCCTTCTTCATTACAGAATGTTTCTGGTGACTCCTATGAGCTTATTCTTCTGGATGATCATTTGTATAATTTCATCAAGAAAAAGGCAGTTTCAGAGAATTTTGAATTATTGGGGGAAATAAGCCATTTAAAATATTTTTGAATCACAGGGGAATGCTATTTGGAGAGAATAAGAAAATAAAGCAAAGGTGATAGTGAGTTCTTATTCCTCAAATTAGTGAAAGCATAGCATAGTAAATCAGGAAGAAACTAGCAAAGGGGAAATTACAAGAGGTTCTGCTAAGAACCTTAAGCAGACATTTAAGAATCTTGTCAATATTCTAGAATTTATTGAACTTTCTAGTATATGATTTTAACTATGAACAATAGAGAAGATAACTTTTTTAGTTTCCATCCTCTATATAAAGGACTCACCCAAGTGGATAACAAGCAATGAATTAGTTAGAAAGAAAGAAAGAAAGAAATTAGTAAGAAACAAAATATTAACAATAATTCATAACGATGTTATGACATTTCCATAGTTTTATTATAAAAGTCATATTTTTGCTAGTTACTGCTATTTACATGTGGTTACCATTTTTCTCTTTAGTCTGGCACACAGGACCAGTGCCTGAGATGAGTTTCAATAGTTTCTCAGGTTGCTTTGAAATAAACCTACAATTTATTTCTGCTTTTATAAAAAATGGAAGTCAAACTAGAAGAATATCCAGTGTGTGATAAATTGATATATTTTTCATTACATGAAAATGTGGACGATTTTCTCTCCTATATTTAGCTGTTTTGGCTTTGAAACTTTGTGCTTCAATCAAAGTGTAATTTTGAAGGAAGACTGTGTCTTAAGTTTTATTGAAGACTCAGCTATGTTTTCTTTTTCACTGACTTCACCAGAACTAAAGATCCTGGCAGAAAAAACTCACTGCTTGCTACATGTGAAGTACCTACTCTCCATAAGCATAATTGCTTATCTACCCTAAAGAGATCTTTAATTTGCAAATTTATGGGGAAGGTCTACGGAAGAGGTTGATTCAATAATAAATGCCAATCTGATTATTCCGATAATAAATAAATAAACAAAAAGAAGATAGAGAAAACACTGGAAACAAATATACTTCCATTATCACCTCAGCATCTACTGTAGTTAGATCCAAGATAGAAAACAAAGAAAAATATGACAAGAGGCAACATTTCAGACTGAAAGATGTTAGACATTTTATCTGTGCCCTTGAGAAAGAATAGATGTGTGTGACATATGTGTAATTATTCCATTAATCAGTGTGTGAGTGTGTGTGTGTGTGTGTGTGTGTGTGCGCATGTGTGTGTGTGTGTGTGTATGTGAATACGGAGTAGTTCATATCCTAATATATTGTGTCTTAAAGTTTTAAATGATACAGGAAGCCTCTATGTGGTGCACACCTACAGAGTCAGGAAAATCATGTCATAAATATTACAATGATCTCTAATAATCAGCTACATGTTGGGCAAATGCATTTAAGTTTGGAAATATCAAATTATAGTGCCATTTGCTATATTTCTAATGTGAAAGGCTCAGGGGACTCTATAAATACTCTAAACTCATACTTGCCATGGAAAAATTTTACTTGTCGCTGAATTATTACTTGGCCTCTGAAAATCATTATCATCATTTGGCTCCCTTGGAGAGATAATTTACCTCATATGGACAAGCACTTTTCTCCCGAGAGGGAGTACTTTTACTAGCCTGTGCCTCATAGGATCAGAAATACTTTTAATTGTTTATCTAGTGCTGATAGCTTCTTTCAACTGGTAGGAGGACTAATCATCTTCTGCAAATACCAAACCAATGAAATGATATGATGTTTGTATTCAAAGCAATCAGGTTGCCATTTTAATTTCTATTCTGTACTCATAAGTTCCAATAAGAAACCCTGAAAATGCATTTGTTACCTTTTTTATTGGACTTCTAATTAGTAAATACATTTAGGGTATTTTTGAAGATTTTGTAACAAGGTATATTACATATATTATACAAAGTGCTATATATTATGTTGTATATCAGAAAAGTTATAAAGCTTAATATCTTAGTTTCTTGATACTTTAACCTCTGAGAATGGACTCAAAATATACAGAATTTTAAATTAGTATTTTAAAAATAAATGTCATTTTCTTTAGGAACATACTAGAGAACAAAAATAAAATGATCAACCATATTTATCTCTTGACTGTATATTCCATTTTTGTTTTTCTTTTCCTGGACTAGTAGCTAAAAAGGTCTACGTGAGGCTGCTAGATTATTGATTTTTCACATCGCATCAATGGGTCCCAGTACACAGACATAGACACACATTCACATGTACATGCACATACACTCACAGATTCTTAGGTATTTTATTTTATTTTATTTTATTTTATTTTCAGTCTTCCCAGTGGTCTGGTACTCATTTCTGTATGAAATGTACTCTCTAAATCACTCTGGACCTCTGCCTTGGGCAGTTTTATGCATCCTAAATTAAGACAGCAGGGCCGTGGCCATCCCCTAAGAACAATGTTCTTATTTTAGGATGCAGACGCCAAGCAACAGGAGTCCTGAAGCAGCATCTGACTCGCGCTTGTCAAGCTTTACAAGCTGTTATTTTCCTTGCCCCTTCACTGTCCTGGGGACTGCCTGATTGTCCTCCTGAAGCTTTCACCATTGATTCCTGTTTCCTTACTGGGATGCTCTTCCTGGGAGATACAGGGCCTTGTACAGATTGTCCTAATGAGGGTAATGTACAGAGCTCTTACAAAGATGTGTGATGACCAGGGATGAAGCATCAGGGATGCCCAAGTGATTGTTTAATCTTCCTTTTCTATTAATCTGCATGCTGCACACCCCATTCCCTTGAGAGGTTTCCTGTGACACGTTGTTGGTGTTTGCGACTGTCCGATTTGTATTTAGAGAATACCAGTTTCAGAGGTGAGGGGAAGACTCTACCCTTTCGTTACCTTTTCCCTGAGACATCAAGACAGGAGGAAAATGGTGTTTTATGTGCATGATGTTTCTCAGAAAAGTGACGCTCGTGGACAGGGGACCTATTCACAATATTCCATTCGGGATAGCCCACATTACACCACAAATTCCACATCAGTTAAAATCACTGTATTGTTTTCTTCCTGAATTTTGTGAAAATAACACTGCATTAGAGAAAAAGAGAGAGATTGAGGGCGATACTAAGAGTGAGAAAAGGATGGACAGTTTCTTAGATGGATAAGAAAAATCCCTTTAACACAAGACATAGTACTGAAAATATGCTGCAGCAGTTGAGATGTAGATTCAAGTCCTGTTTTATTTATTTTAAAGCATTACAGATTCACTCAAAGACAAGCCATCAGTCAGCAATGATGGAGAACATGAAAACGTATAAGAATAAATTGGGCTTTAATTTTTTTTGACTAACTATAGACATTTATCATAACTAATGCTCTTATAATAGCAAGTACTCTTTCTCTCCCTCCTTCTATTTGGTAATCTCATCTATTTTGTTATGTGTCTTCAACCTAATTAGAAAGCAACAGTCCTGGCTGTGATAAAATGGCAATATTTCTTTTGACCGATATTGGTGAAACCCACTGCAATTAAAGTTATAGCAAAAGTTTATGCAAAAACAGTGCAATATTTTTGCTAAATAGTGTGTGAAGTCCTCCTACTTGTGATACCTAATTACTGGTGTCATGCTTGTAACGGCGACATCTGTGCACACTCAACACTCTAATGGGCAGCTCCTACAGGACTAATGCATTTTAATTGATGGTGTTTAGCGTGGCTTTTGGTTTTGCGCTCATATGAGAAGCTATGCCCTTCTGCTCCCTTGTCCCCAGATGAGCTGGCTCTCTGCTGGGGAACTCACAGTACAGATGGTCAACAAAAGGTGAAGACTGCCAGGACTCTAGCTATCAGTCCCTTTCAGCCAAGATAAAATCTGAATTACTAATCAGCTTCTCTCTGCCCCCACACTCACTCTTACTCTTAGCCAAGCTGTTTACATTTGGACTTAATGTTAATCTCTGTCAAATGGCTTTATCAAGTCCCGTTTGATTTGTAACACACCTTCCCAACTAGCAAATCAGAACAGAACCAATCCAGTCCCTTAGCACTGGCAGTTCATTTCAAATACAAATTGTTCTTTCCTTGAGGAGAGAGCTAACGCCTGGTTAAATTTCATCTCTGGTATCATCTGAAATGGGAAGAAAAAGTACTCAAACACAATAGAACTAAATGGCAGATCACGTGTGCTTCACATGAATCTCGATAGTGCATCCTCTATAGAATTGTTATCAATGTTGTTATGTTTAGCTCTTCACAAATATCACATTTGGACTCAGAGTTTTCTGAGCAATATATCCATAGTTCTACTTTGATAAGAAGTCAGTTACATTGGAAAGAATAAATGAAATGATATACACCTTTCACTGCACTGACCTCACGGTGCTTATATCATTCGTCTTTGTTACTAAAGAAACCATTTTAAAAATCATCTGCAACCGTTCAACACATAGGTTGCAGTTGTAAAGAAAGACTACAAAAGAGTGTGTAACTCTCAGGTTGACTATGCTCAAATCTTATAATGCTGGAGGCATGAATGATGTAAGAGGGTTAATCTCAGTCTGAAAGTGGGCAGGAAAATTGCACCCCCCCCCCCCCCGCTGGCCAATTAACCGGAGTCTGTTGTTTCCTTGGTTTTAAAGACAGCCAGCAGTGGGTCTGCCTGTGTGGTCAATCAGAGGAAAGTGTCACAAAGTTCTAATGAGATGCTGTTAATTTTGAGTGATAATCATTGCACTCCTCTTTCTGCATTTGGGGGGAAAGGGGACATTAAATTGCACTCCCTTAAATCATGATCTTAGTACTAGTTTCTAGGCAACCATAACAACAGAATGAAAAAAAATGGAGCCTTTGGAAGATTTTTTTTTTTTCCTGAATGAAATACATGTTTTTGCCTGTCAATTGTGTGTTTTTTTATTGCGTATTTTGTAATGAGATATTTATAAATCTGAGCTTTAAATTAAGAAAATCACTCAGGGTAAATGCTATGTGCTGCTTTAACTTTATGCTCTAAGAAAGATACCCTCTTTTAAAGCAACTTAACAAGATTAATATGGTAAACACTGGATATATTAAAAAGTAGATATTCTAACAGATATCTAAGACTGTCCTTCCCTGTTAGTAGAGATTAAAAAAAATAAAATGACAAAAGAGGTGTTGCACACATAAGCAAAGAAATAAAACTAAAGCAATTGGAGAGATACTTCAATATAAAACACTTTGTAAAGTTGAAAGATGTTGCAGAGATGCACACATATATGCCTGATATGAGCACCTGTCTTTGGCTACAACAAAATACCAAGAACTGGTGGCTTAAACAACAGACATTTATTTCTCACAGTTCTGGAGGCTGGAAGTCCTAGATCTGAGTGCTGGCTGATTTGACTTTTGGTGAGGTCACTCTTGGCTTGCAGAAGGCCATCTTTTCACTGTGTTCTCACAGTGTGGAGTGGAAGAGCTACCTCTGGTCTCTTCTTATAAAGTCACTGAATCCCTCATGAGGATCCCATATTCATGAATTTATCTAAACCTGATTACCTCCAAGACCCTACCTCCAAACACCACCACGTTGGGGGGTTAGGGACTCAACATATGAATTTGGGAGGATACAAACATTTACTCCATAAAGTCTCTAATACCTCTATGATTATTGTTATTTTGCATTTTAATTTAAAATTAACTGGTTTAGTCATTAGAACAACATTTTGACATAGGAATTATTACCTCATATTACAGGGCAGGGAAATTTAAGCTCAGCTCAATAATTAACTTGCCCAATTTTCTACTACTGTTAAGGGCAAGCATTTTTAAGGTTTATACTTCAGGTCTTCTGATTTCTGAACCAGATATTAGTAATGCAAGTATTAAAATATTAAATCAAAATTTAAACCTTAAAATATTAAAATCAAAGGCAAGCTGTACTATTCTAACTCTATTGATAATAGTCACAAAATAAAGGTTTTTTTTTTCAAAATAAGCCAAATAAGTTAATAAGTTAATAAGCCAAATGAGCTAAATAGTCACAAAATAAGCTACTCTACCTCATAAGAAAGGATATTTAATGCCAGACACAATGCACCTCTTTAGATCAACACTAGAGTTATAGATATCAGTAAGCACTCTTTGGCAGAGTTCACAAAGGGGAAAATGGGCACAGAGAGACATATTTAGTTTACAGATAGTATTCTGAAATTTATGGTAGTGCATATTATAGAAACAAAAGGAATGTCAAATGGGCCAGACTGGAGAAAATGAAACTTGGTCAAGCAAAGCTTTTTGGTGAAATGCCAAAATTCAGCCTTGATTTCAGGATCTTATGTAATCACAAAACAATGGTGTTAAAAAGTATTCATAAACCATGTGAAACACATTGCACATCAAACTCTGAATGTAATTGTATTCCAACAATATTGACATGAAGGATTTTTTTCTCAGATCTTTTGTAGAATAGAGGAGTAATCTGAACCAAGCATGGCAATATCTCTCCATTTCCTTATCCACATAAGAGAAATAAATATATTTACAATGAGAAGAGGAGTGAGAACTTGTGAATATTTCAGAAAATGAATGAATTTCCCATCATTTCTCAATATATCCTTTTATCTTTTTTCTTTCTTTGTTTAAGTAAACTTTATGCCCAATGTGGGGCTTGAACTCTTGACTTGATCATCAAGAGTCACAAGCTCTACTGAGTGAGCAAATTAGGTACCCCTTGAACATATCCTTAAATTGAACTCTTAAATTTCTGAATAGTTGTTTTCTATTTCTGCTTCTTCAAATATTTTCTATTTCCTTCATGCAAAATATACTTCTGATTTAATTATAATCCTAATAATTATATGACATTTTTTTCCTTACACTCATCAAGTGGCTGTGATCTGACCATCAATTCCAATTTCATAATATTTAAGTAAATCTATAGAAAATTTAATGAATATATGTTTTGATTATTACTATTGCATACTATTACTCATATTGGTTTTGATTAAATAAGAATCCCTTTATAAACAATTTACCAGTTGTCAATACATGTTTTTCACAAACATATATGAGAGTTAAGGACAGTTAATGTTTTCATATGATAACACCTATGGTTATAGAGGGAAACATACCAAGTTAAAAACCAGTAATTATATTAGCAATGAAAGAGTTGTTAGACATGATATATTGCAAAGAGTCCCTAGAAAAGTCAAAGTTTGGCTCAAAATTCCTGATACCAAAATCTTGCACAGAACAATTCAATAAGAGCAGAAAGATCTCTGTCTAAAAATAAATTATTATTTTAATTTTGTAATCTGACAATGGTTAGAGAGTAAAATAATAAATAATCACTCTATTTGCTTATTAACCAAGGCATTTTTTAAATTGGCCAATTTAGTGAAAATACGTTTTCAGTATAAAAAATAACAATAATTAAATTATTAGTAAGTGCACATTAGAAGAAGTATTTATCAGCAGCAAACAAACAGAATATGATTTATAGTAGTTCTATTTTTAATGTTTTGAGCAACTTTCATATTGTTTTTATAGTAGGTATACCAATTTACATTTCTACCAACAGTGTACAAGATTCCCTTTTCTCCACAATATTGCCAACACATGTTGACATTTTTTTTTTAAATAATAGCCATCAAGACAGGTGTGAAGCACTATCTCACTGTAATTTTGATTAGCATTTCCTGATAACTAGTGGCATTTTTACATGCATGTTTGCCATTTGTATCTCTTCTTTGGAGAAACTCTTATCCCATTTTTTCCAGCCTTATTGAGATATAACTGACATATAACGTAAGATTAAAGTGTACAATGTGATTATTTGACACACATATTGTGAAATGGTTACCACAATAATTCTGGTAAACATATCCATCACTTCACATCATTAATTTTTGGATGTGGTAATAAGAACATTTAAGATCTGTTCTCTTAGAAATTTTCCAACTATAAAAGATAGTATTATTAACTACAGTCACAATACTATACATTAAATCCCCAACAATTATTCACCTTATTACTGGATATTTATCTATTTCTATTTCTGTGAATATAGCATTTTTGGATTCCACATATAAAGTCAAATCGTACAGCTATTTTAGAGTATAGTAAGTCTCTGATTTATTTCACTTATCAAAATGCCCTCAAGTCCACGCATCTTGTCACAAGTTGCAGCATTACCTTATTTTTTATGGCTGAATAATATTCCATTGCATATTTTATGTATATTATATTGTTTCTATATCTTGGCTATTGTGAATAATGCTGCAGTGAACATTGTAGTTATCTCTTGGAATAGTGATTTCATTTCTTCATCTATATACCCAGAAGTGTGAATGCTGAATTGATCATAAGGTTCTACTTTTGATTTATTGAAGAAACTTCATATTGTTTCATTAATGGCTATGCCAGTTTACATTGCCATCAACAATGTACAAAGGTATCATTTTTTTCTTTTTTTAAATCTATTTATTTTGAGAGAAAAAGAGAGAGTGCATTGAGTGGGGGAGGGTCAGAGAGAGAGGGAGAAAGAGAATCCCAAGCAGGCTCTGTGCTCAGGAACTGTGAGATCATGACCTGAGCCAAAACCAAGAATCAGATGCTTAACCTACTGACCCACCCAGGCACCCCACAAAAGTATCATTTTATTGAAATTCTTGCTAGCACTTGTTATTTCTTGTCTTTTTGATAACAGCTGTCCTAACAGGCCCAATAACTTTAAAGATATCTATTCATGTCCCTTGTCTATTTTAAAATTAGATTATTTGCTTTTTTTTCACTAGTGAGTTGTACGAATTACTTACATATTTTGAGTAATAACTCCTTACCAGAATATGGTTTGCAAATATCTTCTCCCATTTTTTTGGTTGCCTTTTCATTGTCTTAGGTTTTGTTATTTGTATTTGTTTGTTTTGCTGAATAAAAACATTTTTAATTTAATGAAATCCATCCCACTTGTCAATTTTTGCTAATTTTATTCCTTGTGCTTTTGGTATTATAACCAAAAAATCTTGTCCAAGACCAATGTCAAGGAGTTTTTCTCCTATGTTTTTGTGTTGGATTTTTATGGTTTCAGGTCTTACAATTTCCCTTTAATCCATTTCAAGTTAATTTTTGAGCATGGAATAAAATGGGGATCCAATTTTATTTTTTTGCAGGTAATTATCCAGTTTTCCCAATAAACATTTATTGAAGAGACTGTCCTTTCCCCATAGAGTATTCTTCATCAGTTGACAGTTTATTTGTGGGTTTATTTCTGGGCTCTCTATTGTATTCTATTTTTTATGGCTGTTTTTATGCCAAGAGTGTGCTGGTTTAATTACTTTAGTTTTTAAATATATTCTGAAATTAGAAAGTATAATACCTTCAGTTTTATTCTTCTTTCTCAAGACTGTTTTGGGTATCTGACATCCTTTGTGGTTCCATGCAATTTTATAATGGTTTTTGATCCAGCAATCCTACTTCTGGATATTTCGCAAAAGAATGAAATCAGCGTCTCACAGATATATTAGCCCTCCCCTGTCCATTTCAGCACTACTCTCAATAGCCAAATGTAGAAACACCCCAAGTATTCATGCATGGATGAATAGATAAAATGTAGTATAGCATGCAGTGAGCTACTATTCAACCTTTAAAAAGGAGGAAAAGCTACAATGTGCAACAATATGGATGAAACTTGATGACATTACTCTAAGAGATATAAGCCAGTCATAGAGGAATAAATATTGCATGATTCCATTTAAATGAGGCATCTAAAATAGCCAAAGTCATAGAAACAGAGAGGAGAAAGTGGTTGCTAGTGGTTAAGAGGAAGGGAAAAAGG
This sequence comes from Lynx canadensis, assembly GCF_007474595.2. Classification (NCBI taxonomy): domain Eukaryota; kingdom Metazoa; phylum Chordata; class Mammalia; order Carnivora; family Felidae; genus Lynx; species Lynx canadensis. Next base: position 34,595,861 of record NC_044303.2, read on the forward strand.
AGAATTGTTAATCAATAACTATAAATTTAGTTATGCAAGATGAATAAGTTCTTGAGATTTGCTGTACAACATTGTGCCTAACAATACTCTGTTATACTTAAAAATCTGTTAAAAGAGTAGATTTCATATTAGGTATTCTTACTTCAGTAAACTGAAAATAAAAAGTCTTGAAACAAATTTTAGCTTAGTGGTGGGGTTGAAATACCATAGTCTTACCAAACAACTCTATATGATGCTGAAAAAAATGTATTTTAAATAGTATGAAAAAAGAGAAGCAAAAAGAAAGTGGCAGGTTAGGTGTATATTTTGTCTTCTGAGAAAGAAAGCAAATAAGTTTATGGTAGCATTTGAAAGGCTACCTTGTTACTATATATGTAACCTCTATCACAGAATCTGCTAGAAAGTAGGGTTTGTTTTTTCCTCACATTAGCTAATATACTGCAAAATTTCTCAGTAAGGATTTAAATCATTGTTAGTAGTTTGTAATTGTAACAAACTGCCATTACTAAGGTTACTTATAAAAATATAAACTCATCATTATTGTTCACCCAATAATTAATTATTGTATATTCTTTCTGTCAGTTGAATAAGGTTAAAATATAAGAAGGTTAAAACTGGTTTTACATTTTTTATGTAATATATATATATATATATATATATATATATACATACATATATATATATGGTAAGGTCGAATAAAAACAAATATAATAATCCCCAGTAAACCCATCATCTATATTTAAACTTTGTTAAAATTTTGTCATATTTGAAGAACTCAAATAAATAAAATCATAAATAAAAGAGGAGAAATACCAACCAACAACAGAGAAATGCAAAGGATTATAAGAGGATATTATGAAAAATTATATGCTAACAACTTGGACTACCTCAAAGGAAGGGATACAAATTGGACGACTTCTAAATTCTTAGAAATATAACCTCCAAAACTTGATCAGGAAAAGATAGAAAATTTGAACAGACCAATTACTAGCAATGAAACTGAATCAGTAATCAAAAAGTTGTAACAAACCAAAGTCCAGGGCAGATGTTCTGCCAAACATTAAAGAAGCATTAGTATCTATTCTTCTCAAAATATTAAAAAAACAAAACAAAACAAAACAAAACAAAACAAAACAGAAATTGAATGAAAACTTCCAAACTCATCCTACAAGGCCAACATTACCCTGATTCCAAAACCAGACAAAGACTCCACTAAAAAAGAGAACTACAGGCCAATATCCCTGATGAACATGGATGCAAAAATTCTCAACAGGGGCACCTGGGTGGCTCAGGTGGTTAAGCGTCTGACTTCAGCTCAGGTCATGATCTCATGGTTCATGGATTTGAGCCCCACATCAGGCTCTGTGCTGACAGCTTGGAGCCTGGAGCCTGCTTTGGATTCTGTGTCTCCCTCTCTCTCTCTGCCCCGACCCCACTCATGCTCTGTCTCTCTCTCAAAAATAAATAAATGTGATTTTTTAAAAAAAATTCTCAACAAAATACTAGGAAAGTGTATCCAACAGTACATTAAAAGAATCACTCACTACAGTCCAGTGGGATTTATTCCTGGGTTTCAAGGTGGTTCAGTATTAGCAAATCAATCAATGTGATACACCACATTAATAAAGAAGAGATAAGAAACATATGATCCTGTCAATAGATGCAGAAAAAGCATTTGACAAACTACAACATCCATGCATGATAAAAATTCTCAACAAAGTAGTGACAGAGGGAACATACTTCAACGTCATAAAGACCATATACAAAATATAATCCTCAATGGGGAAAAACTAAGAGCTTTTCCTCTATGGTCAGGAAAAAGACAGGGATGTCCACTCTCATTACTATCATTTAACATATTTTTGGAAGTCCTAGCCTCAGCAATCAGAAAACAAAAAGAAATAAAAGGCATCCAAATCAGCAATGAAGAAGTCAAACTTTCACTATGTGCAGATGACATCATACTCCATTTGGAAAACCCAAAAGACTCCACCAAAAAAATTGCTAGAACTGATACACAAGTTCAGTAGTAACAAGATATAAAATTATAATACGTTGTACAGAAATCTGTTGCATTTCTATATACTAATTATGAAGCAGCAGAAAGATCAAGGAATCAGTTCCATTTACAATTTTGCCAAAAACTAAAAGATACCTAGGAATAAACTTAACCAGAGAGGTAAAAGATTTGTACTCTGAAAACTATAAAACACTTATGAAAGAAACTGAAGATGACCCAAGGAAAAGGAAAAACATTCCATGTTCATGGATTGGAAGAACAAATACTTTTAAAATGTCTATACGACCTAAAGCAATCTACACATTTAATGCAACCCCTAACAAAATACAAGTAGCACTTTTCACAGAGCTAGAACAAACAATCCTAAAGTTTGTATGGAACCACAAAAGACTCTGAATTTTCAAAGCAATCTTGACAAAGAAAAGCAAAGCTGGAGACATCACAATTCTGGACTTCAAGTTATATTATGAATCTGTAGTGATCAAGACAGTATGGTACAGGCACAAAAACTGACACACAGATCAATGGAACAGAATAGAAAACCCAGAAATGGACTCACAGCTATATGATCATCTAATCTTCAAAAAAGGCGTAAAGAATATCTAATGGAAAAAAAGACAGTCTTTTCAACAAATGGTGTTGGGAAAACTGGACAACAATATGCAAAAGAATGAAACTGGACCATGTTCTTACACCATAAATAAAAATAAATTCAAGATAAATGAAAGACCTAAGTGAGAGACAGGAAATCATCAAAACCCTAGAGAGGAACACAGGCAATAACCTTGACATTGGCTGTAGCAACATCTTACTAGATATGTCTCCTGAGGCAAGGGAAACAAAAGCAAAAATAAACTATTGGGGCTTCATCAAGAAAAAAGCTTCTGCACAGTGAAGGGCACAATCAACAAAACTAAAAGAAAACCTTTGAAAATTGGAGAAGATATTTGCAAATGACATATCTGATAAAGAGTTAGTATGCAAAATATATAAAGTACTTATCAAACTCAACACCTCTCTCCCTCACCAAAAAAATAAAAATTAAAAAAAAAATACTGCAGTGAAGAAATGGGCAGAAGACATGAATAGACATTTTTTTTTTCTAAATAAGACATACAGATGGCTAACAGACATATGAACATCACTCATTATCAGGAAAAAATACAAATCAAAACTATAATGAGATATCACTTTACACCTGTCAGAATTGCTAAAGTTAATAATATAGGAATCAATAGATGTTGGGGAGGATGCGGAGAAAGGGAACACTCTTAAACTTTTTGGAATGAAAACTGATGCAGCCCCTCTGGAAAACAGTGTGGAAGTTCCTCAAAAAGTTAAAAATAGAACTATCCTATGACCCAGCAACTGTAATACTAGGTATATACCCACAGGATACAAAAATACAGATTTGAAGGGATACATGCACCCTGATGTTTATGGTAGCATTACCAACAATAGACAAACTATGGAAGCTGCCCAAGGGTCCATCAATAGATGAATGAATAAAGAAGAGGTAATATATGCGCGCGCGCGCACACACACACACACACACACACACTGGAATATTACTCATCTATAAAAAAGAATGAAATCTCTCCATTTGCAATGATGTGGATAGAGCTAGAGAGTATTATGCTAAGCAAAATAAGTCAGTCAGAAAAAGACAAATATCATACAATTTCATTCATATGTGTAATTAAGAAATAAAACAGATGAACATGGCGTGTGGTGTGGGGGGAGAGGCAAAACACAAAACAGACTCTTACTTATAGAGAACAAACTGAGGGTTGCTGGAGAGGAGGTAGGTGGGGGGGGGTTAAATGTGTGATGGGTATTAAAAAGGGCACTTGTGATGAGCACTGGGTATGCAAGTGATGAAACACTACATTCTACACTGGAAACCAATATTGCACTGTATGGTAACTAACTGGAATTTAAATAAAAACTTGAAAAAGAAAAGAAAAGCACTAAAAAGAACAACAAAAAATTAGGCTTCCAATCTTCTGAAGACTTTAAGAAAAAGTAAAACTACTTCTATCTTTGTCAGTGAAAAATGAGAGGAAAATCATGGAAGATTTCATAAAGAAGATCACATCAGAGCTAAATCTTGAGAAAATGGATTGTGGTCGGTGGAAATGGCAAAAATAACAGTAAGACAACATTTGTGCCAGATGCAATAGGATAAGTAAAGATGAGGAAATATTTGTCAATTTAATGATGGTGAATGGTCCAGTTTACTTAGTTTTAGAATATCTCTGTCGATGCTGAAAAATACAAAGCTAGAAAAGTAGTTAAATATGCGAACAGAGAGAATGAAATGATTGTCTCTGGAATTTCAACTTCATTTGACAAATTTTGAAGAGGAAATGGAGTTTGTTTTTTTCTTAAGTGTCAGCATGATGGGCCAAACAATTGGGAGGTGGCAAAAATAAAGAAAAAAAAAATACAGGAAACAGAGGAGATAGGTTATGGAGCAAGTGCTACTAAAATATGGAAATCAAGAGGATCACTAGCTTTGGGGCTTGGTGAGCTTCAAAGGGTATAAAGGCATTTGTTTTACTGAATAAGTAATAGGAACAGGAAGGAAAGTTCAACAATGTTTTGAGCTAGAAACAAAGGAAGCTGAAATCTCTTTTGTGTCATTAATCCTAGTGTCTAAGAATTTTCATAACCTTATAGGAAAAATTTCCCACCAACATTTCCCACAAGAAATTTTTTTTCTTTCTCCTTTAGAGTGACATCTTGGCAGTTTTTTTTTATATTTGGAAGAGTAGAAAATGAATCAACAACTGACTTTTAAAATGAATTTTTCATTAATACAAATATACATTATAGTATATAAGCAAACTTTTAAAAGAAATTGCATTATATTTTAATTAAGCAGAATATATTTAAATATGGTAAATCATTTATTAGTATATTTTGCTTATTTTGAAAATGAAGATTTTCAATAAAGAGTCCAACAGTCTTATACATATACTGAAATCACATTTTAACTTATTCATATAGAAATTCTCACTATTCAGAAAATTATTGGGGGAATGATTGCATTTATGAAGTTTTAATTTCGTGAGCAACAGATTAACATGTATATCTAAGAAAGACTGTTAATGTCTCTAAAATTATGGTTGTTTAATTCTAGAGAAATAAAATTAGGAAGCAAAAGAAATTCCTACTGGACCAGACTGAAAAGGGAAGATATATCTATCCTGATTTGGGTTTGGATATGACATTTAAATCTTGATTTCTTCCAATCTAGTAATCTATTGTCCTCTTTGATTAGTTGTGCATAAAATGTTGTCATAGAACAAAATTAAACATATCCCTACCATATCATCCAGCAATTATGTCCCTTGGTATTTAACTAAAGGAGTTAAAAACACATGTCTACACAGAAACCTGTAAATAGATATTTACAGCAGCTCTATTAATAATTGCCAAAACTAGGAAGAAACCAAAATGTCCTTCAGTAAGTGAATGGATAAATAATCTGTGGTACATCCAGACCATGGAATATCATTCAGCTCCAAAAAGAAATGAGCTATCAAGCCATGAAAAGACATGGAGGAAACTTAGATACATATTAACTAAGTGAAAGAAGGCAATATGAAAAGACTATGTACTATATAATCCTAACTACATAGCATTTGGGAAAAGGCAAAATTATGGGGACCATAAAAAGCCAGTACCTGCGAGGGGTCGGAGGCTGTGGATGAACAGGTGGAGCACAGAGAATTTTAGGGCAGTACAATATCCTGTATAGTACTATAATGATGGGCACATGCTCTCATACATCTATCCAAACCCATAGAATGTATAACAACAGTGAACCCTAATGTAAACTATGAACTTTGAGTGAATATAATGTGTCAAACAAATTTTAACAAATGTATCACTCTGGTGGTGGATATTGATAATGGGGAGGTGATTGCACATACAGGGAATGGGGTATATGAGAAATCTTTGTATCTTCCTCTCAATTTTTCTGTGAACTGAAAACTGCTCTAAAAATAGTCTTAAAATGCTATCTTAGACTTCTAGTTATACTCACTTCCAATAGTACTCTGTGTACTATTCTTCTGATAATCAAAACTATAACTTTCTGTTTTTGTTTTTATATCTCAAGCTACAAACTAAGAGAATATACCCATTTGACAAGTCCTTAATCAATTCCATTTTCTCAGAATGCCTTCACATCTTTCATTAATCTGCATATTCTCTTATAATTAAGCATTTACTTTATGTGTCCTGTTATTTTCTTTCTGTGCTCAACATTATGCTCTACTCCAAACTGTATTTACAGTTTTTCTTAAGGTTTCTGAATTCCTCCTTGTGTCTGGTTGCCTCTCACATACTGAAGCCTTTTCAGATGTCAATTTAAATTACATAGATTAGGAAAAAGGTGATCATTCTCCTCTTTCAGATTTTAAATTTCCTGAAGATGATGACCCAATGTAAAATCTGTTCGCTTTTGTATGCTTAACCTTTCACCATCTATATTCAAGTTACCATGTATTAGGACTATTAAAATAATATCTTAACTAGTCTCCATATTTTATTTCCTGACTGACCCACATCTGTCCTTATAGGACATCATTCTTTATCAATAGCAGAAGCTGATTGGCTGGTTGGCTTATTTATTTGTTCATTCATTCATTCATTCAAAATGTCTTCTTAATTTCCCTTCAGCATCTTTTCTTTTTCTTTTCTTTTTTTCCTTGCAAACAAATAAAGTTTATTTGAACTTTAAATTTTTCAGTGTTTTTTCATTAAGCATATGGTCAAACTTCAAATACTTTCCTAGATCTACAAGTCTGTATTTATTCTGATTTGCTACATCTATAGATTTACCTTGTGCCAATCTCTCCCTTATTCGCTATACCCCAAACCCACTGGATTTTTTTTTTTATGTTTCTCACACAGGCCAAACTCTTCCATGCTCAGAATTTTGTAGCAGCTCTTTTCTTCATCTTTCCCTATGTATTCATATGACTGGCTTCAATCTTCAGAGCTCAAATTACATATCATCTTCTAGGCATGGGTATACGTGGCCACCCTGAACAATCATGACACATTATTCTCTATCAAAGCACTTTTTAAATTTAGTCTCTTTCAGATCTTTTTGATTGCTTGTTTCTCTTTCTCTAGATCTTTGTGATATGTATTTATTGATAATGTAATTTGATTAAAAGTTTAATATTTACCCTTTTGTTTGAAATTCTTTTAGGATGGATGTTTATCTGTATCAAAAAGCCTATGATAATGCACTTAAAATAGTAGGGATACTTAACTTATGTTAAGTATGTTAAGTAAATGAATAAACAAAAATGAATCAACAGGTGAATGGCTTATAATGTCTCATCATCAAGTACTTCTTATGCAACTTTCCTTTAAACTTTAATTTTTTTAAACTTTTCATCTCTAGACATAAGAAAGGTGAATAAATTGGCTTTGTTTCATTTGATTTTATATGCATACAAGAAGTAAGAATTTGTTATGTATTTATTTGTAGCATCCTTCCCCCACACACTACCGTAATATATCAGGACATCTCATTTTAATAAAATTCCTACAAATACACAGCTATGATTGAAATCTTAAGTCTCTATTAAATATATCACAATGCAAAACAAATTCCATTTGCTATCAATATTCCATACATGTTATGTTTAAATACGTATTCAAAGTCAGTTTTAAACTAGAGAAACATGTAATACATATTTGCTTTAATTTCATTTATGTTTTAAGCTATCCCTCCTAAAATATTCCAACCAAGACATAGAATAGTGCCATTTTACCAGGTATAGTATTTGTTTCAAAGATTATTCATTTGTTATAAAATTACACAATTTTAGTTGTTAAAATAACCTATATAAGCAGCATAATTTTATATGATACCTGAGTTTAAGTACCAATATAATTGTTTCTAATTCCTATGTATTTAGATAATTTTATTCAATTTTTAGAATGTTCTTTATTTTTTGTCACACAGACATAATAATAGTTACAAGAGATGTAAAAATAATTTATGTGAAAGAAGTTTTTTTAATGTCCCTATCATACAAATGTTAGCTTAAAATAGTACACTATAGTCTATATAATAATAGATGACATGAAAAAGGAACACTAGTATCATTAAGCACTTGTCCCAAGAATTTGTTCCACATCTCAGTACTTTCTCTCTGGTTGCAAGGATCCATAGAAATTATACATGAGTCCCTCATTTTTTTATGTTTGTAACAAATGGAAAACATCAAATTAGAATTCAGTCTTTTTTCTCCCCAGGACTCTTAGTATCCAGTTTCCATTTCAACGACTAGTGCATTTGTTTAAACCACCAGGGTGCCTACCTCTAAGAGAAGGTGGAGGCGTATACACACTAACTTTTATGTCATCTTGTCATGCTGTGGTATCTCAAGGTGCTTTGCAATAACATTAAACTTAAAAAAGTTATCACTCCTGCTGAGTTAATTAGTTAAAATCAGATAAGTGGCAATGACAACAAACACATCTTCCATTCAGGCTTCAACCTGGAGTCAATATCAATAGACATGGAGGAGCTCCTTAAAGCAGGTGCCTTGTAGTTCAAAAGGAGACCACCTGCAGAGACATATTTCAGCAGGGAAGATGTAAGGAGACTGGCTTTAGCTGACTTCAGCTTCTGAGCAGTGAAAAGAATCCCTATCCCAAGAAGGCAAGTCTTTATTTTTGATGAGCACTGTGAGTTAAAGTTACCTTAGTGGTATAACATGAAATTTGACAAGTGCCACTGGAAAAAAAGGCTTACATCCAGTGATGTAAATTTTGAATAGTTGGCAGCAACTATGTTTTAAATCAGTCATAGTCAATTAAATAAATGAGTTAGGCTATCCATGAAGGAAATGTCAGATGTTTTACACCTTGTAGAAAAATGGCCATGATACCCTCTGAAACCATACCAAGAAAAGATGATGCTCTTTCATTCTTGCTACAAGAAGATATAATCAACAGATTGAGATCAATAAAGCATGAATCTAAATTGCTTAACCATAGTAATGTTAATAATATTGAACACTCTAGAAGGCTATAGGGCAAACTCAAGGAAGAAAACCTCAGAAAGAGCATTTAACATTTGTACAATACCACTAAAATTCTGCAAATTCCTGTGTGACATCAAGATGGTGACATAGATCATTCCCATCTCATTCTTCCTCTCAAAACCAAACAGCAATTATACATAGACAAGATGTCATTGTGAAAATACTGGAACACAGAGATGAAGCAGAAGCACTCCCTGGACCAGAGACCAAGGACAACCACATAAAAAGGGTAAGCAGAGTGATTATACATTGACCACAATAACCCTCCCCCAGGTCGACACAGTACCGCACAAAGAGGGACCACTGAGCCTATGGTCTCTCCAGTGTGCAGAGAACACAAAGTAGATATCCAGCTCCCCCAGCATTATGGATTACCTCCTAGGAGGCCCAATTAGGTCTTTCCTCACAGAGATTACAGGGGGAATCTTTGGGGCTTGACCACTGAAAATCATATTGTGATGTACATGGGGGGTAACCAATGCTTGGATCTTGGCATACAAAATTCTTACATGCTGGAGCACCCAAGCAGAAATCCAAACAAGTTTTGCTCTGCCCATTTGCAGAGCCAAGAGAGTGGTCCTATCTTGCAAGGGAACTCGATGCACAGTTCTGCCAGATTCAGGACCCCAAACAAGAGTCTTACTGGCCTTGGAACCTGTTCTGCCACTCAGGCTGGGTAGTGGGACTAATTTATAGCGATGGCCTACTGCTGAGTGTGGTCCCCATACCTACCCAACAAGGGAATCTGAGCAGAGTACTAAGGAAGCTGTGTAGCTCAGCAACACTCAGCAGAATGCCCAGCCAGTGGCTGTGCACCTTTGCAGAGCCAAGCCAACAAGGAGTTTGGTGCACATTTCTACCTAATTTTGGACTGCAAAAAAATGCCAGCCTAGAAGTCTATTCTGCCATCCTACAAAGGCAAGGTAGATAATACACAGTCCTGTTTGCTACTAAATGTAGTCCCCAACCCTGCCCAAAATGGAAACCTGAGCAGAGAACTTGAGAAGTTAAATAACCCAGCAATACTGAAGTACAGAGCTGGGACAGTGACTCTGCCCATCTTTAATTAGGCTGACAGCCCCATCTAGTCAGGGATTTTGATGTGCAGTTCTAACCTATTTCCCCAAACAGTGAGTCTTGTTGGCCTTGAGGTCTGTTCTTTACCTCCACCAAGACAGGGTAGCTAATTTGTAGGCCTGCCCACTCTTGAATCAGATCTTCAGTCCTGACTGAAAACCTAACCAGAGCACCTAGAAGACTGTATAGCCCACCTGTGGCACCTATACAGTGGCATTTGACTTGAAATTGGAGCAAGAGACTGCCATCTGCAGAGCAAACCTGGTGGCCCCAGATGAGCAGGAAATCCAGTGCACAGTTCTGCCTAACTTAGGTTTCCAAACAATGAGATGTTCTAGCTTTGGAACCTGTTCTGATGCCCCTCAAAGGCAGGGAAGCTAATTTATAGCCCTGTTTAATGTTGAGCATAGTAAGTAGTCTTACTCAACTAGGATGCCTGACCAAGAAATCCAGACAACCATGGAGCCTATCCTACAGCCACACTGGAAGGAAGCCACGAGTAGTCCTATCCAATTATTCCCATCTAGTAGCATTCTCCCATGACCTCAGAGGTTCAGGCAGTGGTCTCACGCAAAAAAAATGGATCCCCAAAGCAGGCCCTACCTGTCCAGACTCTATGAGCTGACCCTTCCAGAACACTAAGCTAATCTGACTAGCAAAAGACTTGTCTCTGCCAAAGCAAACAGGTAAAATCTGGAAGAGGAGACCACATATTTAAATACTAATATACTAATATAAAGAATCAAGGATCAGTCCCCTGGGTGTCTCACTCAGTCAGTTGAGCATCCGACTTTGGCTCAAGTATAATCTCATAGTTCATGAGTACGAGCCCCACATCAGGCTCACTGCTCTCAACCTGTCAGCACAAAGCCTGCTTCAGATCCTCTGTCCTCCTCTGTCTACCATCACCGGCTCATGCTTTTCCCCCAAAATAACTATTTGAAAAAAAATAGGATCAAGGGTGACACACACATACACATATACACACACAAAGTAAACATGACACCACCAAAGGAAACTAATAAAGCATAAGTGACCTAAAGAAATGAGGATCTATGAACTGTCTGCTAAAGAATTCAGAATACTCCTCTTAATTAGTTTAGTAAACTACAAGAATATATAAATAGGTAACTAAGTAAAATTAGAAAACAATGCATGAAAAAATGTGAAGTTAAAGAAGTAAAAACCATCAAAAAGAAAAAAACAAACAACAGAAATCCTAGATCTGAAGAATACAATGATTGAAAGAAAATAATTCAATGGAGAACTTCAATAGCAAATCAGCCAAGGAGAAGTAAAACTCAGTGAAATAGAGATAGGACATTTGAAATCAACAAAAACAGAGGAGCCAAAAAGGAAAAAGAAAAGTGTGAAGAAAATCTACAGAACTTACGGGATACCATCAGGAGAAAATATATTTTCAGTATAGGAATCCCAGAAGATCAAAAGAAATGTAAAATAAAGTTAATTTAAAAAAAAAAATTAAGGGAAATTATATTTCAGACAATAAAAGTTGAAAACTTCCCAATAAAATATGAAGTTGAAATAAAAGTTGAAAACTTCCCAATTCTTTGTGATAAACTGACATCCAGAATCATGAGCCCAAAAGATCCCAAACAGGTTGACCACACAAAGGTATATGCTGAGACACATTATAATTAAACTCAAAAGTCAAAGACAAAGAGAAAATTTTGGAAGCAGCAAAAAAAGTGATATGTACAAACAAGTGAACTGTAGGTGAATTTCTCAAAATCAATTTTTCAGGTCAGGAGAGAATAGAATGATGTATTTTACACATTGAAGACAAAAATTGTCAATCAAGAATACTATACCTGGAAAAGTGGTCCTTTGGAGATGATGGAGAAATAAATATACTGCTGAACAAACAAAGCTGAAGAATATATCATCACTAGATAAGCACTGGACCTACCTTATAAGAAATGCTAAAGGGAGGGGCACCTGAGTGGCTCAGTTGCTTAAGTGTCTGACTTGATTTTGGCTAAGATCATGATCTCATGGTTTGTTAGATCCAGCCAGATCAGCTCTGTGATGAAATCAAGGGAGCCTGCTTGGGATTCTCCTCTCTCCCTCTCTCTGCCTCCACCCCTTCAAATAAATAAACTTGAAGAGAAGGAAGAAAGAAAGAAAGAAAGAAAGAAAGAAAGAAAGAAAGAAAGAAGGCTAAGGGAATTCTCAAGTGGAAATAAAAGAATGTTAATTAACATCATGAAAACAGATAACTGTAGGGTGTAAAACTCACTGGTAATTGTAAATCTATAGTCAAAGTCAGGTTTTCTCATATTGTAAAAGAATGGTGCATAATTCACTTCAACTATAGTTTAAAAGTTAAAAAGCCGGGGCGCCTGGGTGGCGCAGTCGGTTAAGCGTCCAACTTCAGCCAGGTCACGATCTCGCGGATCCGGGAGTTCGAGCCCCGCGTCAGGCTCTGGGCTGATGGCTCAGAGCCTGGAGCCTGTTTCCGATTCTGTGTCTCCCTCTCTCTCTGCCCCTCCCCCCGTTCATGCTCTGTCTCTCTCTGTCCCAAAAATAAATAGACGTGAAAAAAAATAAATAAAAGTTAAAAAGCCAATTAAAAGTAACCATGATTATAATAATTTATTTCGGATACACAAATGTAAAAAAATATGTAAGTTGTAGTATTAATAACCTAAATGTGAGGGGGAGGAGGGGAAAAGTAAAAGTGTAATTTACAAATGTTATTAAAGTTAAGATGTTGCTCACTTAAAGTATGGTATTAAAAATATATCTTATATAAGCCTCATGAAACCACAGGAAAAAACCCTTAGTAGATATAGAAAAGATTATAATAAATAAGACAAAACATACCACTACAAAAAATCAAGTCACAAAAAAAGACAGACAAATAAGCAAGAAGCAATAGATCTGCAGTACAGAAAACAGTGAACAATGTCAGACAAACTTGGCACTAATAATTCCTTACCTACATTTTACAATACTACTTTAAGTATAAATGGATCAAATTCTCCACTAAATGACATATAAAATAACTGAATGTATAAAAATTGTGATCCACAAGATCACAGTAAACAGCTAAAAGTGAAAGGATAGAAAAAATATATATATTGTCAAGCAAATGGTAACTAAAAGGAAGGAGTATATCAGAAACAAATATACTTTAGCTAAAAAATGGTCAAAAAGAGACAAGGTTATTATAAAATGATAAAGTAGTCAAAACTTTCGAGAATAAATAACAATTGTAAACATTTAATGCACCCAATATCAGATCACCTAAAATATGCAGAACAGACACCAACAAAACTAAATGGAGAAATAAGCAATAATACAAGAATTGTTAGGGACTTTACTATCCCATTCTCAGCAATGGATAGAACACCTAGATCACAGAGAATCAATAAGGAAACCATGGATTTGAACAACACCAGAGACCAAGCAGACCTAAGAGATATATAGAGAAAATTCATCTAACTATAGCAGAATACACATTATTCTCAAGGGCAAATGGAACATTGCCTAAAATATGTCATATGTTAGATTACAAAACAAGGCTCAGTAAATTTAAGAAGACTGAAATCATGCCAAGTGTTTATTCTGACTACAATGGTAAAAAAACTAGAAATCAACAATAGGAGAAAAACTGGAAATTTTACAAATATACAGAAATGAAATAATGCACTCTTGAAAAACCAATGGATAAAAGAAAAACTTGAAAGATAAATAAGGTACCCTGAGGCAAAGAAAACGGAAGCACAAGTAATCAAAACATGGATGAGAAAAAGGGGTTCTAAGAGAAAATTGTATAACTATAGACATATGCATCAAGAAAATAAAAAGGTTTCAAAATTAAAAAAAAAACAAACTAACTTTACATCTCAAGGAAACAAATAAAGAATAAATTAAACCCAAAGTAAAGGAAAGAAAAATAAAGATTAGAGTGGAAATACATGAAATAGAGAGTAGGGAAACAATAAAAACAATTTTCAAGGAAAATAACAAAATCTTTGCCAGACTAAGAAAAAAAGTGAGAGGACCAAAATTAATAAAATTATAAATGAAAGAAGAGATATTAAAACTGATAACACCCAATACAAAGTATTATAAGAGATTACTATGAACAATTATATGGCAACAAACTGGATGCTCTAGAAGAACTGAATAAATTACTAGTAACATATAACCTACCAAGACTAAGTCAGGAGGAATAAAAAGTCTACATAGGCCAATAACACGTACTGAGATTGAATCAGTAATCAAACCTTCCCAACAACAACAACAAAATCTAAGACCAGATGTCTTCACTGGTGAATTTTACTAAATGTTTAAAGTACAATTACTGTTAATTCTTCTCAAACTCTTCAAAAATATTAAAGAGGAGGTAACATAAACTCATTTTACAAGGCCAGCATCACCCTTATTTAAATGCAGATAAAGACACTACAGAAATAAAATTACAAGTCAATATGTCTGATGAATATAGATGCAAAAATTCTCAACAAAAGAGTAACCAACTCAATTTACCTGCATGTTAAAATGATCATACACAATGAGCAAGTGGAATTTGTTCCTTCGATGCAAGGATGGTTTAACATATTCAATAAATCAATGGACTATATGGGATGAAAAAATTAAAAATCATATGAACGTCTCAAAAGATGAAGAAAAGACATTTGGCAAAATTCAACATTCATGATAACAATTCTCAACAAACTGGGTATACAAGGAATGTACCTCAACATAATAAAGGCCTTATATGAAAAGCCCACAGTTAACATCATACTCCATGGTCAAAAATATTGAGTTTTTCTCGTATTCTCAGAATTCAACACAGTGCTGGAAATCACAGCCAGATTAGTCAGGCAAGAATAAAAAAGAAAAATTAGAAAGCATCAGAATTGGAAAGGAAGAAGTACAATGGTCTCTATTTGTAGATGATACAATTTATATATAGGAAATCCTAAAGACTCCACCAAAAAAAAAAAAATTAAAACTGAAGCAATAAATTCAGTAAATTTGTAGGATAAAATAATACAAAAGAATTAGTAGCGTTTCTATACACTAACAACAAATTACCTGAAAAAGAAACAATCCCAGTCATAATAGAATCAAACACAGTAAAACACATAGCAATAAATTTAACCAAGGAGGCAAAAGTACTCTACACTTTAAACTGTCACACATTAATACAAGAGACTGAAGAAAATAAATGGAAAGATATTCCTTGCTCATGTACTGGAAGAATTAATATGGTTAAAATGTCCATAGAACTCAAAGCTGTATATAGATTCTGTGCAATCCTTATCAAGTTTCTAATGAATTAAAGAAGCAGAAAAACTAATCCTAAAATTCGTATGAAACCACAAAACACCCTGAATAGCCAAAATTTAATATTGAGAAAGAACAGCATAGCTGGAGGAACCCCACTTCCTGATTTCAAACTATATTACAAAGTGATAGTAATCAAAACAATATGGTACTGGTATTAAAACAGATATATAGACCAATAGAATAGAATTGAGAGCACAGAAATAAACTCATGCATAAACAGTCAAATGATATTTTAAAAGAGAGCAAAGTACATTCAATGGAGAAAAGATAATCTCTTTAATATATGGTGCTGTGAAAATTAGACATTCATATACAAAAGAATGAAATTAGACCTCTATTTTAGTCCATTCACAAAAGTTAACTTGAATTTAATTAAAATGTTAAATGTAAGAACTAAATCTATAAAACTTCTAAAATAAAATTTAGTGGAAAAGCTCCTTGACATGGATTTTGGCAATGGATTTTTTAAAATATGTGACAGCTAAAACACAAGCAAGATAATAAAAAAAAAAAATAAGTGGGATTACATCAAACTAAAAAACCTCTGCACAGAAAAAAAACAGTGAACAAAATGAAAATGCAACTTACATAAGATATTTTCAAACTATATACTGATGAAGTGTTAATATACAAAATATATAAGTAACTCATACAACTCAATACTGAAATAAATAAATAAACCAACTAAAAAAATGGACAAAGGCAGGGGGCGCCTGGGTGGCGCAGTCGGTTAAGCGTCCGACTTCAGCCAGGTCACGATCTCGCGGTCCGGGAGTTCGAGCCCCGCGTCGGGCTCTGGGCTGATGGCTCAGAGCCTGGAGCCTGTTTCCGACTCTGTGTCTCCCTCTCTCTCTGCCCCTCCCCCGTTCATGCTCTGTCTCTCTCTGTCCCAAAAATAAATAAATGTTGAAAAAAAAAATTAAAAAAAAAACCGATAAAAAAAAAATGGACAAAGGACCCAAAGGGACATTTTGCAAGAGGATATTCAAATGGCCAACACGTATTAGTGTACATTAGTGATTGTTCAACATCACTAATCATTAGGGAAATGAAAATCAAAACCACAATGAAATATTATCTCACATCTGTTAGAACGAGCATCATCAAAAAGGCAAAAGATGACAAATGCTGGTGAGAGTGTGGAGAAAAGGGAACTCTTGTGCACTATTAGTGGGAATGTAAATTGGTACTGTCACTCTGGAAAACAGTATGGAAGTTCCTTAAAAAATTAAAAATAGAATTACCATATGATTCATAAATTTCACTTCTGGGAATATAGCCAAAGGAAATGAAGTCCAACTTGAAAAGATATCTGCACCCCATGTTCATAGTAGAATTTTTTACAATTGCTAAGACATGCAAATAACCTAAGTGTCCAACACCTGATGAAGAACAGAGGAAATGTGGAGTGTATATATACAATAGTATAATATAAGCCATAAAAAAATAAGGAAATCCTGCCATTTGTGACAATATGGATAGACCTTCAGGGCATTATGCTAAGTGAAATAAGTCAGAGAGAGAAAGAAAAGTACTGTGTGATTTTGCTTATATATGGACTGACAAAACCAAACTCAGAAACAGATTAGTTCTATGGTTGCCAAAGGCAGAGATGGGAGTGGGGGATTTGGGTGAAGGTGATCAAAACACATAAACCTCCAGTTATATGAGAAATAGTTTCTGGGATGCAATGTACAACAAGATGACTATAGCCAGCAATACCGTTTGGTATATTTGAAAGAGAGTAGAACCTAAAATATTTCATCACAAGGAAAAAATCTTGTAACTATGTGAGGTGCTTTGTGTTAACTGAACTTCCTGTGATGATTATTTCCCAATATATACATATATCAAATCATTATGTTCCACATCTTAAACTTATGCAAGGTCAATATACATCTCAGTAAAACTGGGGGAAATTTTTCACAAATTATTACTCTCATGTAGGTCCTGGGCAATTACGTTTTTGATATTATTTTCTTTTAAATTCCTCTCAGGTGGGTCACCTGGGTGGCTCAGTGGGTTGAGTGTCCGACTCTTGACATACACTCAGGTCATGATCCCAGGGTCATGGGATCAAGCCCTGAGGCGGGCTCTGTGCTAGGCATGGAACCTGCTTAAGATTCTCCCTCTGCCCCTTTCCCCCACTCACATGTGCGCGCTCTCGCTCTCTCTCTCTCTCTCTCTCTCTCCCAATAAATAAATAAATAATAAATAAATAAATAAATAAATAAATAAATAAATAAATGGATAAATAAATGAATAAATGAATAAATGAATAAATTCCTCTGTGGTAAGTTGTATTATTGTTCAAATAATATACTTCCTTCCCTTTGCAGAAGTTATATTACCCATTCACATCAGACCTTGACAATTTCTTGCCAATAATTGTGAGCTAAAGTGATGGGACCACTTTCAACCAGTTTTAAGAATTATCACATGGTTTCATCATGCTCTTGTTTCCCTTTTCCTTGAGATTTATGATGATCCAGATAGGGGATGTGCCTTTAGCTTGGGTTCAAAAATAAAGATAATGTCGAACAGAAAGGCAGCTAGTCTAGGAGAGACATGATCATAAGTCATGAGATGTAGGATTTGGATGCTACTGTAGCATAACTTAGCTAAAAGTGACACAAATCTTTCACACTAAAGCAAAGAAACAAACAAGCCAGCAAAACAAGTAGGCAAATAGTTGAGAGCAGAAATATACATTATTAAAAAAAAGGCATTGCAAATGTTTGTAGAAAACTACATTTAAAAAAAAATACATTTTAAAGCACAATGGATTTGTTAGGCAGTTAGGGATGAACAAGGAGGGATAAAGTAGATGCTGGCCACTCCTTCAGAGCCACCTCTAAGGGCTAACAGAACAGGAAAAGCCTCGCCACTGAACTGGCTCAATAGCCACAAGGGGACTTCTAAGAGCTCAGCATGCAAACAAAAGGGGCAACTTGCTCTTAAGTACCTTTCAGGTCACAACAAAAGCTCATGAGATACTCATAAATATACAATACAGAAATAAATACAATGAAAAAGAATGCGTCATGGGTAGGTGCACGTGCAAAAGCCAAAATGTTACATAACCACCAGTTGTCAGTCAAAATATCTAACAAAGCCAAATTTACACATGCAGAACGTAGGCTTAAAAGGATGCAGCTTGAGGTGTCCATGCCATTGCCACTCCTGTTTTGGCAGTGGCCCGCTTTCAATGTTAAAAGTGTACTATACTTATAAACGCTATCTCCCCACTTTGGTCTCGGGTCTCCAATTCTTTGGTGCATCTGGGACAAGAACCCAGCGACCTGGTAACAGATTCAAATTATTCCATTGATTAATGCTATTTCCTGGATTACAAATCCCACTAAATGCCAGAGTTTAAACTGAAATATCTTATATATTAAAACATATTTTCTTTGAGAAAGGGTATACTTTTAAGGATGAGCGTTGTGGAGGTGAAAACTTCAAAGAACTTCAGAAAACAATTCACTACAACTAAAGTAAAAGGCAGAAAATAGTAACTCCATATTTGCCATTTAGGTCCCTAATTGGCTTATAAGAGTGTTCAGTATTCTACAAAGGTAAATTTAATTTTCAATCTTCCAGATTTTGTATTTCTTAGCTGCTTCAGGAAGAAAGACAGAGCCAGGAAAGGGCACTGCACCCATATTACAAACTCTTCTTTAACTCTCCTATATCCTTATAGCTCCATGGAACACTATTTCTTGAAGTCATTGTATTCCAAATTGAGTACCAACATTAACTTTTAATGGTAGAAATTTAAGAGAAATGGTATTATGTACTATTGTGCTATTCCATAGAATAAAGAAATTATTAAGTAAAGCTATAAAGGGAAACATGAAAGATATTTTTTGTAGAACTACGTAATGAAAATGACATAATGAAAAGAGTTCTTGCTGTGTGAAAACATATGTATAATGGTGATCATGGAAGGACCCACCACCAAGTTATCCATTCACTTTGACATTGGGAGGGTATAATTTGATAAAATCCAGTTAGAATACAGTATAAAACATATAAGTTGCTAGCTAAGGCATCACTGATTAATTGTGCAACTGACAAAAATAGTTTTAAATCATTTTAAAGACAGAAGCTCTTTGAAAAGAAATATACTAAAAATTGGATATTAATACAAGTGAGTGAAATTTGTTTAAAGTTCTTATATGCACATACCTTTCAAAGGAAATATATTAGTCAAAAAGGTGTAAAATATCCAAGCACATATTTATTATTCTACTCTGTGTCTGTGCATCTATAGACTGGTTGATGAGGTTGTTGACAATTTTGGACATAAGAAACACTTTAGGTTAAATGGATAAAATAAGCATCATCAACCATTTCCGAAGTATTGCCTTTTTCCCTTTGAGTCTGCAAGTAGAATGGTTGTGGTTAATGCACAGATGTACAATTAATATCAAAATTGTTCTATATATCAAGCTAAAAATTATCAAGCATGAATAATATTAAATTTGTGACCCACAATTTAAAATAATGAAACTGGTTACCCACAAAGTAGTCAATAAACTTCTCCAAAATTTAAGATGATTTTCCCCTACTAAAAGTAATTTCCATTATCCAATCCGATGCAATTCAATTTCTCCAAATTTGGACTACTAGAATGGTTAACTTTAATTTTATTATGTCTACCTCATGTCTTTTTAAGTTTTTTTTTTTATTTGAGAGACAGAGAAAATGTGCACCAGTGGGGGGAGCAGCAGATGGAGAGAGAGAAAGAATCTCAACCAGGCTCCTTGCTCAGCGCAGAGCCTGATTTGGGACCATGACCATGGGATCATGGCTTCACCTGAAATCAAGAGTCAGATGTTCAACTGGCTGAGCCACCCAGGAGCCTCCTCCACCTCATGTATTTTTGAACACTTTAGATGGAGATAAACATTACCTCGTATAAAAGCAAACACTAGAAAAATAGTGTTTTATACAAAAAAACTATGTGTAAATTCCTGATGCTTTGGAATTTTTCTGAAGTGGTGCTGAAAGGAAGATACATGAAAATCAGAATTGACAAAACTGACAGAATTTAATTTGGAAGAATTTATTGAAGTAAGAAAATAATTAAGAGGCTAAAATCATAAAGCCTGAGGCAAATTTGAAAACATGGACAAAAAAAGGTGGAGTGGGACTCTTACATCCTCATAATAGAATGTAAACAATTGACACATGAGAAGAAAATGTTGCCGTGCTGTCCTCTATTTAATCCACTATGAAAAGGAACTATAGGTACATTACAAATTGATTTCATTTTTGATATAATCTTCTATAACGCATTCACTGACAACTAGTATTTGCTGGATTCTCAGCTCTCCAGTCGTTTTCCATCATTGGTTAAGACAACCAAATATCACTTATTAAAACAATGGTCAATCAATAAAATGTTTTCTGCTGCTACATCTACAGTACCTGGTGCATATTAGGTATTCAAATATTTAGAGAAACAATGGTTATTTAATTATGTTAATATTTGGTTTGTCTGCCTAATCCATTTGCTCATAGATTAGCAGAACTATAAATTTATCCACATATAATGTTGGTTCCATTTCCCAGAAATATAATTCCCATAAAAGGAGAAGTTTCCCTTTATATAAATGATTACATATAATAATATAACATAAGACAGGAAAAGTTATTAGAAAAAAATCATGCCATTTCAATCACAGGAAATAGTTTTTGCTATATACAACAAATTATGTAACATCTGAGTTTTTAAGAACCAACATATTTTAATTAAGGTTATATTTTTGGATGTCAGATAAAAAGTGATAGAACATATTACTCAGCTTCTCAAAATCCCATATTAATATTACAGATAAACTATGAAAGACATCAAAATGCATGTATAAAAAAAAATTAAGCCAGAAGTGGGAAAAGTCCAAGTAGGAACCAAAATAGAAATAAATGACCAGGGGATGCTTCCTTTATTTAAACACCTCTTAGCACATTTTTTTTTAAGTATGAATATATTTAATCCATTTTGTCAAAGCAACTTTATTTAGCTGGCTGTTTACCTTTCTGCAAAGGCTCATTACCCATAAAACAAAGAATGAAGTTGATTAAGTGCTCTAAGTGTGATGTTCAAATTGTAATTTTCATATACGTAAATGGATGCTTCTGCAGTATTTTGTTTGATAATTTACAGAGTTAGCACCGTCCAAACCACTAATCAGTTTCTTTTTATGATGACAGCTGCAGAAGATTCTTTTGGAATGCTAATTTTCATTAGTGCTTTCCCTTCCTGCAGACTAGATGCTTGGCTCAGGACTGATTTCATCATTGCAAACTGAAGTTTGAGAGCAAAGGCACTTGGGCTATTCATTACTTTTCTGAGAGTGCACAGAGATAGAAAGAATTGCAAATAAAAAATCTAATGTCTGGATTTCAAATATGTGGAATGAATTTAAATAATACATATGCTATTGAAGGTGAATAATTTTCACAAAAGAAACCTCTGTTTAGGTTGTTGCTGACTAAATTTGCTGAAGTTGGCATATAAGAAAAAAAAGGTGCTTACATATAGCAAATGATATTGTATATCAACTTAAGAAAAATAAAAATACTAATTTTACTTGTTTATTCATTAAATGGTGACATTTTAATTTATTAACATTACAGGTAGTTTTCTACAAAGTGCTTTTCATGTATTTTTGTGGATTACTGTGAATCATTTTTGGTTTTTCAATTAAATCATTTGATTAAAAACTGTAGTAAAAGTTGCTCACACTCCAGAAGTGCTTCTCATGTGCCAGTGACATCATCTCTAGGAGGGCAACACAAGTACCCCACTTAGAGATGAGGAGAGGAGGCAGTGTAGGAAGAATCTGAACTCACCTCCCTCCATGGACACAATCAATCTACAGCCAGAGATGAAAAAATTTCCTCTGAAAACTACCTAAACAAGTTCTTCTCCATCAAAGCATCAAAGGGCCACATTGAGATAAGTATGAGATGCAGAGAAGCAGTCTTGCCAAAAATCCCATCCACAGTTCAGGGACTGGGAATGATCTCACAAACATGGAACTTGTCCCTGAGGAAGCAGAGGTTTGTACCTCTGGATCAGCCACCCCAACCGTTGAGATCTTCTCTGGATAAAGGAGCCCTCAAAACATCTGGTTTTAAAAATCAACCAGGCTTACCTCCAGGATAGCCAAAAGTCTGTAGGGAACTGAGGGCCTAATGTACAATCAGCTTGAAACTAGGCTCTAAGTAGACTACTGACAGGCAGATATATATATATATATATATATATATATATATACACACACATATATATACAATATGTATTATATATATTGTATATATATGTGTGTATATGTATATATGTGTATATATATTGTATACATATGTACATATGTATATATATAATTTGTTAAATTTAATATGTATATACGCATATATATGTATATATGTATATAATATGTATATAGTATACATATGTATATATATAACTTGTTATATATAATAGTATTATATATACTATAAATATATAAATACATATACCATATACTATAATATATTTATATATAAATATATAGTATATATAATATATAGTATTTTATATAATATATAGTATTACATATACAATACAATAATATATTATAAAGTTATTATATATATATGTGTGTGTACAGTGAAGGAAACCATCAACAAAATAAAAGGCAACCTACTGAATGGGATAAAACAGTTCAAACCAAATATCTAATATGGGGTTGATATTCAAAATATATTTTAAAAACACTCAATCAACAATATCAAAAAATAAGCAATCAGATTTAAAAATGGGCAGTGGATCTGAATAGACATTTTTCCAAAGAATCCATACAGGCCAACAGCCATATGAAAAGATGTTCAATATCACTAATCATCAAGAATATGCAAATCAAAACCACAATGAGCTATCACCTTGCACCTATCAGAATGGCTATTATCAAAAAGACAAAACATCACAAATGCTGGCAAAAATGTGGGAAAATGAGAAACTCTTGCACTGTTCTTAGGCATGTAAATTTGTGCAGCCACTGAGGAAAACAGTATGGAGGTTCTCCAAAAATTAAAAATGGGAGTACCATACAATCCAGTAATTCCACCTCTAGGTTTTAGCCTGAAGAAAATGAAAACACTTATCTGAATACATGTACATAATAATGATTATTGCGACATTATTTACAAACCAAGATATGGAAAAAACCTAAGTATCCACTGATAGATGATTGGCTAAAGAACATGTGGTATATACTTACAATGGAATATTACTCAGCCATAAAAGGAATGAAATCTTGCCATTTGAGGCAACACAGATGGACCTTGAGAGTATTCTGCTAAGTGAAGTAAGTGAGACAGAAAAAGACAAGTGCTGTATGATTTCACTTGTAACTGGAATCTAAGAAAACAAGTGAACAAACAAAACAAAACTCCATAGATAAAGAGAAGATTGGTGGTTGCCAGAGGGGAGGGTTTGAGGAGTAGGTGAAATGGCTGAAGGAGATCACAAGGTACACACTTCAACTTATAAAATAAAAAGCTACACACTTCAACCTATAAAATACATAATTCATAGGGATGCAGGGTACAGAACGGGGACTAGAGTCAATAGTACCATATCACTAATTCAGAAGTTGCTAAGAAAGTAGATCTTAAAGTTTCTCATGAGAAGAAAAAAATGTTATAAATTTGTATGGTGAATATACTTAATGTGGTGATCATTTTCCAATGTATATAAATGTTGAATCACTACACTGCACACTTGAAACTAAAGTAATGCTGTATATCAATTATACTTCAAAAAAAATGAAAACAAGGTTGGGAACACTAAAGTATAGAATTTTTTTTTATTTTTTATTTTTTATTATTTTTTTTAATATATATGAAATTTATTGACAAATTGGTTTCCATACAACACCCAGTGCTCATCCCAAAATGAACAAATCAGGAGACTATAGATGCTAAAGTATAGAATTTTGAAGGAACATGCCTAGCATTACTTGACAAAGCCAGATTTAAAGCCAAATAATCTGGATCCAGAGTCTGGAATCATCATCAGGTATTAATATTAAATTCACAGAAAGAAAGCATATTCATTCTAAACAGAGACAATAGGTAGCTTAATGCCTTGTCCTACCATGTATGAAGAATAAAGCTTAAATCTAGATTCTTAATATCCTGCTAACCCATGTTTTATAGAATTGCTTCCATTTCTAACAGTAACTCCCACTTCGCCTGAATAGCAATATTAGTTTCTGTTAATTTGGAATTTTCATGCTTGGATGAGAGTATTAATATTTTATGCCAAAAAATTTTATGCCAGTGTAAATGCTAAGTCTCCAATCAAAAGTTCTAAATATATTAATCCTCTGCCTCTGTGCATAGGTATGAGAAGATAAGATGAATTATGCTGTCTGAAATTTTTTTGTCCAAATGAGATATATTTTTATTTTAAAAAAACTATTGGTATAAAGAAGACTTTGATGTTTTCTTTCCTCTTTGAAGGTTGAGTAAAATATGTTTTCATAGCATTAAAATAATAGTTAAACTTAGATTTTCAATTTTGATCTTTCCAAAGATAAAATATTAATATATAAAAGATAAATAGAATTTTCAATATTGTTAAGTATAGATTTCATTTCCGATTTTTGCCCTAGGTCTAATACTACAATTTTTAACATCTCCAGAAAATGTTAACCTATAATCATGAGTCGTTTTCAGAAAAAACAAAACAAAACAAAACAAAAAAACACCATAAATCAAAACTGTTGCTTGGCAAGTCATTATTTGCTTTTTTATCATCCTTTTATTTTCAGCTTCTCTTTGAACAATTAGTAAATTCTAACACTTCTAACACTTCTAACAATTAGTAAATACTTCCACATCTTCACCATCCATTCTCTAACTGTCTGCATTATGATTACCTCTTTTGTCAGTCTACTAAAATGGCTCTGAGGAATACTGTTCACCACCCTTGATGGTTATGTCACTATATATCATCTTCTATGAGTGAGTATTCATAAGTCCCCTCTTGGCTGAAACACGAATTCTTTTAAAAACCTATACTTGTGGGGTGCCTGGGTGGCTCAGTCTGTTGAGAATCCAAATCTTGGTTTCGGTTCAGGTCATGATCTTATGATTTGTGAGTTCAACCTCCGCATGGGGCTCTGAGCTGAAAGTGCAGAGCCTGCTTGGGATTTTCTCTCTCTCTCTCTGCCCCTCCTCTGATTGCTCTCTCTCTCTCTCTCTCTCTCAAAATAAATTAATGAACTTAAAAAAAACTATACTTTTACTAATAATGCAATATGGAAAAAATTGTACTTCCTGTCTTATGATGATGGATATGAGGATATCTTTAAATATGCATCCCAGGAAAAGAGTGTATTATGAAAGACACTACCCATAAAAATGAGAAAGATATATAGAAATGTAGTGTTTCTAGTACTGAAGAAGCTATAATTTAAAAAAAAAAGATGTTCGAAAATTTGCATCTTCTTTGTTTTGTGTGTGTGGTGTGTGTGTGTGTTGTGTGTGTGTATTACTGATTTTTCAAAAGTCTTTAAGTAAACTTCATGAAATTGGGTACTATTGTTCTTATTATTGTTTCTATTCATGTGGAAAATACATCCCACCACACAAGTAAATATGGTAACTTAATTTATGAAAATGTGAGAAGATAAAGTTTAATGGAATTAGTATTGTGATAGCATTCTACACCCATTGAAAGTATAAATGTTTTCTTATAAACCTATTAGAATATTTTAACTATGATTTTTAACATATGTTATCCTTAAGAATTGTTTTCTGATAGGTTTCAGAATGTGTTGTGGTGATTTGTGTAGACATTTTTGTGGTCACAATGATTGGGGGAGACATTGGCACTTAGGAGAGAATGGTCTCGGTGAGGCAGTCCTACACAATAAAGAATTTTCCTACATCCCCCAAAATATTCTAATGTCACACATATTTATTTAGGTTAAAACCCGATTTACAATTATCTGAAGATGGATTCTCACCATTTTACATATAAACAAAAATATTTGTCTTCTAAATTGGATATGCACTGAATTTTCCAGGAATACAAGAACTTAAATTCAGAAAGGTTTACATTATTTGGTTTTAAATTTTTCCAAGAGTTGTTCATGATTTCAAAAAATCATATCCCCAGTGGCAATGCTACTTGTGGTATTTAGGTCATTATTAATTTACTTGTATCAATCTGTATTTGTAGCTGTCAGAAACATAATGCATAAACTGGCTCTTTAATTATATCTTGGGGGCGTCTGGGTAGCTCAGTTGCTTAAGCGTTGGATTACCGCTCAAGTCATGATCTTGTGGTTCATGAGTTTGAGCCCTGTGCTGGGCTCTGTGCAGCTCAGAGCCTGGAGTTTGCTTCAGATTCTTTGTCTCCCTCTCTCTCTGTCCCTCTCCTGTTCTCACTCTGTCTCTCTCTCCCAAAAATAATAAATGTTAAAATTTTTTTAATGTTATAGTGATAAAATATCACTTGTGTGTTTGCATATTGAAATATGTACCATTTCAATATAATTTTTTAATGTTTATTTTTTTTTGAGAGAGAGTGAGAACGGGCAGGAGAGCAGAGAGAGAGAGGGAAAGAGAGAATCCCAAGCAGGCTCTGCATTATGAATGCAGATCCAGATGTGGGTCTCAAACTCATGAACCGTGAGGCATGACCTGAGCTGAAATCAAGATCGGATGCTTAAGTGACTGCTGAGCTACCCAGGTGCCCCCAAATATGTACTTTTAATGTACATTTATTTCCTTTCATTTTTCCTTCACACATTTAGGGTATTGCACTGATTTTATTAAATTACATGTATAGGTAGATTTTATTATCCACTATTTTTATTGTAGGGATTTTTTTTAGCTCACTTTACATTTGTTATTAAAAAGATTGTTGGATCTCAGGGTGCCTGGGTGGCTCAGTCTGTTGAGCATCCAACTTCAGCTCAGGTCACGATCTCACGGTTTGTGGGTCCAGCCCACCTCAGGCTCTGTGCTTGCAATTTCTCTCTCTTCTCTCTCTCTCTCTCTCTCTCTCTCTCTCCCAAAAATAAACATCAAAAAAAATTAAAACAAAAAAAAGATTGTTAGATTTGATAAGGTTGACAATCAAAGACATAGAGGAACATTGTGAAATAGGAAATATCAAATTTCTTATTCACAATTTTTTAAATGGCAAGCTTACAAAGTAAGGTAATTTGAGACATGTTTGATATTGTGTTTCATTGTCATAAGAAAAAGAACAGTATGGCAGAGTGTCTTATTTTTTTTTGCCTTAATTCTATATTTAGCTGTAATATACTGTCATGATCTTGTTATAGAGATAGGACTTTAAAAAGACCATGGAGTGGCATAGGTTAGAAAGAATCAAAGGATTACACACAGAATTGGAACAGAGGCTATTCCTACTGATCACAGGATTCAGAAAAAACAAAACAAAACAAACAAAAACAAGGCCCAGATGCAAAACTGATATAAAGGAGTTATTAAAAGCTTTAAAGAAAATAAAGAAATCAGTAAAGACAAAGGAATTTCTCAAAGAAGGAGAAAATAATGGAGTACATTGGGATTATATTTTAAAAATAGAAAAAAATAATGAAGAGAAAACACAATTTATGATATATTCCTCAGAATTCATACATTATATAAAGCACTATTTATTTTCTCTGTAGAAGATACTTGGGGCCTCTCTAAATTAGCTGCAGTAACACAGGGGACAAGATACATACATCCTCTAATGATATTAAAACCAGAGTGCAGCAATTCTGCAAGAAATCTAGTCATCTCATTTATTACGATGATTTATTATTCACTGAGCACCAACCCAACGATTCTCATAACAGAGAAGGAAACTTTTTTTTTCTATTTCAGATATTTTAAAATATAAATAAAATAAGTGGAAGAAAAGAACTGTCTTGAGTCTGCTACTATGCCACTAACCTCTTTTATCTAGAAATTTATAACAGAAAAATGTACACTTAAGCCTCTAAAGAATAAATGATTAAAACCAAGAAGCATGTAAAATAACATAACAAAGGAAATAAAAAGAATTTAGAGGGAAAAAAAACACGTATATTCCAAGTTTCCAATCCAATTTGAACAGTTGTTCTCTAGAGTACATGACCACAAATATCAAATGTTGAGCTTTTTTGTCCATTTTTTTACATATATTACCTTCTGCTCTATGTGAACACACATTCGTATCTTATCCTTAAATTCTTCAAGATTCAAATTAATCTTTTCTCTTACTAAGCACCTTTTATTTTTATAATCTTTGCATATTTAGCCATTAGTTATCCATGTTATATTACATACACATGCAAACACAAGTGCTCAAAAACTAGGTAAAAATTCATTGAATTTAAGATCAATAACATCTGAAAATTATTAGGCACTTATCTTCAATATAACACGATTATTCAATTAGTACATGGACAATTTCTAATTATTAAAAAAAATAGTACCTCTGCTTTATAATAGCAGACTAACAGTTTAATGAGAGCTTGCTAAATGACAGGTATAGTGAAAAATGCTTTCCAGACTTTTTTTTTTCATTGAATCCTTGCAGCAATGCTGAGTGATATTTATTTTCACCACTTAATGGAAAAGAAAACTGAGATGCAAAGATTTAAGTTTTTCATAGTTACAGGAAGAAAAGGTATTAAGTAGGATTCAAAATCATAGCTTAAGCCATGTTCTTAATTTTTATTCCCTACTTCCTTCTAAGAAATTGTTCTTAAAATTTACTTTTCAGTGAATTTTTTTAAAATACAGAAAAGCACAAAATATTATTGTAACAAAAACCCACATTATCACATTCAAGAATTAACCACTATTAACTATTTACATTGGCTTTCAGTTTTATTCTAAGGAAATTATATATTAGCAAATAAGTTAATGATCTCCTTAATTATTATCATGTCTTCATCTCTTCTCAGAGGTAATCACTTTATATTACTTCACAGCAATTTAATTATACATATCTCTATATACATATATATATTTATTTAGTTCTTTCTCTGTGTGACACTGAGTCCAGTGTTCATTCTTCTTATGGCTAGTCTTTATTTTCTTATCATTGGAGAGAATATCTTTTACAGAAACTAATGATTTCTCCGTAGGAATGCAATCAAAAGCAAGAACTTGTCTTACCAGGTAATATACTTAAATCATCTTTCAGAATAACGGTGGTTTCAGAAGAGACATTGGGAAGAGACAAATTAACCACCTGGACAATGTAAATTAGGTGTACTTCAGGGATACTCTCCATTCAAAATTGTCAATATATTGTTAATCTCTTCTTAGAAATGTATGAATATATAGACATCAAAGTCCTACTAACTTCCATTTTATAATCCACCATAGTAAACAAAGGCAAATGCTCAAATCGAACTTACATAATATTGTTTATCCCGATAATTTCCTCAAAGATGGCAAAGATGAAACTATAAGTAAAATCTGGTAAGGTCTAATATATTGCTTCTCCATTATCTAAGAGAGGCTTAACCAGAACATTCACCTTTAGAAAGGAGAATGAAAGACCATAGGGACTGTATCATTTGACAGCAAATGGCATGGCAATTAAAAGTGAATTGTTTCTGTTCAATATTTTTTTCCATTTAATAACAGCATTCTTTCTCCATTTTCAGTGTTTAGCTGTGTTTAGCTAAATGGGAACTACATGAGCCAACTTTCCATAGTCGAGACTCTTTGTCTTCTTGTTTCTAGATGGCTAAAGAAATGTCTTCTCACAACAATCTGTAAATGATGGTACTACCATTCCTCCTTACAGAACTTCTTAAATGATGGTTCCATTACACCTTGGCAATATTGATGTTTTAAAGGAGGGCTGAGTGATGCTCAGGACTAAGATATTTGATCTTCTATAAGGATTGGGCTATCTCCTGGGAGATTTTAACATAGTTATTCCTACAAATGGGAAAGCCTGTGTACTCAGAGAAATGCAAAATATAGGTCTTGGAAAAGGCTTTGGGGACATGGTACTTATTGATATAAAAAGACATAAAACACAAAGCATAAGGCTATAATTTCAATTTGAAGAGGCCCCAAAAGTAATTCTACATGCACAAAGTAATTATAACACATGTGCAATGATATAATCCTATAGACCATACTGTGGTAGAAACACATTTTTAAATCTATGTATTGAAATTGTATAACAACTTTAGGCTTAATTTTTCTTGTAATACAAATGGAGCTAATACAACTTGTCATCTACCTCATAAGGAATATTATGAGGATTCATGAGATCATTAAACGAAGAGTCTCCAAGTGCTTAATTTACTCCCTGGCAAGAACTCAGAATTCCATTCACCCTTACAGACTAATAGGGCAATTTGGTCCAGAAAGAGTTAATACAACTCCTTCTATCCATTTAGAAAATCCTATAATTCTGTATAGTATGTAAACAGGACCATTTACAATGCATTATGAGATCCTTAGGGTAGGAGGCAAAATTGCTTTTTAAGTAAATTAAAATATAACAGGTATTTTTTTTCTAGAAATCTTTTTAAACAGCTGTTGCAAAAATCATCAGAATGGCCTCATATTACTTTGTCCCTTCATATAGATGAGAAAGTGTATTTTTAAAGATTCACAGGTGTACAAATTAATATACAAATTAATATTAAATATGTAGACCATAAGTATTATCATTAAAAGAGCCCAGTCATACTTGAACAGTTTTGTGTCTTTCTTGTTATTGAAATAATTCACTTACTCTTTTTAAGTAAATAAGATTTTTTAACAAATAACAATTTTAAAGGTATTTTTTTAAATGAAACATCTGAAGCCTAGTGTTAAATTTCATGCTAAGGGATGACAGAGGCCTTTTTTATAATATTTTTAAAATAAATTGTCACTCTTTTATACATTAAACCTCTTGACAATATAAAAGTTCACAGAGATATTCTAAGGTGTTCAGAAGTGACAATTATGAATGTTTAATAAAGCCTGTTTTATTGAGCAAATATTTACCACCAAGCTAAGAACTGTCACATAAGAGCAAATGGCTCCATGACAATCAGGCAAGGTAGGCATGGTTGTCAGCCACTGTTCTCACAAGAACAGTGAGACACCACAGATAATTTAGGAGACAAGATCAGTGAGACACCACAGATACTTGTGATGGGAAAACAAAGCTCTAAGACCCCAACACACATGTCCTTACCACAGTGCCATTCTGCTTCTCTCAGAAAGGCCTAAATAAATAAATCAAATATTTAAAACTGTATCAAAAGGGAGATACTTTATTCATAAGCCTGAGAAAGATTGGCAGCTAATTTTCTCAGGAAAAAGAAAAACTCTTTGTATTGTTTTTTTCTTTTTTTTTAATATACATATTTTAAAATTTATTCATTTTTGAGAGACATGGGGAGGGGCAGAGAGAGAGAGGAAGACACAGAATCCAAAGCAGGCTCCAGGCTCCGAGCTGTCAGCACAGAGCCTGACACGGGGCTCAAACCCATGAACTGTGAGATCGTGACCTGAGTCAAAGTTGGACACTTAACCAACTGGGCCACCCAGGCACTCCAGGTTAAACTCCTTTAAAAACACACCAGTTTTTCTGATCACTATCCCCAAATTTAAACACATACTTACAGTTTTTATCTCTTGCTGCATATATTCAAAGAAATCAAATGGATTTCTAATTTCATATAAGTCTAACTTATGAGATAGTATGCATTAATAGAAAAGACACTAAACTTCTTACAACCTCTATAACTAGTAAAATTTTGCCATTCTTCTAAGGCCTTATAAAAGTCATGACTGCTTTTCTCTGGGAAAAATTGTACTCTAAACAAGGGAAATAGACTAATGGTCAGCCAACAAACAAACAAAAATCACAATTAAGTTTGATATATATATACATGTATATATATACATATATATATATACATACAATATATGCAAATATATTCAAATATTATTTAATTTATAAGCTTCTGTGGACTTCATTTTAAATTTTCAAAAAATCATTTGATTTATACTGCATACTTTAGTTACCCTTCAATATTTTGCCTTCCTTATTCAATATTTACATAGCTGATCAGCAAATAAATGTTATCTTATTGATGAAACAAAATATATATTTCCGGTATTTTTATTTCTACAATTATTTATTTATTTGTTTGTTTGTTTGTTTTTTAATGTTTCTTTCTTTTTGAGACACAGAGACACAGCATGAGCAGGGGAGGGGCAGAAAGAGAGGAGACACAGAATTCAAAGCAGGCTCCAGGCTCTGAGCTGTTAGTACAGAGCCCAACGCAGGGCTCAAACTCATGAACAGTGAGATCATGACCTGAGCCGAAGTCAGACTCTTACCTGACTGAGCCACCCAGGTGTCCACTTCTACAAGAGTATAATGGTAATGTGAATAGAAGTGTGCTAATAATACTCAACTCCTATAGCCATGTTAAATAGAAAATCAGAGTCCTTTTCTTCAGTTATAGCTTCATATGTAGCTGCTACCAATGATTCATAGTTGCACATAATGAAGAACCATGACATAAACAAAATTAAAGAGAGAAAAAGGAAAGTTGTATTCATATTCAAAAAGAAACTCCTAAGAATTATATAACAAATATATCCTTACCATTTTTTCAAGCCCAGTTAAAATCCAGACCTGTATGATAGGCAATCATAACATCTCCTCCATGATTAGAGTTCAGTTTATATTCATATAGTATGTAATTATTTGATTAATGCCTGTCTTCCTTATTACACTAGGGGGTAAGGTCTGTTTGTCTTTTTGTTGTACTTTCAGTATTTACCAGATCAGCAAATGCACTGTAGATACTTAATATTTATTAAATTAGTGAAATGGATACACAGAGAAACCTAACAATCTTATACACGTTAATAGAGTCTATTCTATGGAAAACACTATGGAAATTCCTCAAAACACTAAAAGTAAAATTGCCTGGCCTTGCAGACGCTGCCACCCTGGAACCACCAACCTGCCCAAGCATGGTCAACCCCACCGTGTTCTTCTTTGATATCACTTTGACAGCTAGCCCTTGGGCCATGTCTCCTTTGAGCTGTTTTCAGACAAATTTCCAAAACAGCAGAGGACTTACATGCTCGGAGCACTGGGGAGAATGCTTTTGATCACAAAGGTTCCTGCTTTCATAGGATTATTCCAAGATTTATGTGCCATGGTGGTGCAATAATGGCCCTGGTGGCAAGTCCATCTCCTATAGGGAGAAATTTGATGACGAGAATTTCATCCTGAAGCTCACATGCCCTAGCATTCTTTCCATGGCAAATGCTGGACCCAACATGAACGGTTCTCAGTCTTTCATCTGCACTGCCAAGACTGAATGGTTAGATGACAAGCACGTGGCGTTTAGCAAGGTGAAGGAAGGCATGAACTTCAGAAGCCATGGAGCATGGGATCCAGGAATGGCAAGCAAGACCAGCTAGAAGGTCGCCATTGCTGACTGTGGACAAATCTAATAAATTTGATTTGTGTTTTATCTTAACTACCAGACCATTCCTTCACAGTTTGGTAGAGCACCCCTTCACCCCCATCTGCTCAAAATCTCCTGCAGCCTTTGAGCTTCCGCTGCAGCTCCATGGGTCCCAAGTTTTCCTTACTCCCCTCCAAGCCCAGCTGGATGGCAGAGTAAAATTTATGATCATGAAATAAAAGTTAAACAACAAAAATAAATAAATAAAAATAAATGAATAAATAAAATTACCATAGGATCCAGTAATTCCACTATAGGGTATTTACTCAAAGAATATGAAAACATTAATTTGGAAAGGTATTTTGCACCCCTGTGTTTATTGTAGCATTATTTATAATAGCCAAGATAGGAAGAAACCCAGGTGTCTACCCACAGATGAAGGTATAAAGCAGATGTGATATATATGTGTGTGTATGTGTGTATGTATATATATATATATAATATATATATATTATATATATATATATATATTATTCAGCCATAAAAGACGAAATCTTGCCATTTACAACAACTTGGATGGATCTAGAGAGTGTAATGCCAAGTGAAATAAGTCAGTCAGAGAAAGACAAACACCCTGTATTTCAGTCATATGTATAATTTAAGAAAACAAAATCAATGAAAGAAAAAAAGACAAAAAAGATGCTTATATACAGAGAACAAACTAGTGGTTGCCAGAGGGAAGGTAGGTGGGGTATGGGTGAAATAAAGAAGATTAAGAGTACACTTTTCTTGGGGTGCCTGGGTGGCTCAGTCGTTAAGCATCCGACTTCAGCTCAGGTAATGATCTCACAGTTTGTGAGTTGAGTCCTGCATTGGGCTCTCGGTGTCTGGGGCCCTGCTTCAGATTCTGTGTCTCCCTCTCTCTCTGCCACTCCCTCCTCATGCTCTGCCTTTCTATCTCTCTCTCTCAAAAATAAAATGAAACTTAAATTTTTTTTTAACTTTTAAAAAAGAGTATACTTTTCTTGATGAGCACTGAAAACTACATAGAATACCTGAAATATTGTATACATGAAACTAATATAACACAGTATGTCAATTATACTTAAGCTAAAAAAAAAAAAGACTAAAAAGTCTATTGTATCTAAACAATGCATAAAAGGGGAAACAATAGGTAGATATAAACAGCTCCATCTTTTCTTGATTTTGATACTCAGTTCACTCAGCTCTTGTTTCTGGCCATGATTTTGAGTTGTTTTTTCCAACTACCCCTTCTGAGTAAATAAAATTCATGTTCTAACATAAAGAAGTACTTTAGTATGCCCATGTATTTTGTAGTCTTAAGAAATGAATTTAGAAAGAATGCTCAAGGTATATTTCAGTATATAGCATTATTACCCCAAAGATATTACCAACATCAATTCTATATCTAGTAAGACATTATCTAGTTAAACAGATTTCTATACCTGGAAAACAAAAATGATAAAATTATCATACTGACATAAGAAAATCTTCATAACATCTATGGAATTGTGTTTGTAGATTGGATACTGGTTAAGAACTGTTTTCCTTCCACCACTCTCTCTACTTCCTCCGTGCTGTTTTCATTTCTAGGAATGGCAACCATGGTCAGTGGCAGCTCCTGGACTACACAGACCTTGATGGGCAAGTCCTGAAATGAAGAGTTCATTTGCTTCAGACAGTTGCAGTTAATGTCTGGCAGATGACCCCTTGTGGCTGCATCTCTGACCTGCTTTATTGTGGTCAAGGGGGTCAGATTCCTAGTTCTGTGGGAGGAAATGAAAGCCTATTGGAGTGGGGACACATAGCTGCTCTCAAAAGACAAACAAAGTTGCCCAAGAGACTTAAAAAACAGAGAGAAATTGTGTCTACCAAGGACTTTTCTTAAGACATTACACAATTAATAAGTGTTTGCCCTTTCTGTACACTTCCACCATTATGAGAATATGCAAGGGCAGAATCTCTTTCTTACATGATTTATTTTTTATATTAAAAAAATAATTATATTGTAACTGGTTTTAAGATATTCTGGGAAATATGGGAAGCATGGGTGGCTCAGTTGGTTAAGCCTCCAACTCTGATATCGGCTCAGGTCATGATTTCATGGTTTGTGAGATCAAGCCCCATGTTAGGCTCTGCACTGCTGGGATTCTCTGTCTCCCTCTCTCTCTGCCTCTACCCCCTGCTCATACCTATGCATGCTGTCTCTTCCTTTCTCCTTCTCTCTCAAAGAAAGAAAGAAAGAAAGAAAGAAAGAAGAAAGAAGAAAGAAAAGAAAAGAGAAAAAGAAAAAGAAAAGAAAAGAGAAAAGAAAAGAAAAACATAAAAAAGAAGATATTCTGGGAAGGAGCTAGGAAGAACCAACTATATGAAATGCCATGCATCCCTGGATTCACTTTGAGTTTTCCCTTTTTTTTTTTTCCTTTTTTTCATGTTTATTTTTTGAGAGACAGACAAGTATGAGCAGGGAGGAGCAGAGACAGAGGAGGACACAGAATCTGAAGCAAAGCTGCAGGCTCTGAGCTGTCAGCACAGAGCCTGACACAGGCTCCATCTCACAAACCATGAGATCATAACCTTAGCCAAGTCGGGATGCTCACTGACTGAGCCATCCAAACACCCCACTGAGTTTAATTTCAAAGACCAGAGACTATATCTTGACGTGAAACACGTGTCTTAAAAACAAGTGGCAGTTCTGCAAGATAATTTCCATTCAGTTCAATTGGAGTCTTTTTGATATGGTCATTGGTGAAGAAAAGCAGGAGTCAGGAAACTTCAATCATTTCTTCACTCAGAGTATGGTAGCTGATATTGGCTACTGTTGCTGTCACAAAATGAGATGCACATTGGAAGTCAAAGTCAATTGAATAAATTATGGAGGCTTTAAAATGAGCTCTAGAAAGCAATATGATAGACAAATAGTAATTCTATGGGGTTCTTCTTAACAAGCAGGAGTCTTTCTCCTTAAATTTCAGCCTCCTGACTCCTAAAAGTAGTTTAAGGTTGCCTCAAAATAGCAAATTAAGCATATCTATCTATCTTTATCTCTAGCTATGTATATACTCAATCCATATATATATATATATATATATATATATATATATCCCAGCTTCATAGAAGAGTTAGTTTAAAAGGAGTTAATAAACCTCTAGGTTTATTTCTCAGTCTCAGGATACACTGTGTTCTCCTTGCTTTACAGGCAATATATTCTGTCTATTCATTATCTCCAGTGAAAATGATAAAAAATTAATTGAAATTTTATACCATAAAAATATATATTCACTGTATTTCTTTCACATTGCATCATGAAATATGTTAGTATTAAAAATGTTCCTAGTAAGCCAGAGAACACTTATATAAAATTGTCACATACAATATTTAACAGATGTCTGATTTCAGTGCTCTATAACTAGAGAAGGCAGCATAGTCTAGTGTAGAGTGCATTACACCAGAAGCCAGAAAACCTAGAATCTTAATCCTTGGCTCTGCTGTGATTAAATAACACCAACAATTTTGAATCATTTTCATTTTATTCACTTTCAAAAGAAAGGTGAAAAATTCTCCTCCTGTAAAGTGTTTATGAGGGAACAGTGAAAATGGCTTAACATCTCAGGTTTAAAACTCAAGATCTGAAGAATCAGGATTGTGGTCAGAAATTTGAATTCTTACCTATACAAATATTAGGAATTAAGGGGTATAAGGTATTTGTGGAAGACTGTCAGGACCAAATCTATAGGAATTGATGAAATAGCATGAGAAACTGTGGTCTAGCAAATTCTCCCTGAGTGAGGAAATCACTTGTCTGCATAGAACTGGCAGATATGGAAGTAATCATGTGATGGTATAACAATGCACCCAGGTAGTTGGGCTCTTGATCTAGAATATTATTTCCTGGAATTATATTGCTAAAACAGGAACTTTCAGATCACAATCAGTTCAGCAATGATTCATGTGTCCCTTGCAATCCCAAGCTTTGCATTCTCCTCTGAAAATTCAAATTATTTGTCACATGGTACTGCTTTAAGAGAACAGTAATGGGGAGATGAAAGGTAAAGCATTTTCAATAGGTGTAATAAAGACAGTAGAGAATGAAATTTTAAAAAAGATTTTTAATAGGTGTAATAAAGACATTAGAGAATAAAATTAAAAAAAAAAAACAATGCTATGAACAGGTAACCTAAAGGTATAAATTATGTTGGTATAAAGCAATACAAAAGAGTTTTGAGATCTTCTTATTTCCTGCACGGGGCCCTTCAGAATGAACTAGCTGCAGTGATTTCAACTGTTGCCTCACAAGAGATCCAGCTGGGAAGGGTTTAAAACACTGATGCACACACCACACCCCAGGACAACTAAATAAGAATTTTGGGGAATGGGGTTCAGATCTTAGTGTTCTAAAGGTTATAGAGCTGATCTAATAAACATCCAAGTTTGAAAGCCATTGATTTAGGGTAATGCATAACCACAAACAGTAGAATTTCTTCCTGGATACTATAGAAAAAATTGCAAAACATCTCCTTTCCCTTAAAAGAACTGAATATGAAAAATAGCTACTCCTAAAACTTATGAAGATTAACACTAAGCCAATGTTTATTGACCTATTATAGAGTAGAATACAAACCAAGATTCAGCTTTTCACTCATCTGAATCTATAATATCCTTTGAAACACATGCATATAAACTCTGGCACTTCTACTCCTGGGGCTATCTCACAAGTCTAAATATTACTTTTAAAGCCACTGCCTTCAAGTCCTCAAAGGAAGCTTTCTTCTCTAATTATGATTTCCTTGCCATCCAAAAGAGTTTATTCATTTTGATTAGGGACTTAAGTGGTACCATGAATACTCTGCCTTACATTCATAGGCCATATACATCATTTATTCAACACAATATAATAGCATCTATAAATGTCACCATATTTGCTCATACTTGTAAAACACTGATATCAAGTGTTGCATTCAGGCTTTCTTCTCAGTGGTTTTATTATAGCCATTTCCAATTATCTACTTCAAACACCACTTTGATTCTTTAAAGGGTCCTAAAGAGTAATTTATTAGCTTACCTAAGATTTCTGTTTGTTTGGGTTTTTTCTTCTAGCTAGAGCAGATTCTGAAAAAAGAATTAATGTTACATATCTTGAACAGTCTAATCGCTGATCAGGGAGTACAAGCTTGAAAGGAAGTCTATTTGATGCCTATCTGAAAACTTTTGAAGAACTTTTACAACGAAGCCATTTGTTCCTGCATATCTAGGGGTTCTTTAAATGGGACCAGAATTGAACTTCAAAGGATGAATCAGCCCATTCAAAACAAATGCAATTCTGTATATGAGTATATGTACGTATGTTTTTCTGGGAAAAGAGTTAATAGTTATCAAATTATAAATGTAATACTGGCACAAATGACTTTAGTGAGTTTCTATGAATATTCTAAAAGTCTCTCCGGATTCAGGTAGCTACATATTTCTTCATTCTCTATAGAAAGATTTCCTTTTTTTAAAAAAAAAAATTTTAACGTTTATTTATTTTTGAGAGGGAGAGAGACAGAGCTTGAACAGGGAGGGTCAGAGAGAGAGGGAGACACAGAATCTGAAACAGGCTCTGGCTCTGAGCTGTCAGCACAGAGCCTGACGTGGGGCTTGAATCACGGACCACGAGATCATGACCTGAGGCTAAAGTCGGACACTTAACCAACTGAGCCACCCAGGTACCCCAATGATAGAAATATTTCGACTGACTTTTGCTTTTAACCAAATACCACCATCCTAAATCATGGAATGTTGTAAGAAAACATAGTATATTTACTTTACAAATGTTATTAAATATGTCATGGTCATACATTACAGAGGACACATGTGAGATATATTTTCTTGACTTTCTTCTTCAGCAACTAGGTTACTTTTATTTTATTTATTTTATTTTATTTTATTTTATTTTATTTATTTTATTTTGTTTTGTTTGTTTATTTTACTCTTGTCTTTCAACTCTAAGTTTAACCTTGCATTCTCTGCTTTGTGACACTGAGAATGATAGGCTACAAACTGCATTTCCCAGACTCTTTAGAGCCTGGTGGAAGTTGGTAATGCAGGACAAGGAGGGAAGAAATTTCTTTCTTGCCTCTAGTTCCTGCCTCTCCCTTCCAGTAGCAAAAGACAGGTTTAGTTCCCCAGCTGCCATATTATTGCCATATTTCCATTATCACCTCATAGATTCTCGCATCAGTCAGAGCACTCATTGTGAGGCTCTTCCATCAGAAGGTACCAGTGTCAGGGGCACACATCATCCCATATCCTAATGTCTACTCCCTTGTCTTTGGTTTCCCAAGTCCTGGAGGCGGTGGCTGGTTCTTGCAGTTTCTAATATCTGTGGTACCTCAACGTAGTCTTTTTGCTATGTCAAAGTTCCACAAACCCTGTGACCAATTTATGTATTAAATCCTCTCTGTTACAGAAATACATAAATGTTTCAATTTTCCCCACCCAACCATGACCAATATATTAATAAATCATATAACTTATATTTTAATCTTCAAGAGATTAGTTAATTAAAAAAAAAGACTTAATTAGTATCAATTTAGGAAACAAATACATCCCTTAATGTCAAAAGCTTAGAGTAGGTCAAAGGCATCCAATGCTACATGGTGGATGAGAAAGATGAGTTTCATATGACATCATGATCTGATTGTCCAGGGAAAAGTTTCATAAGAACCACTAATGGTTGAAACCATGCAACAAAGAGTGTGAAGTATACATCAAGTGATACATGCCAGGATCAATAACGTAATGCGTAGGCTTACCACAAGATGAAAATGTTTGGATCCCTTGTAAAAACATTAAAAAATTGAAGATAACAGTAGCAGAGCATTAAACCAAATGTGGGGTGCTTATCAGTGTGGAGTCCTGTATGACTGCACAGATTACACACCCATAGGAACCAGCCTTGTCTACAAACTATTTTTGAAGGAAGCTTGCATGAAAAAGAAAGAAAAGTACCAGAGATGATAGCTAAGCCAAGGGATAGA
Source organism: Lynx canadensis (assembly GCF_007474595.2). Lineage (NCBI taxonomy): Eukaryota > Metazoa > Chordata > Mammalia > Carnivora > Felidae > Lynx > Lynx canadensis. Next base: position 34,636,872 of record NC_044303.2, read on the forward strand.
AGAAACTTCAATAGCTCTCACACTAATTGTTTCATTTTGTCTAAGACTGGGGTGTGCAAACTCACCTGCATGGCCAAATCCAGGCCACTACCTATTTTAGTAAATAAAGTTTTATTGGCTTATTTGTTCACAAATTTTCTATGGCCGCTCTTGTACACGAGAGCAGAGGTGAGTGGTTGTGTCAGAGACTACAAGGCCAGCAAAGCCTAAAATATTCACTTTCTGCTTCTTTACAGAGAAGTCTGCCAACCCCTGAAGTAGCATCAATGCATTAGAAACAAAAACAGTTGACAATTTCTTGGGGCATCTGGGTGGCTCAAAAGGTTGACTGTACAATTCTTGATTTTGGTTCAGGTCATAATCGTCCGGTTCCAAAGATGGAACCCCACCGCGGTCTCTGAGCTAACAGTGCAGAGCCTGCCTGGGATTCATTCTTTCCCTTTCTTTCTCTCTGCCCCTCCCTGGCTCATACACCTGTGCACTCTCTCTGTCTCAAAATAAATAAACATTTAAAAATATGTATATTTAAAAAAAATTCTTTAATGTGTTCTTTTATTCTTTTATCCTTTATGTCACTAGGTAGCTGGAATGTTACCTCCCACATCTTTTTTATAACAAAATATGTGGAGATATATATTCCAGGTCAGCCTCCAAATTTTAGATGAGTCATAATATTAGTCAGTCTCATCTAGAAATCCCAGGAAGGCATCACAAGCTCCGATAAGCAGTCAGCACTGTGTGGCCAGAGTAAGCATTTCACATGAATAAATTTAACTAAGACAATCTCAATAGCCCACAGTATCTCTGAATGAATTGTGGACAAAAAGTCACTAATTCCGTATT